>NC_079525.1:14505907-14805907 GCF_003711565.1 Takifugu flavidus
TGTGTTCTTCAGGGCATTCTGAACATCTGCCTGAGGCTGACCATGAGAATGCCCACAGCCGAAGGTACGAGGCCTGATATGATAGTTAAAATGGTACATTAAAGGGCAGAAAAAGTCATTTAAGTCCACTTTTCCAGGTTAGGTCAGTGAAGGTGCATTATTTGTCTGGTAAATGAGCAGTTTCCTGTTTTGGGTGTTTCACATGTTTCATGTTGTGACACTGGACGTTGGCAGATGGGAGTTGTGAAACGGAAACCAAGCCTTGTCCACAGGACTGGCTGGCGTCTGCCTCCAGCTGTTACTACGTCTCGACCCAGTATAAGAGCTGGAACGAGAGCCGGCGGTACTGCCTGCAGAACGACGCAGACCTGGTCGTGATCGGCAGCATTGAGGAGCAGGTCCTTTTCAGCCTGAACACGTTTTCAGTTTCATGTGTTGTATTTTATTAACTTCAATGAAGAATACATGAGATGTGATAAGACTGGGACTGAATTAACAGAGATTTGTCTTTATTTTTGGCAGAAATTTCTTTCTGGCTTAATCGAGGTTGGAACATGGGTTGGTATGACTGACAGGGAGGAAGAAGGAAAGTGGACCTGGGTCGATGGAACGCCAGTAAACACTGAACGGTGAGATGGGAGAGGAGAGGAGAGGAGAGGAGAGGGGAGGAGAGAGGAGGGAGAGGAGAGGAGGGGGGGGAGGGGGAGGGGAGAGGGGAGGGGAGGGGAGGGGAGGAGAGGAGAGAGGGGAGGGGAGAGAGGGGAGGGAGGGGAGGGGAGGAGAGGAGGGGGGGGGGGGGGAGGAGGGGGGGAGAGGGGAGGGGGAGAGGGGAGAGGGGAGGGAGGGGAGGGGAGGAGAGGAGGGGAGGAAGGAGAGGAGAGGGGGAGGGGGAGGAGGGGAGGAGAGGGGAGGGAAGAGGAGAGAGAAGGAGGGAGGAGAGGGGAGGTAAGAGGAGAGGAGGAGGGGATGGGAGAGGAGGAGTTGGGAGGGAGGAGAGGGGAGGGAACAGGAAAGGAAAGAGAGGAGGAGAGAGGAGAGGAGGGGAGGAGAAGAGAGGAGGAGAGGAGAGGAGAGGAGTGGGTGGGGGGGGGGGGGTTGTGATGGAATCCTGCTTGTCCATCTTAAATGTCTCCCGTTTGTCCCATTGCCCCCCATCAGGGAGCTGCGGGGCAGGGAGCAGCCTAGCGGATTGAATGGAGGGGACTGCGGTGAACTCCGGGCCAGGTCCCATTTCAACGGCTTGCATGGCATCAAGTGTAGCTACAGAAGCCCGTGGATCTGTGAGAAGCTGCCGTGACAACTTTGTCCTTGCCCTCAAAAATTGAAATAAAGCCAAACAAGAGCAGAGAATTAAGACCTCCTGTGATCCGGCATTCGTCATGATGGCACAGAACTTCCTCATTAGCATTAGCATACAGTGGTGGCTCAGATGATTACGACCGGGCCCACAGAATTTGTGATTGATAAGAAATAGAAGAATCTTTTCTCCGTCTGGCCTCTGCATGGAGGCACAGCGCTGGGTCCTGATGGGTCCTGATGGGTTCCTGATGGGTCCTGATCCTCTGAGGAGATCAACTCCTCAGTAAAGAAGTGATTATTCAGAGCTCCAGGGGAAAAGCTACGGTTTTGAACCTCATTCTTTCAAAACAACACAGATAATTTGCCATTTCGCCCCCCCCCTTTGATAGAGTATCTGTTCACCGTGTTATCAGTTGTCTCTGAAGCGGCCTTTGACCAGAAGCATCGTGTTTTCCTCATTGTAGAAGACAAAAGCTTGCGGCTGATTCCGGTTTCCGGGTTTTTGTTGCCGGTGTTTTCTTCACTTTGACTTCTAATATTCTGGATCTGTGCAGCGGAATTCTTCTCATTGGGAATTATAGTGATGATTCATCATGTTGGGTGTTATTTCAGCAATTCCTACAATTACACTTGCTTTTGTTAAACAATTAAATGAAGAAAAAACCCGATGAGTTCTGAAAGGAAGTCGCTTTTGTCATGAAATACTTCCTCTTGCTTCATCAGGTAGATGATCTGACACAGGGAGGAAACAGACACACAACTACTTGCAGGCCACCGAAGGGACCGGCAGATAAGGAGCGTCGCCGTGGCGCCGGGTGTTCCGGAAGGACAGTAAAATCCTGATCTGAAGATGGTCACAGCGCTAACGCAATCATTACACCTCTTCAGAGTCACTAGATTTAATTAGGGAGGGAAAACGATGTCAGACCAAGAGGAGGAAGCCTGACATGCAGGACCCTTCTGACGAGATTACACACTTTCTGATACACACTGGTGAGGAAAAACTCACAGAGAACTCCTGATCCATTTCATATGAATCCAGGACTGGACATTTTAGTTCCTATTTAGTTTACTATTATCAAGACCATAATTTAGAGTAAAATAAACGCTGTGTGGGCTCGGATGGACCACAAGAATTAAAATATTTTTCATTGTTACTCCAAAATGTTCCTGACAAAGACATCGGTTAATGGCGTTTATACAGAAAACGTGTTATAGATCTTTGACAGATGCTGACATTTTTAATTAAGGTTTGATGAGCTTCAATGATTAATTAAAGTTGCGGTCACACGTGAATTTAATAACAAATTTATCTTGTGCACGTCGTGTTACTTTCATAACCGTGCTTCAAAATAGCTAATGGTACCGTAGGGGGTCTAAATATATGACCCCCGCAGCAGGAACGAACTGGTGCTGCTTTACTCTCTTTGGCCACTTGGGGGCAGTGTTCTTCAACAGATGAGATGTGTTGTTATAAAATCCCTCGTTAGGTGGCGCTAATGGACCTACGCTTGTCAGAAGAAGCTTTCAAGTCTTCCTGTTCTCAACCACAAAAGGAGTTACGCTTTCCTGGAATCGACATGGCTACAAAATACTATGGAACTGTTTACAATTATGTCTGTACTGACCGGAAATCACTTGAATTCCTTGGTGTATGTTTGAAAGGGATGTTTTTGGCGTCAATTCTGATCTCGGACTTCACAACGCTGTTTTGGGTTTCAGATTACGTCATCACCATGCGACTCCAGCTGTACAGTACAAGACTGCGCTCTCTTTGGTAGAAATACACATTTAATGAAAGTGTCATTTTTATTTAAATTCAATTTTTATGCTTCAGTCATTATAACTTTCTGCTTACATCTAAAGAGTTGTGTATGATGGTTTCCTTTTGCAGTACTGTGACACCATCTGAAAGGATGTGATATGGCTTTGTATTTTTCTCTCAAGGATATTTGTGTTCTTAAGTAGGAATAGGAAGGCTGCTAAAATTGCCTCAGAATCACCATTTGGATGGTTTATTTGGGAAGCAAATTGGAAGTTGAACCTCTTCAATAACATTTAGGTGCAGTTTCACCAGTTGAGCAACATCAAGCCCAACCTCATCGAGGCTGTGACACGTCTCAGGAAAGAAGCTCTCACAAGACTAATAAAACTCTTGTCTCTTTTATTAGTATATTCAATATATATTTTAGTTGATATAAGGACGGTATATCATTGAATATGTATGTAAGTTTTTTCCATGTACAAAGTATGACCTTTAAAAAATGGAGCTGGTGAAACTGATTTCTAAACAAAATAACACAATTTAGCCAATGTTTATTTACTACTATGGGTTTAGGCACATTCTGAATAGGAAAATATTTTTTTCTGCATTATAGGTTTGAAAAATCAAAACTAAAACCTGACGAGTGTGGACAGCAGCGTTTCAGAGGGTCCAGTAAGTGTTCTATGGTTGATATTCTAACCCCGTTCCTAAGTTCTCTGTCAGATTCACTAAGAACATCCTGTCAATTATTATATTATTACCATTAATATTAAAATGATCTTTGGAGTCAAAAGTTGTAAATGTCCGATTACGAAAACCAGAAGTTGCCTGACAGACAGGAAAAACGGTGCTGTTGTGCAGCACAACGTCACACTTGAAGCAGAGCTGAGCACTGCAGCATCAGCATGGCTGCGGTCCTTAACTCCAGTACATCCAGTGTGACTCTAGAAGTTGGTGAATATCAGGATTTTGCTAAACATCAAGCTGAAGACGCTCCAGTGGAGGCCGCGCACAAGCCGAGTAGGTCGACGGAGACATGTGAGACAGTAAGTTCTTTGACTGGGTTTAATTTTGACCTATCTCCTTCCTAGAGGGCCAGTTTATCGCGGTGGTTCTTCTGAGTTTTGGACTGCTCTGTGTTCTTCAGGGCATTCTGAACATCTGCCTGAGGCTGACCATGAGAATGCCCACAGCCGAAGGTACGAGGCCTGATATCATAGTTAAAATGGTACATTAAAGGGCAGAGAAAAAGTCATTTAAGTCCACTTTTCCAGGTAGGTAGGTCAGTGAAGGTGCATTATTTGTCTGGTAAATGAGTAGTTTCCCGTTTTGGGTCTTTCCACATGTTTCATGTTTTGACACTGGACGTTGGCAGATGAGATGGGAGTTGTGAAACGGAAACCAAGCCTTGTCCACAGGACTGGCTGGCGTTTGCCTCCAGCTGTTACTACGTCTCGACCCAGAGGAGGAGCTGGAACGAGAGCCGGCAGTACTGCCTGCAGAACGACGCAGACCTGGTCGTGATCAGCAGCATTGAGGAGCAGGTCCTTTTCAGCCTGAACACGTTTTCAGTTTCATGTGTTGTATTTTATTAACTTCTATGAAGAATGCATGAGATGTGATAAGACTGGGACTGAATTAACAGAGATTTGTCTTTATTTTTGGCAGAAAGTTCTTTCTGGCTTTATAAAGGCAGCATGGGTTGGTATGACTGACAGGGAGGAAGAAGGAAAGTGGACTTGGGTCGATGGAACGCCAGTAAACACTGAACGGTGAGAGGGGGAGAGGAGAGGAGGGGAGGGGAGAGGGGAGGGGAGGGGAGGAGAGGGGAGGGATGAGGGGAGGGAGAGGAGGGAGAGGGGAGGGGAGGGAGGGGAGGGGAGAGGAGAGGAGGGGAGAGGGGAGAGGGGAGGGGAGGAGGGGAGGGGAGAGGGGAGGGGAGGGGAGGGGAGGGGGAGGGGAGGGGAGGGGAGAGGGGAGGGGAGAGGGGAAGGAGAGGAGAGGGGGGGAGGGGAGAGGGGAGGAGAGGGGGAGGGGAGAGGGGAGGGGAGGGGAGGGGAGGGGAAGGGGAGAAGGAGAGGGGGAGGGGAGAGGAGAGGAGAGGGAGGGGAGGGAGAGGAGAGGAGGAGGGGAGGGGAGGGGAGGGGAGAGGAGAGAGAGGAGAGGGGGAGGGGAGGGGAGGGGAGGGGAGAGGGGAGGGGAGAGGAGAGGAGAGGGGGAGGGGGGGGGGGGAGGGGGAGGGGAGGGGAGGGGGAGGGGAGGGGAGGGAGGGGAGGGGAGAGGAGAGGAGAGAGAGGAGAGGAGAGGAGAGGAGAGAGAGTGGGTGGGGGGTTTGTGATGGAATCCTGCTTGTCCATCTTAACATGTCTCCCGTTTGTCCCATTGCCCCCCAGCAGGGAGCTGTGGGCCAGGGGGCAGCCTGACGGAGCGTTTGGAGGGGAAGACTGCGGTGAACTCCGGGCCATGTGCCAATTCAACGGCTTGAACGACTACAACTGTAGCTCCAGAATCCAGTGGATCTGTGAGAAGCTGCTGTGACAACTTTGTCCTTGCCCTCAAAAATTGAAATAAAGCCAAACAAGAGCAGAGAATTAAGACCTCCTGTGATCCGGCATTCGTCATGATGGCACAGAACTTCCTCATTAGCATTAGCATACAGTGGTGGCTCAGATGATTACGACCGGGCCCACAGAATTTGTGATTGATAAGAAATAGAAGAATCTTTTCTCCGTCTGGCCTCTGCATGGAGGCACAGCGCTGGGTCCTGATGGGTCCTGATGGGTCCTGATGGGTCCTGATCCTCTGAGGAGATCAACTCCTCAGTAAAGAAGTGATTATTCAGAGCTCCAGGGGAAAAGCTACGGTTTTGAACCTCATTCTTTCAAAACAACACAGATAATTTGCCATTTCACCCCCCCCTCCTCTTTGATAGAGTATCTGTTCACCGTGTTATCAGTTGTCTCTGAAGCGGCCTTTGACCAGAAGCATCGTGTTTTCCTCACTTGTAGAAGACAAAAGCTTGCGGCTGATTCCGGTTTCCGGGTTTTTGGTGTTTTCTTCACTTTGACTTCTAATATTCTGGATCTGTGCAGCGGAATTCTTCTCATTGGGATTTATAGTGATGATTCATCATGTTGGGTGTTATTTCAGTAATTCCTACAATTACACTTGCTTTTGTTAAACAATTACATGAAGAAAAAACCCGATGAGTTCTGAAAGGAAGTCGCTTTTGTCATGAAATACTTCCTCTTGCTTCATCAGGTAGATGATCTGACACAGGGAGGAAACAGACACACAACTATTTGCAGGCCACCGAAGGGACCGGCAGATAAGGAGCGTCGCCGTGGCGCCGGGTGTTCCGGAAGGACAGTAAAATCCTGATCCGAAGATGGTCACAGCGCTAACGCAATCATTACACCTCTTCAGAGTCACTAGATTTAATTGGGGAGGGAAAACGATGTCAGACCAAGAGAAGGAAGCCTGACATGCAGGACCCTTCTGACGAGATTACACACTTTCTGATACACACTGGTGGGGAAAAACTCACAGAGAACTCCTGATCCATTTCATATGAATCCAGGACTGGACATTTTAGTTCCTATTTAGTTTACTATTATCAAGACCATAATTTAGAGTAAAATAAACGCTGTGTTTCTGTTAATGAGAGTGATGATCGCACTTCTTGGGGCCCCTGAGATGCCGTAATTTGAGATCTGAGGGCTTGTTCCATCGACAACCCCCCCCCACACACACACACACACACACACACACACACACACACACCCCTCCTGACTGTCGACAAAGGTCCTTCTGTTCATCCCCACAAGAAGGTGGAGGTCGGCGGATACGTCCCCCAACATTCCGTGTGCAGAGAGCGGCGTGTTCATGCAAAGAAAAGTCCAGCCAGAGAAAATCGATTCGAAAAATCTCATTTTATCGATCAATTGTGAGCGCGCCTTGCGCCGGCGTGCACGCGTTGGCGCGGACGGTCAGAGTCGGAAAAGGGGCCGAGAGCGAGAAGAGGTGTGCACGGACTCGGTGAAAGATGTGCACTGAACTTTAGAGAAGAGAAACTGAAAGTTAAGTATCGATCTCGTCAGTCTTGATCAGTCCCGATATTAACGATGGTATCGATACCTTGGATGGACCCGCCCACCACTAATCACACGCACAAGTCCCTGTCAGATGTGCGCTCCTCAAGTTAATCATTTGCAGGTTATGTCGTACTTAGTACTTGAGCGTGGAGTTTGGAGTCTGCCCTCCCCTCTGATAAAACCCATTAGGAGAAGCCGATCTGTCTCTGTGGCCCTTTAGTGCAGCTTTAGCCACCGATTTCTGATTCCTAGGTGTTCTTGTTCTGGCAGCCGGGAGAGGACACCATGCTGACTCTGGTTGTTCTCCTGCTTTGCTCAGCTTCCTGTTTCTCAGCTTCTGTCAAAGGTGAGTTGGTGCGACGGGATTTCTTGAGCGGGATGTTTGGGGCAGAAAGGGGCCGGTGGGGCTCGTTTTGTGGTCAAGAGGAGTCCCCGCGGCTCAAAGACTCACGTGGGGACCTGTTGAGAGCGTCAGGAGATGAGGCGAATGTGAGTCAGTGAAATCCAAAAATGAATGAAAGGTGACGTCACTCCTATGTGACATGAGCTGTCACAGTTCTGCTGCTGAGGTTCTGGAATTCCTGGATGACTGTTGACTCGTGTTTGAATATGCTGAATGGCATCATGGTTCAGAACTGTTTATTCTTTGAAAACCTGTCTTTCCTAATGATTTATGACACATTAGCGCCTCATTGTCGAGTCAGTGCTTTTATTATCAGTAGGAATAACATCGAATTCCTTTAAAATGAGGCGCTTTAACATCCGGAAAAGGAATCTGTGAAAATGAGTCTCGACTCAGAGAACGTGCGGTTGAAGCGCTTTGGCCCACAACTCGTGTTTCCTCAGATGGCGCCGCTGGACCCCGTCTGAACAACAACCAGCTGTACAAATTCAGCTACATGACAGAGGTGCTGCTGGACAGTACCAGGGGTCCCAAGGAGAACCCCACCGGCTACAGGATCTCCAGCAACGTTGACGTCCACCTGGTTTGGAGGGATCCCAGCAGCAAAGACGACCAGTTGATTCAGCTGGCGGTACGTCGCTCCACACTGAGAGGAGATGGCCTCTCTTCCTCCGACTAACGTGAGAGAAAGTCACTTACAATTGCCAAAGTATTCATCCGCTCGTTTCTCACGCTGTCAATTAGATCTCGGACGTGAAGCTGGAGCCAGCGAGCGCTCGTCCAGAGAAGAACAACGTCCTCCATGGTTCCACAACAGCGAGCATTATGGGAAAATCCAACCTGGCGGCCCTGACCAAACCTTTTTTGTTGCATCTTAGAAACGGAAAGGTAATGACTGATGGGATCATCCTTTTAAACCGTGAGTTTAGTGCAGTAACAGGTCCTTTTTTAATTAAAAAAAAAAAAATACTGGCCCAGCTCAACCTGATTACACCAGCGTTTTCACCTCTGACCTTCATGCGACAGGAATCCGGAACCAGTAATGCAGCTAATCTAGTTGTGGCAGAGTGATGATGTTGGCAGTAGCAATAACACACAGGATGCGTGCACGTGTGTGTGTGTGTATGTGTGTGCAAAGGTCACCAGGTTCAGAGGGTCAGCAGATGAACCAACAGCTCGGTTAATAACGCTCATCCAGCGAGATATCTGTGATTTCAGCCTCTTATCGTGACTTTATCACTACTTACTACAGAATTATTGGTACCAACAGTTCAACAGCAATGCTCACGGGTTCGTTTGCTTCAGAGGAGACTGGGAATACACCAGTTTATAGCCCCATAGCGGGTAAACATAGAAGATATAAGCGTTCAAGCCCTCATGAGAAGCGTCCCAATTTTGAAAACAGTAAATCGAGTGCAGGCGGGATCGGGGTGCAGAGTCCCAGCAAAGGCCCTGAGGATAATGGAGTAAAGGTCTACAAGGTGATCACCCACCTTGTGAAACAGGATAGATCAGAGGTGGTCTCCCGGGTGGGTTCACTTATTTATACAGAGCAGCAGTTGACAGACTATTTATGGGGGTCTGCGCAGATATGGTGGCGGAGGGCCACAAATAAATGACATAGTGTTTAGGAGACAGTGTGGGATGATGTAATAGACTGTTTTCCCTACTCATAATTCCTTCCAGGAATAATTTAGCTCATGTGACTTAGATTTGACTCCAGGTTTATTATATCAGTCACGTCAGCGCGCGTCGGACGGGAACGGTGATGTCATCGCTATATGCTGATGTCCGCTGGGAATATAATTAGAGGAAATATTCCGCGCTGAGTTGAATCTTTTTTTATATCCCAGCCTGCTAATACCGTAGTATTCTGTGTTTATTTTCGACCCGTCTTTGGTTCCAGCATGTCGTGCAAATGGCGTCTGAAGTCATAATCATGTGTTCGGTTCAGAAAGACCGCCACCCCCAACGCCGGAGAGGCGTGCGAGGCTGTTGAACGCCTGTTGTTTTTGTCACGTCTGCTTGCAGGCAAAGGCATTTTATTCCTACTGGACCGAACCCGCAACCATCAGAAACCTTAAAAGAGGGCTGGCCAGCTTACTCCAAGTACAGCTCAAAAGTGGAAAAGTCTTAGAGGTAACTGTTAAAACCACTGTCGGGTCATATTTTCAGCCCGTTTGCACGACCGTGTGAATAGATCTAATGCCTGTGAACAGAACGACGTGTCTGGAAGGTGCACAGTGGCGTACAAGGTCGACCAACATCGCGTGACAAGGACCAAACTCCTGGAGACATGCAAGACTGCAGAGACGGGATTCACCATGCACAGCCAGGTCCGTCGGCCTCCGGGCCAGCTCACAGAGACGTGAGTCTCCTCGCACCCCCGTTCTGGAACTAGTATTCTGTCCAATTCCAGGTGTTGGGTGTGAGCAGGAAGTCCAGCTCTGTTACAGTGTTCACATTCGAAGACGGTTTCATTCGCTCCGCCGTGGCTGAAGAAACGCACACGTTAGCCGTCAACGCCCGCAGATCTGCTGCGGCTGATGTGGTGTCCAGGTAAGCATTTCGATATAAAAGAGCCCCCTTCCTGGTCCAGACGCAGGTTCCATTTGCAGTTTCCTCTCAGGCAGACGCTCACGTTAGTCGGGACGGAGGCCGGACCGCTGGAGGCTGCTGGGAAAGACGCGAACGGGGTCGTCAAGTCAGTCGATGGAAAACTGGCAGCTGTCGGGATCATGCTGGAGAAGGTCAAATCCCAGTGCAAGGGATGTCCCTCAGTGAGTACCTGGTCACAAATCCACATCGGCGCCAAACGATTTAATCTGTTGTTAAAATTTCATACAAACTCTAGTGAAATCGAAAATGTTTATGTGCCAAGTTGTAATTTATGAAGCCAGGATGGTTAAGAAAAGTCATTGCCATAGCAAGTATTAGCATGTAGCATCTCCTGCCTCGCTCCCTTGTGCTTACATGTTTGCTTTCTTGATTAATCAAAGTAGGGATGTGACATGACAATTTTACGATGTAGGGAAGATGAAAAACATGAACAACTAGCATTCTAAATGGTTTCGTTGCTCACTTAGCTGCTTCACTAACATTTAAATGCCTCCTGGCCTTCAGAGTATGAGAACCTGGATTGCACGAATAACGACTGTGACTAAATGGCTCTATCGGGAGATATGGGGTATATTTTTGTACTGTCGACTGCAGTCTCACTTATCCTCTCCCCCTGTGTTTTCCCTCACAGCTTTTCGAGCATTGGCAGGCTCTGCGGAAGCAGCTGGAGCCCGATAGGCTGTCCTCGGCTACGGCTCCTCGCAGCTTCCTGGCCCTCATCCAGAGCATTAGGAAGGCGTCCAAGGACGAGATCCTCAAAGTTCTGAAGGATGCCAGCAAGTCATCTCTGTAATTTGGCTTCTCGTTTCTTTGCCATAGCTTTCACTGGTCCCTTGAGCTCATACTCACCTCTCTGCGTGGTGGTTGCAGGCCTCAGGTGGTGGACGCTGTGACGTCCTCCCAGACGGCTGCGTCCCTGGATGCTATGCTGGAGTTCCTAAACTTCACTGATGCTAAGGGTCTGGTTCTGCAGGAGAGGTTTCTATACGCATGTGGCTTTGCGTCGCATCCCGACGAGCGGATGCTCCAAGCTCTGCTGGTGAGGAACACCTCCTTATTCTTGACCTGGTTAATCTGGCCGCAGTGTTATTGCAGAGCTTTTTAACGGGAGGGGTTTCCATTGTAGGATATTTTGAAGGGGAAGATCGGCAGCACTGACATTAAAGAATCTGTGGTGATCATTATGGGGGCCCTGGTCCACAAGCTGTGTCAGAAAGGAGCTTGCAACTCACCGGTGAGCTTCCAGGACATTTGAAAGGACATTTCATCAAAAGGCTCTGTGGAAATGACTGAATAATGTCACTTCTCAGGCTGTGGTGCAGGCAAAGCACCTGATTTTAAACGGCCCTGACAGCAGTCAGGTCGAGTCCGAGGTCCAGATGTACCTTCTCGCTCTGAAAAACTCCATGCTTCGTGAAGCCATCCCCATCTTCACCAAATACGCCGAGTCAGAGGTCGGAGCACTCAGCACCATCGCCCTCACTGCCCTGCAGAGATATGACGTCAGCCTCTTGACCAACGAGGTGAAGACACGGGACCAACCAAAGACTCGGTACTGTCCGGAGCGAACTGGCATCCGTCGTGAAGTAAATGGCAATGTTGTCTTGTAGGTTAAGCGCACGGTGAGCAGGGTTTATCACCAGAACAGAAGAATCTATGAGAAGAACGTGAGAGCCGCTGCAGCCGATGTCATCCTCAGCAGCAACCCGTCTTACACGGAGGTCAAGAATCTGCTTCTGTCCATCGGACACCTACCTCACGAGATGAACAAGTACATGCTGTCCAAAATCCAGGACATCCTCCGCTTCCAACTTCCTGCCAGGTTTGTCCGATTGCCTCGGCACTCGGCGGGTTTTTCCGCGTCCTAAATTTTACGCAACTAAGTGCGTTTGTTTGTTTTTCAGAGCATTCACCTGTTTTCACCTGTACTTCTATATTTTTAAACAGTAAAGTCATACAGGAAGCCATGAAAGACATGATCTCGCATAACTACGACCGCTTTTCCAAAATTGGGTCCTCGTCCGCATTTTCTGGATTCATGGCACGTGAGTAGCGGCCTCATAAAGTTGTAAAACATGGACATTTTAGGCATTCGGTCCCGCACGCTAACACGGGACTTGCCAGTTGCACGCGCTGGGTCACCTGTATCTCCTCATCTACGCAGAATCGGCTGACGTGACCTCCACATACAGCTTGGACATTTTGTATTCCGGCTCTGGAATCCTGAGGAGAAGCAACATGAATATCTTTGGTGCTAGCAACGGAGCAATGCTACATGGCCTGCAGGTGATGAAGGGGTGGGTGGATTGCGGATGAGATTTCTAGGAAACATTGGATGACCGTCACCTCTCGGCTCAGGTGGCAATTGAAGCGCAGGGTCTGGAGTCGCTGATCGCCGCCACGCCCGACGAAGGGGAGGAGGGCCTGGAGTCCTTCGCTGGGATGTCGGCGCTGCTGTTCGACATCCAGCTGCGTCCCGTCACTTTCTTCAAAGGTTACAGCGACCTCATGTCCAAAATGTTTTCTATGACCGGGGAGCCCATGAATGTCGTGAAGGGCCTCATTCTGCTGAGCGATCACTCTGAGGTAAGCTTTCCTTCGCGTCCTATAAGGATGATCCACCTTTTTAATCCTACCTCTCGTGTTTTGGCTTTTTTTGTACCCAATTGAGTTGTTTTGTTGTGAATTTTGGATGTGTTTCTTTTTAGTGTTGAAAGTTAGGGTTAGGGTTAGGGTCGTGAAAGTTAAAGAAACACACTCGCTGGCGAGATTGTTTGACGTCGGGTCGAATCAGCACTTTTGAGAAATGCTAAACTATGAATGTGAAGTGAAGATAATTCAGAAATTCAACAGATATAAAGTGGGAATCCAGGTGTCTATATGGGTCACCATGAAAGGCCTTGACCTGTAATCTAGTTTCTTATGTAGAACAGCAGGTCAGATCTTTGAGAAGCTACAATATCAATTGTTAAGTGGGGAACATGAGTATGATGGAAAGCTTTTTAAACGCTTCCTGCATTCTGCTCCAGGTCATCCACCTGCAGTCTGGTCTGAGGGCGAGTGCAGAGTTCCAGGGTGGGCTCGCCATTGACATCTCAGGAGGCATGGAGATCAGTCTGTGGTACAGAGAGTCCAAGACCAGTGTGAACAACAGGTACAGTCAGGAAACAACTCACTAACAGCCGCAGCATTCAGCTTTTTCCTGTCACTCAAGCAGATCCTTGGTATACAGTACAATTACATAAGGTTATGTATGTTGTAAGTAGGTCACAGCCTCGGTGACAACAACAACTGTATGTCAAGTATGACGTAATACTTCCTGCAGGACACTGGACTTTGTAACAGGCAGATAATTGTTGGAAAACACCTTTATTTCTAACTGGAAAGTCGGAGCCGTGTCACCATCCTGCAAATAGATTTGGCTCCATGTTATACGCACGTGTACTTGAGATGGCCAAAAAGTGCTGCCTGATTCAGTTGTTCCACCAGCACACTGGACTCGCTCCAGCATTGTGCTTCGCGCCTGTCTTATTTGCAGGTTCCTGTAGACCACAGGTGTCAAACTCTGGCCCGTGGGCCAAATTTGCCCACAATGTAATAATATTTGGCCCGCGAAGCCATACCAATTGACTATTAGAGCTGGCCTGCTGGTATTTTATTATATATATATATTTCAAAAGGTTCCCTGTTATAGCTGGAGGAAGATTTTTTCAAGAAATATCAATTTTGGCCCGTGACTTTGTCCCAGTTTTGAATTTTGGCCAACTGGGTATTTGAGTTTGACACCTCTGCTGTAGACTAACATCCAGTCTGAGATAGTGAGGATCAGTATCCAAAAATAACCCACAATGCAGCTCTCCTACCTGAGAATTGCCGAGAAAATAGGAGCGAATCTTACAATGGCGCCACCATCATTGAACGCTTCTTTTTCTGTCACTCTCCCCTGATTCAGGGCAGCCTTGGTGGTCACTGGAAATGTTACAGTGGATCTGGACTTCATGAGGGCAGGCGTGGAGGTCAGCTTTGAAACCGAGGCATCGCTTGACTTCATCACCACTGTCCAGTTTTCCGAATATCCCTTCCTTGTATGCATGCAGATGGACAAAGCCACCTTCCCCGTCAGGTACTGTCATACATACAGTTTTACTCTCGAACCCCCCCCCCCCCCCCCTTCTCCCTCCAACCCTCATCTCTCCTCGATGTTCTTTCAGTGACTATGTGACCAAGTATGAGGGCTTGCCTTCAGGAAAGAGCGTAACGTTACGCAGGGGGAGAAAGCAGCTGGTCCCCGGCTCCGAATTCCCACTTCATCAAGAGAATTCAAACATGTGCAAGAAGGTTTTTGATTCCAGCTGGTAGAAAATGTGAAATAACCAGGAACCATTAGCATTTTGAATGGCTCATTTCTGTCACTCAAAAAGCTTTTTTTTATTCTTCAGGGACAAAACCAAAACTCAGCCTCCAGCAGTCAAATATTGTATAAAAAAGTGAATTTTTTTTTTCCACACACATCCAGTATTTACGTTCCCGTGACTATTTAAGACATTTTAATTTTGCATTTTGTTTGAAATTAAAGATTCTCGGGTTGTCTTTGTATGGATTTTCTTGTATTTATGCTGGGCACACACAGGATGGCTCCTTGGAATGACATTAAAAACCACTGGCGTCAACACAGTTACGGAAAGTATTTACATGTAAATATCATTTCCCAATTAAATTTGTGCTCTAACATTACTCTTTATATGTGAAATAATTGATCGAAAACCAATTTCCTCCATTATTTAGAATTATATTGACGATACGTCTGTGCTCGCATGGGTCACCGATACGATGGGTGAGAATTCTGCCAGAATTTTGATGCATTTCTAGGTTGGAAGATGATGAGCTTTTCCATTTTTAAACGTGTGACTGTTCATGAGTGTATATGTTGCTAGAGCACCTGATTTTGACTGTCGTTGACAGCGCTTGTGCTGACGTAGAGAACCAGAGTACCGAAGAAATGAAGAAGAGGGCAATTTTTCAAAACACCCAGATGTTGGAGGAGTTTGGAAAGTTTCTGGAAAAGAGTCCTGTGGGCGTCAGGGAACCATGAAACCCTTGCAGAGGGTTCAAACTAAGATCTTCAGCAGTTAGGATGTAAACAGAGATGAATATAACCAGAGTGGGGACCTGAAAGTACCCCAGGAGAGGTGGGTGGGAGACTGGAGCCTCTATTGATAATACAAAAAAACTCTGGAGGAACGAGCACATTCTTACCCTCGGGCCTCCTGGACAAGTTCTCAGATAGTCAACAGAAACAGTTTGTGTTGGACTGTGTGCTATTTATAGACAGGAGCTCCAGGCAGCGCCAGGGTCGCCATCCAAGAGCTGCATCTCTGCGTCTGTGGGCGGAGACGTCGTCATTTGGATTCATTTTCTGCATTATAACAAATGGACCAAAAAGCTGCAAGTTGGTGCAGGTGAAGCAACAGATCCTGTGGGGCAGCTGTGACAGCACAGCCTTTACTGGCATCTAAATACTGGGCCTTATTGGAGATTATTTAGCAACCACTGAGAGCAGCTGAGGGCAAACCAGTGTCTGCCAGTCTCGCCGTGTCCACGGCAACCATGTAAACAGTGCAGCAAACTGTCAGGTTAAACTTAAGCCTCAGCCCGGGTGATGTTTCAGTGTCACCAGAAAGCTAACCTCGCATGCTGGCAGATGCCAAAATTGTACTTGTGTTGGCATAAATCTGTTTGATTCCCTTTGACCTCTGCCATTTCTGGGGGGGGGGGGGGGTTGTGTGGTTTTGGTGGTCGGGAACCATTCATCAGACGGCCGCGGGAATCAGGTCAGAGGAAAATGAGAAACAAAGTTCCGTTTCACAGAGGAGCGTCTGTCACGTGCAGCGGTGGAAAAGTTGCAGTTTAAATTCAGGGACAAAGTCGTGTTCGGTAGCTTGCATTTATTTAAAACAGGAGTAGACCTCAGTCAGCCCACGTCACACTCATCCTTCAGATTCATTACGAGCACAGCACTTGCATCTCCTTTCAAAATCCTCCTCTCTCAGTCTTTTCTGATCTGGCTTCCTCACACACAGATATAGACACAAAATACATCATTTGCACAATATGTAATAATCTGTAGTTTATGTATATCTCGTTCTTTTCTATTCAAATCGGTAGTCCTTTTCTTTAAACATTCAAAAATCCCCTTTTCTCTGATCGTCTTAGCTTCTACTCCTTTTCACAAAATCAAGCTTAGGTAGTTAGTTTCCAATATTTAATTAACTTTTCTGGAAGGTAACTTATCATAAGGGTTTGTTGCATCTTAGTACTTCGTAGTGCTCGTGGTATCACCACAATTTGGGGAGATTTGGGGAAATGATGCATGAATGATCAAAAATGTGCTTTTAAAACTCTGGTAAGAGGTAGTATATCATGTCTTTATGTTTGCTGTTTATCTATTTTCATTTAAGTCATCTCTGGACAACGAATGTGTATATTTTTAAAAGGTCATGTACATTTTTTGAGCATAATTTAAAGTGGTTAAAACACAGACCATTTTTGGTTTACTGCACAGTCAGGAACAAAAAAAAATCTTTAAACCCACTGTAGGAATTTTTATATCAAATCAGCTTTTCAGGGCATTTCAGAGTGTTTTTCACAGCGGCACAAAAACATGTATTTTACAGAATCAAGGCATAATCTGACCTGCAGAGAATTTAAACATTTACATTAATTAAGTATATCACAATGATGCCACAATGCCTATTCAAAAGGAAACAAGCAAATGTTCAGAAGAGAGCAGAAATAAAGTAAGAGGGTCATCTGTGCTTGTTCTAAAACATTTCTGGATATTTACTGTAAATAAAAATAAATAATGAAGCGACTTGAACAGGGGAAGTGACATGTGCATACTGGATCGACAGGCCCAACACATGCACCGAGTGTCTACAGGCCAAGTAACGCGACTCCTGCTTTTACGCTCACAGAATGCTGAAATGCCAAACATAACTTACAGACACGGACACGTCCACATTCACGCCGCTCACATCTCAACACACAGACGTGTAAAACAAACTGGCACCCGTAACGGACTTTCTCCCCTAAATGTCTCCACTGGCTCAGATTCGCGCGCCTGTGTTTCTCTTTTCTTCTCGTTAAACCGCACGAGGGAGCGTTCAAAATGCAAAACATCCCCCGACCAGGAATTTACACACACTTTGGCTACAACCGCGGCCATACACACATTAAACGTGGAGAGGCTGTTATAACTGTGAACATTTATTTTGGGACTGAAGCAATAAATTTGACAAAAAACAACACAATGGCGGGCATTCTCGTGACGTCACCGTTCACAGTGTCATAACGACAGCAAGTACATTTGTCATGGGATGTGTGTCCCCATCATTCTTCCATCCATCCATGCATCATTTGCAATAACCTCTATTTTCTATAGTCTCCAGTTTTGCTTTGCTTTAATTTAGTTTTTTGGGTTAGAACTTCCATTTTGGTGTCCAAAGTTCATTTATAGACAGTACTGCTGCTCTCCGTCCTGCTCCACTCCAAAAAAAAACATTTTTTAGCAATTAAAATGTATATATATATATATATAATTATACACTACAGTATCTTGATAATGTTGTGTTTCTCCAATTTCAGAGTTCGGTTTGTGGCAGACAGCATGGAGATATTAATCCCCTCACTCAATGTTTTGGATGCTCCAAATATAAATGTTTGATGGGCTGATCCATCCATCAACACTGACCCCGACCTTAGCCGGGCAGCAAGCTGAGCAAGGTCGGTTCGATGCCCTTTCTGCCACGTCCTCCATCATTTCATGAAGGATCATGCCGAAGGCCAGATGAGATGTTTGGAATACCTCTACAGTGTAGCATCCAAGAGGCATCCAGGTCAGTTATGCAAACCAGCTCAGCTCAACACAAAGGCAGCAGTTCAATACGTCTTCTAAAGAACTCGGGTCATTCAGGCCACGGGTGCATGAATTTTGACCAGTTTGATCACAATGAAAGTCAAAATGTGAGCGTTGGGCTCGAGGTGGGCCTATAAGGTGAGTCGGAGCTGGGGTGGACTGCAGCAGGCCTCTCATATCAGGCAGGACTCACTCAGAAAGTGTAGGGCACTGGAACTGAAACGCGCCATTTCTCCCAGTTTTACGCCTGACCAGTGCGCCAAAGAGCACCGGAACTCACACATAGAGCAAACTTCTCCCAGGCCTTCCAGTGAAATGAACCACCCTGAGCCAAGCCTGCCTCCTGTCTGTGGAATATGTTCAACTGTCCAGCACTATTGTTAGTCCAGGTCAGAAGCTACAACCGCGGGCTGGTAGCAGCCTGGGTTAAGCTCTTCCTCACCTTCCAGGGTTCCATGGCAGTTTGGCAGAACCTCTGGCAGAGTGACCAACGGTTCCTGTCTGTGGCCTTCTTGGATCACTCACACACCACAGTGTATTAACATGGCTGCTTATCTAAACTGCATGAAAACAATTTGAATTTCTGGTGGCTTCAAACATCCCAGCTGACGTTGTGGACACTAAACACCACGAAGCAAATACCACTAAAAAGGCTTTATATGACATTCATGTTGAAGGTAATCTAGTTCGTCTACACTGTGGGGAGAGATTTTGAGGCTGCGTGATGAATAACTGTGTTCTGTAGTACCGCTTTTGGCCACTAGGAGTGGGGTACTTCAGCTATCAAATACACTGTCTCTCTTAACGAGTAGTTAAGAGAAGGGTTAGGGAAATAGCGATTCATGACAGATGTTGATGTTTACACATGCTGAAAGAAAGATTCAACCTGCAAAAATATTATGACTTGACTGATGGTGTATCTGCGATACTTATTATTATATCTTCTTGCGTTGTTTCCTTTTGAATAGACATGTTTGCTCAGCTCAAACGGCATTTCAGGAGTTCTAGACAGCAGCAGTTTAGAGATATCGACAAAGCAAATTCATATCAGCCAGATTTTGCAGCTGCATCTTGTTTACCCTGCAAAGTGCTCTAAGGTCTCCTATAAAAAGTAGGCAGCGCATAGGAGTGGGAATACAACTTGAACTGGGAAGAGATGACTGGAGAGGGTGAACGGAGGGCGAAAACTTCCCTTTCACTCAGTGAAAGCAGGTTCTTCAGTGGAGGTATCTGCAAGGTGACAGAGCACACAGGATTCCGTTAAACAGGTGGGAAATTTTGAAAGCAACATCTGTTTTTCTTGAGTTTCTCTATACAGATGGCTAATACGGCAGAAAATTCCGACCTGACTCGACCCAATTTATCGCTATGACACGTCACTGCAGTTTGTTTACGTAGGAGCGCTGGAGGTCAGCAGTGATCTCCACCCCCTTCTTCCAGTTTAGGGAAGAACAGAGGGGGAGGGGGCTATAAAAAGTTGACCCCATCTCAGCCCTCCAGACTTGCGTCCAAGCGAGACCTGCAGCAGCATCTGATGTCCCCCAGCAGCTGTGCTGTCTCTGCATCAGCACAACAAATACTTTACATTGCCTGACCTTTTCCTCCTGCATCACTATCCCAGCCATGCCCGCCCGTCTGCCACGCCGTGCACGCTCACTCACGCACGAGCGCGCCTTTTCACACCACATCTCGACCCCATGCTAGGCCCCTGACTGCCACGCACCCAGCTGACATGTATCTGTCATCCCCGAGCAGTTGTATTATTACTCCGACACATAGCTGAGAATGGACTGCAAAGCATGACACTGAGAAAGTAAAAGATTACCACAAGAAAATGCGAACTGAGTGTTAATCGATAAAAGCAACACACGAGCAAAACACAAAAGCAAAAAGGTCAATTGTCAAAAAAGCCCGCTTATATTTTTATACATAAATATATCCAGCTATGAGGCCTAACATTATGACCACCCGCTCAATACTGAGTTGACCCTCCTTTAATTGCTAAAACAGCTCTGAACAGTCATGGCGTGGACTGTACGGACCCCCAAAGGTGTGCCTGTACCTGGCGCCAGTATGTGTGTTCCATTGTGTCTATAACACTGCTCCCCATGTGAGCCTTGGCCAGCCGTGACCCCCATCACCAGCTCACCTGTGATAGATACTGACCTCCGCGGATTAGGAACACCCCACAAAAGCTGCAGTTATGCTCTGAGCCAGTCAACTGGCCAGATCCTCACTCTTGTCCCCTTTCCCCGCTTGTAACATGTCTGATAGATGCTGCCACGATGAAAAGATAATCAGCGTGGCACGTTTCAGTGGCCAAAACGTTATGCCTGATCAGCGTAAATGCTGGCGCCGTTTTGCTTATTGCAACTGCAACTTCTGACACTGATTGAGAATAAGATGACGTAAAACGTCACTGATAAAAAGAAGAGTTCCCCGTGACACTGTCCAGCGCAGAGAGAGAACCACGTAAACAAACGCTATCAAAATAGCCGGATGATGTGTAATGCCGAGAAAAGGGAGCCCAGTCTGGACTGCGGTTGAAAATCCAGTCTCCCACCAAGCCCAGTGGAGTCAGATGACCTGTCATGAAGGTACTGCATTTCTATTAACGCTGACATGCCGCAGCCCAACAGTTCCGCTGCTGCTTCAGCCTCATTTATCGGGCAAAAATTGGGTAATAATGCCGCAGTAACGTTTTAGCTACCTATAAGCTCGACTTTAAAAAGCAAAAAAAAGTTATAGTTTGCCAGTTTAATTCAGATCATTACTTAAACTCTCACTCGTGTGTAAGAGATTTAATTTTCCATTGTTAATATAAAAGGCACATAAACATGCTTTTAATGTTAAATGTGCACAACATCTGGTATCTTACACATGTGGCGAGATGTTTCCTTGGTTACCGATGCTCCACTACAAAGCTCATCGTTGTTCCATCAAAGGAGGCTGGGGCGATAATTCTTGGACCTTGTTGTGTAGTGATGCTGATAACGGGCTTCCTGTCAGAGCTCAGTGCGCCTCCTCTCGTGGTCACATGTCCCGGGCCTCCAGGTGGGTGTGGCGCCCCTGGCGGGGCTTCACTTGTCGCGCTGTAATACGCGCTCTCACTTCCTGGTGCAGTGACTTCCGGTCGAAGGCTTTTGGATATTACATCCCCTCCTGCTTTTTCAGAGTGATACTGTTGCTTGGGAAACACGGCCTGCACTGGTAACGTTGGCGACGGGACGAAGCCCGGGTAAATCATGTAGGTGGGGGCGTATGCTGCTGGGCTCAGTGTCAGAGGAGACACAGAGAGAGGCACAGGGGTGATGGGGGCGACATGTGCTGCAGGAGAAGGAGGCATCGGTACGTCAACATATTGGCCTGTCTCAGGGTCAAACAACCTCCTGGTCGGGGGCTGGACAGGTGTGTCCACCAGGTAATAATGGCCCGTCGTGGGGTCCAAAAGCATTTTGCGTTGGGTTTGTGGGTCTCCAGTAGAAGGTGTAGGTGAGACAGCTGGGACAGAAGGAGAGAGACATAGTACCTGCTGTTGCGTATGAAACCCTGTTGTGGCCCCTGCGTGATGGAGGACACTGGGGACGGCTGGGTACTCTATTAGCACTGGGGACTTTTTCTGCTCTATTGCTCTGAATTGTTGCACATCTGGATTCACCTCCTGCGAAACGGGTTCATGGTTCAGCAGCTTGACCCGACTGGCGTTACCCAGCCCTGGTATGGTCAGGTAATTCTCCGAATCTGAGCCGGCCTGCGCCACTGCGGGATTGATCGGACTGATTTTCTGGGACTCTATCTTTACTGCTAGCGGAGCTGCTGTTGTGTTGGAGTTCTCCACGGCCAACATGGAGCTTTGTGGAACAGGGTTAGTGGCAGAGGCCGCACATGCCTTCTTCCCAAAGTGGAGACTACTTCTGTTGCTGAATGTTTTGCTTTCCCGGGACTGTGTTCCGGACACATCAGTGTTGCAGGGGGACTTTACATCTCCTGCCCCCTTGTCTTCCGCTGGTCTCCCTGCTACTGTGTTGGATTGAGGAATCCTGTCTGTTTTGGTTTCCTCCACCTCAGCTCCTTGTTCCTCGCCGGCGATGAGAGGCATCGGCTGACTGTCTGCGGCCGTCTGCGGAGTGTGAGTTTTACGCTTCCACTCATTCCTGTCGAAAACATAGAGCTGCTCCATTGTCTTAACGGCGGCTTTCAGCTTCTCCAACGCGGCCTGTTTCGGTTCTCTTGGCTCAAATTTCTCCAGGCTCTGTTTCATCGGCTTGCCGTCGGCATTTGTGTGAATTTCTGGCGGCCTTGGCACCACGTACGGTAACCTGCTCGTCATGCAGTGGAGCGGGGAGTTTTCACTTGGTGCCGGGTGGCACACATTTCCTGCTTGTTTCTGAGACGCCTCGGCTGTGTGCGGTTTGATGTTTGTATTCACTGACTGACATTTAATGACGATGGGAGATGGTGGGGCGTGTTTAACTGGCTCCTTTTCCTCCAGTTTATCAGCTGCTGTGGTGCATTTGCTGTCACTTTTATCCAGAGAAACAAACTGATACGAACTCTTGACCAATTTACGGACATCTCTGACGTGATATATCGGCGTATGAAACTTGCATTTAGTGTCTCTTATGTCTCTGACAGTAAAACTTGGCATCTTATCGAAGGAAGACAGTATATGGCATTTGGCATCAGCATCTCCAGGTGTCCTGAAGGTGCCGACACTATTGTAACTTATTTTGGGGGTTAACAAGTTGGCGATATTCAGTGCGCAGCCTTCACTTTCCTTCACACTTCTCAAACATATTTTAATCTCGGGGGTTTTCCCTCCTTTCTCAGTTTCTCCCCGGCTGAAGTTGTGGGCGAACTGTTGTGAGGCAGCAGGTCCACCTGTCGCGGAGCCTGTCGCAGAACTTGGTAGGTCTTTTGGAAAATGTTTCTTCGAAAGGAGCTGGCAGCTTGGAACAAAGAGCAATTTTGACTGTATGCTGATGGTTTCTGGCCCTTCTTTTGCTGTCTGTGCGTCACTTACAGATAACGGCGGCACTTCCCTGACAGGCTCAGGTTTATCTTCGTTGGATGAATTCAGATTTTGTGTGTTGCTAAGAAGCCCTTTTGCCGTTTCAAACACTGATTTCTTAAAATCCTCTGGCGCTTTTCTTCTTCCTGACTCCTCTGTAGGCTCACAGGAACTGCAGCCGCTGTGTTGGTCATCAGTAGAGTTAAAGCCTGAGCCCGACTCCGACGATTGCCTTTGGAAGCCTCTTTCCTGGCTCCTTTCTTTGTCGCCATTGTGATCTTTGAGTTGAAAACGCGGGGACAGCGCCGGGTGGGTTTCGCAAATTTCCCCCCTCTCCAATTTGCGCTCCTGTTCAAACTGCATCTTTTTTGAAATCACATTTTTCAATAGGCTCGATGCAAAAACAGCTCTTTTGTGTGTGCTTCCTGTGCCGCCTGTGTGATGGCACTGCATGGCGCACCCTGATCTGGCAAACACAGTCCCCTTTTTGGAACACTTTGTGCGTCTGGTGACTTCAGGCTCGTTAACGTTACATCGCACATTCAACGTGACGCCACGCTGTGTTGTCTGAACGGTGTCTTTAATTTCGGAAGAGGAAGACTGCCGAGAAAGTGTCGCCTTGTGTAGTGCGTACATTTTGTTTTGAGTAGCTTTCACACCGTACCTTTTATCGCCCATAGTATTCTTCATTTGGAAAGCATTAGATGTTTTGTGCGCAATGACGCGCCGCTCTTCACCCTTCGTAATGTTTCCATAGTTCCAATCCATATAAGATGACCATTTATTTAGCCCATATTCCGACAGAGAGGACTCGCTAGAAGTGCTAAGATTAATGGCATCGAAGTATGGACATGCCAAGCTGCGGAAAGATTTGGCGGTTAAATTACGCACCTCTTTATCCGCATCGTCCAGCTCACTTATGGAACTGGACGCTCCGCTTGAATACTCATTAATATCTTTCCGTCTTAATTTGGTTGCCAGGTGCTGACGGCCCGGAGCAGGAATGAAATACTCGGCTCTGTCACGGAACGGCTCTGCTATGGCACCAGAGCTCACAAGAGGGCAGTGGCTACTGTCTCCAAAGTCTTTTGTGTACTCGTGTGCGGCGTTGTGAGCGATGCTGACAGGCTCATTCATCGCCCTGGAGGATGCTTTAATTGATAAATGAATCTCCCCCGCATTCGCAAATCTGTTTTTGTCCTCGCTTTCATCCGAGCTCACACTTTTTTCCGAGTCACAAAGATCACTCTCCTCCTGTTCGGTGCTCACCGCTCCTCCAAGACGGGGCTGCATTTTGGTTTGGTTCATGCCTTCCAGTATCAGAGTCCCCTCCTGCGTTTCATCGCTCTCGAAAGACGCGTAATCCACAAAGGAAAATACCAGATTGTTGTCTTCAAAATCCCAACAGGTGCCTCGCCCCTGGTCGTAATCTACGTCGTCGTCGAGTTCGGTTGGCTGGATTTCGTGCGTTGTGATATAGTGAGGCTCGTTTTCAACGGTCTCGTAGCCGCAGTAGTCGGACAGCACCGCGCTGGCACCGTCGTCGGACTCGGTTTTACTGTTCAGATACATGTCGGTGTACTGGAGCTCATCACTCTCGCTGCGCGCAGCGTCACTCTTGTCCCCCGGATCCAGCTCGGCGCGCCGCCGCTGCTCATTCCCAGAGTCCCGATCAGCGTTGGGAAGTTTGCTCAGTGGTTCCAAAGAAGGGTCGCCCGACACGGTGGGGCGTGCGTCCTCTGACTGCTCGCCCAAGTCCTCCGAGAGGACTTTCCTCTCCGCTTCATGATTCCTTTGCTGTGCGCGGTCGCATTGCAAGAGCAGGTGATTTCCTTCACCGGTGAAAGTTACTTTTACGGTTTTTACGCCGTCTGGTTTCATGTTCAAGTCTGCATAGCTGGACTCATCGCGTTTTCCCATGGTGTCGTTGTCGTCCGGGCTGTCCTTAACCTTCTCCGGGAGCAGCTTCCTGTGAAATCCGGTGACATCTCCGTAAGTGAGAGTTTCCCCTGCTGCTTCCATAAACTGCGGTGTTCACTGTCTGGTGGTCCTCGTTTGTGATGTTATCCCGACACAGGACGGAAAACTCTGCAGAGTGCAGGCACTCACTGCGGGAAGGGTGTGTGTGTGTGTGTGTGTGTGGTGTGTGTGTGTGTGTGTGTGTGTGAGAGAGAGAGAGAGAGAGAGAGAGAGAGAGAGAGGTGGTGGTGGGGGAGCTCTTGAGAGTTTAAGTTTACTTTGTTTTCTATGTTGTTCCTGTAATTCTGCAAAGCTTTGTAATGTTTTCCAGGCTGATGTCGCTTCAGCACCTTTTACTGATGAACAGCTCCACATTTTTTGTAAAAAGTCGAATACTTTTACGATACACGTAACGTAAATACCTTTAAAAAAAACATAAATATGTGTTTTACTGCTCTGGTGTTTGTGAACATCCAGCTGCCTAAATATATGCTCACCCACAACAGTTGCCAAAAAACAATATTTTAAAAAAAAAGATTCCCAATTTATTCTCTATCTAAAGAAACGGACTAATGTTGGCGCAAATCGAATCTGTTATTCTCACACACGTTAAACGGCCATGTGGGAGTTGTGAGCTCGGAAAAATGTAAATGAAGGATGAACCTCAGTAATTAGTGTTATCATCAGAGGCCATGCTGAATAATTCCATCTCCCGCTGTAATGAGCTAGTCACTGGAGCTTGAAGGGCTAAAGACGCAACTGTTGTTCCTGGACAGGGCCCCAGATTGGTGGTATGCAGCGGGGAGGGGCCGGGCCAACAGTTGCTCCATGTGGAGGGCACACTGACAGCAATATCAAGGACAGAGGCGACCAGAATAAAGCCCTGTCACCCTGAAATTACTTCCACCCTCCCGTCATGAATGAGCTGTAATGTGTTTTCTTTATTGTCTCTTTTGAATTGTGTGGCGTGTTTGAACATCAGTGCTTTTTATTGGTGGAATGATCCTTTTCTTTTAGCTCCATTAACACGATCTAGTTAGTAACTTAGTTACCTGCTACATCTGAAATCCAATTTCCCCCAGAGAACTTTATCTTAGTGAGCTGTTAAAGCAGTGTGACATCATTGTGGGGAAAAAACAAAAGCACACACACACACACAGAGAGAGACACACACACACAGGGTGCACATGAGTTCCACAAAGCTGATAAATTTAGGCAGCTATTTAAAATGGGGACAACCGCTCACGCAAGCACACCGAGATCAGTTTCTTACACTGGCCACATTGAAGCAGCAGGTGCTATTACATTAATAAGGGTCTCACACCACCCACGTGAGGACCCGTTCCCTCCCACACACATCACACACTGGAGGTGAGTGTGTGTGTGTGTGAGTGTGAGTGTGGTCTGTACCTCAGGACAGAGGGTGTGTTAGAGCAACACAGCAAACCACAAGTGACACGGAAATTTACATCAAACAAAAGTGAGCGACACGTTGCAGAAGAGTTTTAACTCTCATTATTTAAATCTGACAACTATATATTTAGTAAGCATTGAAATCATGCTTGTTTTACTGTCTGGTGTGCGATCTTTTGCCGTCTTGCAGCAGCAGCGAATGTGTGATTCAGGCTCTTGAGAGCGAACTGGAGACGTTTGATGGCTCGAACACCTGCTGTGAAGCAGTCACCAGCAGCCAGACACCTCACTTCTCTGGGTGACACCCTCCCAAACCCCCAGGGTTTCATAGTTCAAGGGGTAAGAGGTCATCTTTGGATTTGAAGGTGTCATACGTGAGCTAGTTAAGTGGATGTAAAGGATTAGAGTGTAACTGTAAACTGTAGATATTGACAATTCACTTAAAGAGGATTAATGCTCTCTGTGGGCATTTCATAGCTAATGACCTTTTGATGGTGGAGGGATTAGAAAGATTATCATTTAATCAGACACCCCCCCTCCCCCCATATTGGAAAACGTTGACATTTGTGAGTCAGATGATTTAAAGACATTATATTTCCAATGTCCAACATATATGTAATTTACTGTGTATCACCTAAATAAAGTAGTAGCCCTAAGTCATTTACCAAGAATAGAATTTATATTTTTCAATAAGTTATAGAAATAAGTGCTAGAATAGCTCTAAATGAAAGAGAAACATTGCTGAAGTGGTGTCATCAAAGCATAAAGCATTAAAAATGTGGGACAAAATCACAAAATGCACTGCTACTAATAATAAACAGGCATTTTTATTATGTTTCTTTTATTGTAAGAAGAAAAAGAAAAGAACCCAGGTCTTTAATTAAAAATCCGTTTGTATTAATTGGAGTTTACGTCGTTCTCTTTAAAGTCTTTCCTCTTTGCAACGTGCACAAGCCAAAACCAGTGCACGTTATAGTGTCCATAAAGTTGTCCAAGCATCCCAAACACTAGCAAAATGTGAAAACATGGCATTCTCCCCGTCAGAGGTCAGGATTAACAAGCATCTTGCGTTTTTCCGTTTCATTGCTTGTCTAGAAAGAGCCACGTTTGCTGAGGCGTCATCTGGGTTCAGCTCCTGCGGCCTAAAAACAGCAGCGCTCGGTGAGAGCTGTCATGAATATGCCAGTAATGGCAGACATGTACGGTCGCTGTCGTCTCGTACTGAGGATTTGGTTTCACTCCTACTCATAAAAGGTCAGCACCTTGTTAGGAGCTGCTGGGATAACCAGCAACCCTATTGTTTAATGAAGTCTTTTCAGACCTGTATACCTGATATCCATAGTGTTGCTTGTCATATAGTGTGTGATAACCTTTTGTTAACCTTGGAGACAGTATACAGATATAGTAATCTTCTGGTGCTGTTTCAACCCAGACTTTTATTTATAATAACATGGTGTTCAGCTCTTTCTTCACATCTGCCTGTGTGGACAACCTGCTGTGGTCCAGCTCCAACAGTTTGAATCAGAGCAGCAAAGTATAATAATGCATTTCCAAAAAAAATCCTAAGACTTCCTATGATGAGAACTGCTGGTCCGCAGCTTGTGGCAACTCTTCAGCTCTCTAGAGCTGTTCATCTTGCTTCTTTCAACTGTTTCCTGGACTTGGTTTTGTTTAGACCTTAACAAGAGTATAACAAAATGGGTCGTTCCTTTACACTGTCATGTGTCTTTTCTGGATTGATTCCTGTCTTTGTGGAGGATGTTGGACAGATATTAATAAACTTACTTCTTTTTTTAAACACTGTAAAATGTTTTAAAAGCATTATATCCAGTCATAGTTGGGAAGCCTGTGGCATCTTAATTTGGGAGTAATTTCTGGGCATTACCCGGAAAAGCCCTCATAGTTTCCCAAGGTCTACAATTACTGGCTGATGTAGAAAACCTCTTTGTTAATGCAACATACAGTTGAATAGATTTTTTTTAATGTTGTCTTGTGAACATGATACCTGATTACACTCTAATCAATTCAAATAAAAATCTATAAATGATGTTCGAATTCCGACACTCATTATGTGAATCCATTCAATGCGTCATGACTGCAAACATAGAGCTCTTTGGCGCCCC
This sequence comes from Takifugu flavidus, assembly GCF_003711565.1. Classification (NCBI taxonomy): domain Eukaryota; kingdom Metazoa; phylum Chordata; class Actinopteri; order Tetraodontiformes; family Tetraodontidae; genus Takifugu; species Takifugu flavidus. Next base: position 14,534,509 of record NC_079525.1, read on the forward strand.
CCTGTGGTAACAATAACAGATGACACCCAAAAAATTAACAGTGATTCTTTAAAAATCGAACATTTACAAGAAATACAATAATATTTGCAGGTTATTTTGATGAGCGCAATTTGGTATTCCAGATAGCATCTTTACATGCACAATCAACATTGTTCAATTAAAACGACATTTCCCCAAATGTTGTTAGAACGTGAAGAAGTCCGCCCCCATCTGGTCACAGTGAGTAAAGCAACGACGGCAGTCAATACCTGCTGAACATATGACCTTTATATAGCGTAATGATATAGCAATCATTATTATTATCATTGTTATAGTTATTATAATCGTTTTTGTTATCATGATACGGCAATGCTATGGCAAAAAAAGACAGCTTCCATGGTTTTGGTAGATTTTTACGTTTTAGGGGTAGAAATGTAACTTTCTAATAATAAACTCCAAAATGTAAATGTGCACACGTACTTGAAAGCATTTCCATTTTTGGAAGGCTGAATGATGATTGAGTCAAGTCTCGGCTTCCACTGTGACGCGGCTCTGACGTCACCACGGACGGAAGTGCCGCAGCGACGGTGTTTCTGGAGCTGCTAATCCGCTTTGATGATGCTGTCTGTCGAAGGTCTGTGACTCTGACCAAGCCAACCGACACGCTGTGGCTTCATTAAGACGCGCTTGTTTGAGATCCAGGGTCTTCGCATTTGCCCTTTGCCGGAGGGAGAGAGATGGAGGCGGGCAGGAGGAGCGACGGGGACGGACAGGGGCTCCTGAACGAGGTGAGGCTGCTTAGGTCAAAGAGGAGGAACACGCTGTGATCTTCTCCAGAGGCTCTGGAGATCCTCCACGAAGATGGACGGCTGGTTTAGATTTTGAGATTTCTGATTTCTGAGGAAGCGTTAACTTCCTGCTGCCGCCAGGTTGACCTGCAGGTGCTGCAGGCTTTTCCTTATCTGTGTCAACTTTAACACAACCTGAGCTTTATTTTACATACATCTGTGTTACATGGGAGGTCCATGATTTGTCTGAAGCGCAGAAACTCGTAAGGTTATATTGGAACCCACGTGATCTAATTTCCACCCAATTACGTTTGGAAATTAAATTTACAGGAAGTTTTGGCGTAATGGATTACCAGACAAAAGTATTACTTAATTTAAAGTGTACAATGTTTTAAAGAAAAGGACAATAGCATATTCAATCACAGAGATGGTGCCATACATGTTTATCGCTGTGTAAACACTAAATCATGACCTTGTGTACTTCCTGTTAAAGATTCTGTCATCATTAAGGGGAACTCTCATAGAGATGCATGTTCCTCTCTCCTTTAAACGCATCACCCAGTTCATGGTTTGTAAGCAGAAGCTGGAGAGTAAGAAAGAAGCCCTCCTGATCCTGTCGAAGGAGCTGGACACGTGTCAGCAGGAGAGGGACCAGTACAAACTGATGGCCAACCAGCTCCGAGAACGGCATCAAGGACTCAAGAAGAAGTACAGAGAACTCATCGTAAGATTAATGTTTGGTTAGTTAGGCAAATAGTCCGTCCTGGGTTACTGTTGCCTCTGGCACATGTTTCATTACGGCTTTATTTCTGTGCCCTTCCGGACAGGACGGAGATCCTCCTCTGCCTCCTGAGAAACGCAAACAAGTATGTTGACTCTAAACCAGGTCTCTTTTTCCATCGTTTTCCAACATCGTCTGTGAGGATGAGATGCTCCTTTTAGCCTTTGCTGACTCGGCGGATGTTTTATCGAGGTGGATTTAGCGCAGCTGCTGAGAGACTCCAGAGACAGAAGCGGCCAACTTTCCGAGGAGGTGAAGGAACTGAAACAACGGCTGCTGGAGGTTCAGGGAGATAACAAGGTACCGGTGCACAATGCCCTAACCCTAACCCATGACCGCGTGTCGACCCGATCCACCCCCGCTCTTCTCCGCAGCTTCTTCGGATGACCATCACCAAGCAGAGGGTGGGGGATGAAGAGGTCGGCGCCCGGCACTTTCCCGCCCACGAACGCGAAGACCTGGTCAGACAGTTGGAGAGAGCTCGGGAGCAGGTGAGATGCCGCATTTTGGCGCCAGCTGGAGCCGATCCCGGGTTGGATCCAGGGGTATATTCCTCCGCGTTTTGCGTCGTTGCAGAACGAGCTCCTGGAGCACAGCGTGAAGTCGCTCTCGGACGAGCTGCAGGACGTCTGCGCGGAGCGCGACGTGTTCCAGCAGAAGGCTCACCGCCTCAACGTGGAGATGAACCACATCGTGGGCAGCGACGACGCCCGCATCTTGGACGTGGACGCCCTCTGCATGGAGAACAGGTCGGCAGTGAGCACGGTCCTCGATTTCAATCGGATCAAATGTGTTGATCAGGGGCCGCGACCTTTTAAAGGGTAGCGGAGGATTCGTCAGCATCAATCCCCCCGGAAACTCCAATTTCCTCTATTTATTGCTGTTAAATTGATGATCACAGGCAGATCAAAGTAATAACATTTCTGTAATGTCGGTGAAAGCTTCTTTACCGCTGATGTTTTTGATCTTCCAGATATTTGCACCAACAGCTCAACCAGCTCCAAGAAGAAATCCTCCTACTGAAATCAAATATAGTCAAATACAAGGTAGTTGCACACTTTGTGCTTTGTAAACAGGAGCAGCAGGAGTTGGCATAACAGGTATTTTGTCTTCTGTGGTGCTCAGATTCCCTCTCCTGTGATTTCAGAGTGCCCTGGAGTGTAGGAAGAACTCTAAAACCTTCACGAAGCCCAACAGCAGCGCACTGACGGGAGTTCTCTCCACCAAACAAGGTTTGTTTCGATGACGCGTGCGCACGTGTGCGTCCGCGACCGCTAATTTCAGTTTTACGCGCGCAGTGAAGGAATTGTTACAGTCGGAGGAAAACGGCTGCAGTTTGCCCGTGACCCCGCAGTCCATCTCGGACCTGAAGTCTCTGGCCACGGCGCTGCTGGAGACCATCCACGAGAAGAACATGGTCATCCAGCACCAACGGCAGATCAACAAGTAGCGCCTCGCACTTTAGCGCAGCTTTAGCCGCCAGAGCGGAGCGACGCCTGAACTTGTGTGTCTTTTAAGGATTCTGGGGAATCGAGTCGCAGAGCTGGAGAAGAAGTTTCAAACCCTTGAAATGTCGGGATTGTGGAGTCTACCAGGTAAAGGCCAACATCAGAATAGGTGTTTTCCTGGGATCTGGGGTTCAAATGTGGTTCATATTTTAATTCTTTATTCTTTCTTCTTCTGTCCTTTTGCTTCTGGCTCCGTGGAGGCCTCACTTACAATGTTTCTTTGGGAATAAATGGAAGTATGTTCACTTCGGCTGTAACTTTTAGTTTCCTTCTGCATCTGTCCGGATTCCAAATCCATCTGTGGATTACTTTTAAGTGGCGTGATTAAAATTTTGAAAGGATTTAGCTTAAGCAGGGTACGCACACAACGACAATGGGGCTGTTTTTGTTCCATTTTCCAGGATTTTTCCTTAAAAACACTCCCAACCCACATGATTCCCCCATCTTCCCCCTCTTCTGTGTTGTTGCCATATTTCATTATCGTTTTTGTTAGATCACGCGTGATCACGCGGGATTTCTGCCACGAAGGACGAGATCCTAGATGGGTAGTGGGACACAATCTTGGATGTTGGATAAAAAAAAAACATCTCTTAAGATTTAAAAAATCCTTGTGTGTGTATCCAGCTTTAGATACTTGAGGAATATAACTTGACATATGGTCCCATCTTATTCCGGTATGGTAAAGAGAGGCTTGTGCCTTCTCTTTTATAAAGCCTTTATTTGGGTGTGTGTAATAGGAGAGAAGGAGGCCGTCATCCTGAACGTGCAGCCGGATGAGCCCGAGTCTGGACGGAAGAGTGAACATCCAGGTGGTGAGTCCGTGATCCGTGTCTTTACGTGCACATCGATGTTATTGAGTATCACCGTTTGTCCTTACAGCTGGTGAAGGGGCGGAGCCCCAGCTGAGCTCCTCAGATGCCCCAAACCCCGAAAGGTTGTCGTCCGCGGTGCCAGGTGGCGGCGAAGAAGCGCCGTCATCGAAGGAAGACCTACGCGAGGACGACGAGGAGTGTCGGGACGGGGGTCAGTCGCTGACCTCTCTGAATTTAGCCTCTTTGAATCACCAATCCAAGCAAGAGGAGCAGGCGAGTGATACCCCTCCCTCGGCCGGGCCGTCAGCCGGCTGCTGCCCACGGCGAACTTTTGACCCGGACGGAGCGGACGAACCTCCCGAAGACGCAGGAGATCAGGAGGACGAGGAAGGTGTCGTAAGGGAGGAAATCTCCAGTGTCAGTGGGTCCTCCTTAGTGGCTGCAGGTTCTCTCCAAGAGCAGGTAGAGGCGGAGTCAGGTCAGGGGGCGGAGCCTTCAGAGGAGACACCTGTGGGATTTAGGGAGGGAAAATAAAGGGACGAATCTCGGGGTTGAATAAATGATGTTTGTAGTGGTGGGAGATTAAAAAAAAGAGAGAGAAACGCTGACAGAGACCATTGTTATATTGTAGAAGTCTGCAGCTGTAAAAGATTGTTGTAGGTGATAATTACTGTGTGGCTCAATAAGGACGCGTCGCCAAGGCACTTTATTTAAACCGGAGCGAGGGAGATGTCTTAGCTCTGTGGTTGTCGCATTTCAACTTTTCCAAATCCATTTCGAGGTTCCCATATCAACGTGTAGCGGTCCGAGCCTGGGCTCATGCTCGCCACACGCAAACTCAGCTAACCCGATTACAAGAGGAACAAAGGCCTTTGTTTGATCACCCAAATATTTTAGAGAATTATTTACTCTGAGCTTAAAGTAACGATGTCTCGATGCTGTTCGTCTTCTTTGCATTGCAATTATTCTATTTTTTTATGGTCCAACACTTGTTTTTATTAGTTGACGCTGCACTAAACCGGTTTCTTTTAAAACGGCACTTGCACATCGATTAGCTGTGACACAACGAAGGGCACAAACTATTTTTTTATTACACTCACAAGCAGGAGTCTGGAAGTGCCACATGTGTGTGTGTTTAATGTGGACAAGAACTGATTTATTTATGCAAAATAAATCACTTTAATCTTCACACAAGTGTTGTGTTTTTAACCAGAGATCAAAAATACACCCTGGCTGCACACGGCTCAGGGGCAAATTCTGTGGTCTATACTGTAGGAGGAAATGAAGAGAAAACACAATAAAAACGTAATAATGAGTCAAAACTCTTCTCTATTGAGTATGAGAATGTGATTAAGGACATCAATAAAGACATCAGCCAATTATTGATGCCAAATGAACTTTATTTGTAAAGCCTCTGTCACAATCAAGATTGAACACAAGCCCAGAGCCTGAACCCCCCCCCCCCCCCCCCCCCCCCCCAGTGCCCAATCACCTGACTAAAAAGGTAGCATCTACCTCCAGAACAAAACAATGGAAGATCAATTCTTTTTCATCCTTTCTGCAAACTTCGGATAGTTGAGGTTCCACAGATCGGGAGAGGAAATCCCAATAACGCAGCAGGCCAGCCTCCGCCCCGCGTTTCCATGCAGGAGGCTCCCGGCATCGCCGCCCTGGCCCAGGTCGTCGTTCTTTTCGTGGACCACCACTGCTCTTCCAATGGCAGACATCCCTCCGAACAGCGTCGCCTTCGACTCAACCACAGCTGAGATAATTCCCTCCTGAGGCACGAAGTTCCCGAAGTCTCCCGGGTGGTTAGGGTGGTTTTCGCCATATGGGTTGTAGTGGCCCCGGGTGGAGCCGCACCCCTGGCTCAGGTCTCCGTACTGATGGATGTGGATGGCTTTGGGCTCGGCATCAGTCAGAAAGCCACCAACGTGAAAGAGGACCCTGAGAATTCCCTGAGGCCGGTCCTGCTTGAACAGCACGTGACCGTAGAGTTGAGGCACATCCTCTGGCAGCGCACTGCTGGGTCTCATGTTGCAGGACGCGTACAGGCTGCCATTGTTCTGGGAGGCCTCTGGAGGAGCTGAGCCGTCCCCTTCAGCTAAGACACAGCGCTGACAATCAGCCAGCAGAAGCATCAGCGCTGCCAATGCACTCGCGGACCTGAAATTCAGTATTAAAATGAGAAAAAAACACTTTATGGGGAGCAGATGGTAGCGCTGCACCTCTTTATTGGTGTCAGTGGCAACGTTTGCATTATAAACTTATGCTGTTGCTTCCTGCGCAGTAGAATAATTATTAATTAACTGATTCATTCCTTTCAATGTGTCCTTTTGGGGTTTTAAAAGGCGTCTACAGGTTAAAAAAGAGAAAAAAAATCAACCCAATTGTGATTATTATTGCTGGTCTTGTTAATAAAATACTCAAACGAGTTACACTACACTTTATGTCGTCCATCAAACCACATTTTGCTCTAATGTTCTTCCGCTAGATGGGAAAGAATTTCAGCAAAGATCCCAACCAAGCGCGGCATGGCAGCGTTTGGAGCAGCGGGTAAAGGTCAGAGGCTGCACTCACCCGTGTGGACGCATCGTCAACAAAGGTGGACTTTCAGTCTGGATCAATCCGACCGCTGCTCGCTGCTCTCAACAGTCCAATGAAGCACGAAGGTCTCAACGGTAGGAGGTGATTTGGGAGGGTGGAGCAGGTCTGCAAACACAGAACCGGAATATTTATCTTGTGAAATGTTCCAGTGTTGATTGTTGTGTAAGACATTGACGATAGATCGACTGTTGTACGGGAAATAACACCTTTTTTTCTATTTATCTTCTTTTTCTTATTTTTAAAATGCTTTTATTTGGCCTAAATTATCCATCAAAACACATCAATATTGCATATTGCTGTCATATTTATAATGTTAATTTTATGCCGTCTGTGAGTTGAAATTCCATTCTGTCTACTTATATATCTGAATAACAATAAATCCTGTCTTTCTCAATGGCTATACAGCTTGTTTTTGGAGGCAAAGACAACAGTTTTGAGTTTTACTTGCAAGGAGGACGGAGAGATTCGGAGGTCCCTAGGGGGAAACACAATAGCAAGGTCCATTCATAGTAAAATATGTGAATTATAATGGTGAATATATGAGCAAGTCTTCATTGGTTTATGAGTCCTGGCTCGCACACACACAGCACTTCCTTCCATACAATGTAAAAACATACACAAAGAGAAGAAATTCTCCTGCTTCTCCTTGCTTCCCATGCTGTTATCGGCAACTCCGATCAATGTTGCATCCTGATATTCCTTACAACTCCTTACAGATACAATATAACAAGAATAAAGAATATAACAAGGAAAAGCAAATAGGAGCTAACTTTATTATAATGATTCTAACAACTTTCTATCATATTTGTCATTTTTAATTTATTTTAACTCATGCTCTCTGGATTTAAAACCACTACGAAATAAATAGAGCAGAGTTAATCATTTATTTCCACAAAATAAAAGCCGGAAGTTCTACCTCCAGGCCACTAGGTGGCGGTAAACTCTCGCTGTAATGTAAATTATAACGGCGAAACCCACGAGCAGAAGAAACCGGATGTCTGGCTGCTCTTCATTGCCCGGTAGAATTCCTTTCGCGTTCATAGATTAAACACAGACTGTATTATTTCCAAATATGTCCAAAAGGCATCGTTTAGATTTGGGCGATGACTACTCCAGTAAGAAGAGGTCTGATGGGTAGGTGAAGCTCAAAAGTACGCGCCTGTTTCACGCGGTATAAACGGCTAACTGATGTTAGCTAATTTTGGCTAGCAGCCACCAGTGATGTATTGGAAGAGTCGAGCTATTGCACACATTTCGGATTACGCTACATTTAGCTTGACCCTCATTCCTTGGCAAAAGGCAAATATCTGAGATTGATATTTTGCATACATTAGCATAATTGTGCTATGTTAGCTGCTGGTGCGGCACTGGCTAACCAGCAGAACGTGTAGTTATCTTCGACGCAGGGGCACGTGTGTATGGCTAGCGGTAAGCAATCAAGATGCTAACAAATGTTATTGTTAGCTTAAACTGATTTGGATTTTCTTTAAATCAGCTGTCTATAACTCGGATTGAAAGGTGAAAGATTAGATCTGTAGTTAAAACTCAGCCCGCTTTTACGTGCATTTGGTAAGAATCTATCGTAAGTTTTGCTAAACGCAATAGCGACGTTTGGTTAAACTCGGACACAACGTTCAATCTCTGGTGCATCTGTCGTAACCCCCAAATATGCCATTAAAACGGGACTTTTCATCAAGATTTTTATCAAAGTTTTTATTCTTCCAGTGCATTGCGTGACAGTATAAGCCAATAGAGCACTGGGTAGTGAATCTTTTCTCCGGGCTGTAAACTTTGCCTCCCCTGTTAATCATTTATGTTGCACTGAGTGCTAAAGAATTAAAGTCCGAGATTGTGAACACGTATTTTTATTTTGGTATTTTAAGTGGTTTTTGCGACCAAATACGTAGCCTCAAAGTAGATCGATGTTTAGCTTTTTTAAGTATAGATTGCTGCGTTGTGTCATAGATGTTGATGATTTTTTTTTATCCTTATTCTTTGGTCGTATTTAGTTTATCCTTTATGTGATTGTGAAAATTTCCTGTTTTTGTTTTCTTAGGCGTGACAGAGACAGAGACCGGGACAGAGACCGCGAGGACCGCTCCAGAGACAGGGACCGAGATCGGGACAGAGACAGGGATCGGGACAGGGACCGAGACCGGGACAGAGACCGAGACACAAAGCCGCCTAGTGTCCCAGCCAACAGCACACCGATCATCCCAATTATGCCTGCTCTCAAGCAGATGGCTGTGCACCAGCAGATGAACCCGTTCACCAACCTACCACACACACCGCGATACTACGAGATCCTGAAGAAACGGTTGCAGCTTCCCGTCTGGGAATACAAGGAGAGCTTCAGTGACATCATCACACGCCATCAGACGTTTGTCCTCGTTGGAGAAACTGGATCTGGGAAGACGACACAGGTCTGAAAAACAATCATTTCTACTTCCAGTTGACACAAAAAGCTCAGATACGCATCCCGAACAATCCAATGCATTTCCCCCCCTGTGTGGTAACGAGAAGTGATTTATGAAATCAAAAGGAACAAAATTACAATCATGATTGTGTCATTTATAGAACCCGTGGAAAAGGCACATTTATACTTCAATATTTCATTTTCTAGCATCTGACTCACATTGCAGTCTTGCTTTGAATTGATTTCCAGATCCCGCAGTGGTGTGTGGACATGGTGAGGGGTTTGCCGGGTCCAAAGCGCGCTGTAGCGTGTACCCAGCCCAGGAGAGTCGCGGCTATGAGCGTGGCGCAAAGGGTGGCGGACGAAATGGATGTCATGCTTGGACAAGAAGTCGGTTACTCCATTCGGTTTGAGGACTGTAGCTCCGCTAAGACAATTCTCAAGTAAGTGGAAAAATACTGTTGTCATGAGGAAGAAGAATGATGAAAACTCCAAGCTAATGCGCCCCTCGTGTGGTCTGTAGGTACATGACAGACGGTATGTTACTGAGAGAAGCTATGAACGACCCACTGTTGGAAAGATACGGGGTGATAATCCTGGACGAGGCCCACGAGCGAACTCTGGCTACAGATATCCTGATGGGAGTGCTGAAGGAGGTGGTCCGTCAAAGATCCGATCTCAAGGTACTTCCAGTTTTGTTAACAGGCGCGGTCTCCATATACGCTTCCATATAAGTTACAGCAGAGTTCTCCTGAATGCGCAGATCATCGTCATGAGTGCGACTCTAGACGCCGGGAAATTCCAGATTTACTTCGACAACTGTCCCCTCCTGACCATCCCCGGTCGCACGCACCCCGTCGAGATCTTCTACACCCCCGAACCGGAGAGAGACTACCTTGAGGCAGCCATACGTACGGTCATACAGATCCACATGTGCGAGGAAGAAGAAGGTGACGTCCTCCTCTTTCTCACCGGACAGGAGGTAAGGGCGCCGCTGGTCCTCCAGGCTTCCGGGCTTCGTCTTCCTCGGCATCTTAAGTGAAATCTCAATTTGATCCTACAGGAAATCGACGAGGCCTGCAAACGGATCAAACGGGAAGTGGATGACCTCGGACCCGAAGTGGGAGACATTAAAATCATTCCTTTGTATTCCACACTGCCGCCACAGCAGCAGCAAAGGATTTTTGAGCCGCCTCCTCCGCGGAAACCCAACGGCGCCATAGGAAGGAAGGTGAGTGCGTCTCCTCCCGTGGGCCGCGCCGGAGCTCGCTGGATTTCTGACTGTTTTCTTCTCAGGTCGTGGTTTCAACAAACATCGCCGAGACCTCCCTGACCATCGACGGCGTGGTGTTTGTCATCGATCCCGGGTTCGCCAAACAGAAAGTAGGCAAACGTGAAGCAGCGCTGGATTTTTTTTTGTGTGTGCTGTGTTATTTTTTTTATTGAAGGCTGTCTCCAACCACGTCCTCAGGTTTATAATCCGCGTATCCGTGTGGAGTCGCTGCTGGTCACCGCCATCAGTAAGGCCTCCGCCCAGCAGAGGGCAGGTCGAGCCGGCCGGACGCGTCCAGGGAAATGTTTCCGGCTTTATACGGAGAAAGCTTACAAAACCGAGATGCAGGCAAGTGAAAGCCATGACGCATGGCGAGCCTGGCTCTGCTGAACGTGGCGGCGCGTTAACCTTTCAACGTTCGCTCTCCAGGACAACACGTACCCCGAAATCCTTCGGTCCAACTTGGGGTCGGTTGTGCTGCAGCTGAAGAAGCTGGGCATCGACGACCTTGTGCACTTTGACTTCATGGATCCACCAGGTGAGTTGGTCGACGGACATGTGAGCTTTCCACCATTTCCTTTCCCCGCTCTGACCATCCCCCCCCCCCCCCCCCCCCCATCTCCTCTCTCTGCAGCTCCCGAGACTCTGATGAGAGCCTTGGAGCTGTTGAACTACCTGGCGGCGCTCAATGACGACGGCGACCTGACGGAGCTGGGCTCCATGATGGCAGAGTTCCCCCTGGACCCACAGCTAGCAAAAATGGTCATTGCCAGCTGCGAGTTCAACTGCTCTAATGAGATTCTTTCCATTACTGCCATGCTGTCAGGTAATGCCCAGAACTGGGCTAACATCTACCTCCACTACTGTAGCACGAGTGTTTTTGGGGTCACGTACAGGAAAGCATTGCTCTGAAACGCCGTAATGTTGACGTTGGTGCTTTTAAAATATTGATATTGAATTTGTGCATTTGGTTTTTAGAACACAGATCCACTCCCAGCCTCCACCACTTTCTTCTGATGCCCATCATCCTTAGGGTTTTATTTAGATGTGCTGCTCCTAATTTGTCATAATTTGTACTGAATGAAAAGTCTTTGAGCCTCTCAAACTTTTATTGCCACCGTGTTGATTGTGGAGAGGGCAGGCACCACTTAAATCCCATCATCTCTTGCATTTCTCATAATTTCCTGCCCATTCAAATGGAACAAACCTGATCTAAACTGCGCACATCTTTTAGTTCTCTTCCTCTCTAAATATACGTGTATGTATATGAGCATGTACATACATACATGCATGTATCTGATGTGCTAATAGCCTTTACAGTTGGGAGTGACCATGAAAACAGACTGCAGCCCCCCCTCCGTTTGATAGAGCTTGTGGTCCTGCCCTGTCCCAGCGCAGTGTCGAGCACCCTAGCATCACAGTCTTTGCACCATGTTTCAGTGAATGTTTGACTTACCCCTATGGGCGGCTTTGTTGGGGCCCATACCAACCTTGTTTAGTCCCACAGTGTTTTGTCCGCCCCACGGAGGCTAAGAAGGCGGCAGATGAGGCCAAGATGAGGTTTGCCCACATCGATGGAGACCATTTGACGCTGCTCAACGTCTATCATGCCTTCAAGCAAAGTGAGTTCCCCATCTGGCGTTGCCTTAACGATGAGTTCAGCATGTCTCCGTTCCTTATTTTAACCTTATTTTAACCCCATAAGGGGGCCACTTGTTGTTGGCACCATTTTGTTGGTTCTAAAGGTGCTGCTGTGGTTAATTTTCACCAGCTTTGTGAATTCTGAGGAACTTAAAGTACCGGTACAAGTGTGTAGTTGCCTAAGCTAGCAACAAAGGCGTAGTGGTGTAAAGCCCTGCCACGTCTCTCCTCTCCAGACCACGAGTCGAACCAGTGGTGCTATGACAACTTTGTTAACTATCGATCGCTAATGTCCGCGGACAACGTGCGGCAGCAGCTGTCCAGGATCATGGACCGCTTCAACCTGCCCCGCCGGAGCACAGAATTCACCAGCAGAGACTACTACATCAACATCCGCAAGGCGCTCTGCACCGGCTTCTTCATGCAGGTAGAGGTGGTTCAGCTCCTTGAGGGAGACGGTCAGCTGGTCACGCGTTGGACCAGGGGTTGATCTGGGGTTTTGTTTTTCTTCAGGTGGCTCATCTGGAGCGCACGGGTCATTACCTGACTGTAAAAGACAACCAAGTGGTCCAGCTGCACCCGTCTACAGTCCTGGACCACAAACCGGAGTGGGTGCTCTACAACGAATTCGTTCTCACCACCAAAAACTACATTCGCACTTGTACAGACATCAAGCCAGAGTGGTATGTTTCCCTTTGAGTCGAGCAGCTTTGAATGCACGTGAACCCCCGACACATGCACTCACGGTCTTCTTCCCCCCCCGTCACAGGCTGGTGAAGATCGCCGCCCAGTACTACGACATGAGCAACTTCCCGCAGTGTGAAGCTAAACGACAGCTGGAGCGGATCATATCCAAACTAGAGAGCAAAGAGTATTCACAGTACTGATCGACATGCACAAATTACCCATGAAGACATCTGCATATTATAGTTTTAGATCATTATGTATTGTGGTCTCTCAAGGTTGTGTTTTGGTTTTGTTTTTTACATTTTGTTTAATTTGTTTTTCCTCCAATGTTGATTCTGTAAGTGTTAACGTCAAACTATCGACAGTAAATAATAGATATGGCTATTAAAATTTTCAAAAGGAAAATCGCAAACGTCATTTAGATGTTGACCTTCCTGGAGTGAATTGCTGAGTCATTAAAAAAAGTGCTTTCTTTGTTTCTTTAATAAAGGAGCTTTGACTTAATTCTTGCTGACTCTGTCTCTGTGTGCAGTATCACTTCATTTGTGTTTAACAGCATCCATTTTCTAACAACCCAATGTGCTAAATTAAATCGGATTAATGATTCGATTGGCTGCGTGATTGCGTCATGCCCGGCGATGCAGTCACGTGCTCGGAAGTCACCTGCAGCTTTACGTTCGCCATCAACATGGTTAATAACTCCATGGTTTCGTTAAAGGAATCACCGTTCGGTTGTTATCAGGACAAATTGGCTCTTAAGCCATCTCATCCACCCTGGCGCCGACACTGACGTTGCCTGGACGGATGGTGCCGTCGGTGGTGACCGTTGTGTGGACCAGATCTGTGACACTATCCTGGACCTTGTGGGTGCCACGCTGCTGGAGGGAGAGATGTACTCCATGCTCTGTACCAGGTTCTCCGGAGCTAGAACCTCCAGGAGACCTTCTCTGAGACTCTGGGGCTGTTGAATATCCTCATAACCAGTTCGTCGCTCCACCTTAAAAAGGCTCAAGGCGTTCCTTAGCAACACAAGGGTGCCGGGACACCTGAACACGTTGGCCATGCTCTCGTGGAGAGAACGCTCATCAGGAACATGCCTTATTTCAATCAACGTGTAATTGATCACTTTTCCCGCCTGGAAGGGAGGCGAGAAACATTTCAATACAAGTGACGAGTGCGTGGGGGGGGCATTACCCAGGGAGGGGCTGCTGCAAACACTGTCTGTTGATGGTCGCTTGAATATATTTGCCGCATATAATATTGCACAATGATATTGTACAAAAATGTTCCCAAAGCCTCTGAGTACCCGTCTGCCTTCATTCCTGACTTTGTGATTTATACTGTCTCTTGATGTTTTTGTACTATAAAATGAAAGATTTTAAAAACCCGTTTGTGAGTAAATTGAATGTCTATCACCTAATGTGCATCATTAAATCATGCTTGGTCTTTACAGGCTTTAGTTGAGGTGAGGACAACACACCAGAACAAGTGGCTGCCGGTGTAAACATGTAACTGGTGGATAATTTACCTCTCATATACACTAAAGTAATGTTTCTCCCTGGTAACGCGCAGCAGCGTGCGGTAAACATTAAACTACAGTAAAACGTTAAGTCGTTTACTGTAGTTAATACGCCAACAAAACCTTCTGACTGCGTCACAATACAACAAACATTGACTTTGGAAGGATCATAATTCTGTCCAAACTTGACACTATAACTTTAGATTTAAAATACAAGATAATAAAGTCCGGAAACAATGATTAATTCAAATGAAGTCACCACACAGCGATGTCTTTAAGTGGCTTTTACTGCCTGGAATTTCCAGTATGTTGGAAAATTTACAAGTGTACATTTCTATGGGTTTGAATAAGTAAACATCAGGAGTGATGGGTCGGAACCAAACCTGATTCTGTAAAACACCTGGACAGGTGCATGCTTGAGGGTTGAAACTGTCAGAGATTCTCAATGTCCTCTATGGTCTCTGCGAGACAACGGTTGCGCGTCTCCCGCAGAGTTCTGGCCACCATCGCGCCCAGCATAGCTGTGGAGCAGAGAATGACCTGAGGCAAATGCTTCCACACTTCGTCCAGGAGGAGGATGAGAGGAGACACGGCGACGCCCATGCGAGCCATGCTGGAGTTGAAGCCCATCCCGTTCTGCCTGAAGAGGAGAAATCATGCAGAGAGTTGACCACCGGGGGGCGCTGTGTCCGACGGTCACGACCATTTCATTCTTCTTTTGACACTGCATCAAATAATAAAGAGGTACTGAACCTGGTTACCTGACTACTGTCGGAAAGAGCTCGGAACTGTAGAGGATGAGGATCGTAAATGATGCGGAAGAGAAGGCTTTTCCGAAGACGGCGACGACCGTCCGCGCAACAGACATGTCTGAAAACAGGCCCAGGCGGAGAGATCAGCGCTGCACTCGGGTCCCGTGGCAACGTCTGACATCATCTTTACCGTCAGGAATCAGGATGTTGATTCCCAGACACGTGCCAGACATCAGCATCGCGCCCGTCATGCTGCTCCTTCTGCCGATCACATCCAGGAGATAATAAACGCTTATTTTGGTAGGGAGCTCGATCAAGGCGTAGACCAGCTGAGTCAGATACATGTTGAGGCCGAAGCCTGTAATGTTGAAGCTGATGCCATAAAAGGTCGTCGCCACGCAAAACCTGGAGGAAGAAAGGTGGCTGTTGAGCTTTCATCCAGATGTGTTCATCTGCATCCCTCTCATTGTGATCCCACAGTGATACACCTGATCAGGGAAATACAGACCACAGTATACCAGTGCGGGAAGCCAGGCTCCTCATATTGGGAGTTCTAATCAGGTCGAGGTAGGTATAAACTCTGCCTTTTTTCTCCGTCACAACAATGGAGGCCAATGTCTGCAAGAGCGCAGGTCATGTGACACGGATAGGCTGATATTTCCAAACTCACCTCTGCTCCGTGTTGATTTCCTGGATTAGACCCACCTCCATTTTAAGCGCCTCCGAGAACCCGTCAGCCCGGTTCATCCTTGCACACCTCTTCAAGTACGTCTGGGCTTTCTCCAACTGTCCATTGGCGATCAGCCACCTCGCTGATTCAGGCATCCACCTGGCGTTGGAATCAAATGCATTAATCCAGTCAGATCCCAGCTGGGTGCAGCACAAACAGACAGGAAGTGTAAAAGGGCTGTAGTCTAGAGGATAAACAGGGCGCACAAGTCCAATAACTATGGCATTTCTTTACACTGGCCCAGTAGCAGGTTCTGGTTTTTTCATAGAGAAAATAGGGGGAACGTGGTTTAGGATTAATGGGGGTGGGGGTGCTCGAGGACGGTGCTGATCAGGGTCATTCCAGCTAGAACCGCCACTTCAGTTGTTGGAAGGTGAGCGAAGTCCAGTTCTGTGTTTTGGCGAACAAGGCCCCCAAACTCTTACCTCCAAATGAAGATGGCGAAGAAAACAGGCGCGGTGACGGTAACAATCAGCCAACGCCATTCGTTGACAAGATAAGCGAGACCCGCAAATATGACGCTTCCGAATGTCCAAGCCAGGCTGTCAACCACTCCAATCAGCTTCCTGTGTTCAATATCCACCCACTCCACAGCTGGAATGGACAAGAAAAGCCCTCCTCACTTTCGGGAAATGTCGAAAGCATTTCAGCACAATGGAAACACAGACTAACTGAGAACGGATGAGATGATGACGATGCCGGTGATACAAAACCCGGTGAAGAACCTCAGCACCACGAACATCACGTAGCTGGTGGAGAAGGCACTGGCAATGGCGAAGAGCATGCCAGAGACGTACGACACCAGAAGCATGATCCTGCGGCCGAACCTTCAGAGGGTCAGAGAGAGCGTCAGAATGACCAGTTCTACAACAGCGGCACATCAAAGAAGCGGAGATGCTGTAAAGCCGAGATACTTGTCGCTCAGACTTCCAAATAAGAGGGCTCCAAACATCACTCCCACGAAAAAGATGGTGGCAGTTGCTTTGTTCTTCCCTCTTTGATCGCACACCAGGTCCCACTTTTACAAGAAGAAAGAAGGGAAACCGTCATCTCTCCGGACCGGTTCCGAAGCATGTTCCAATGATGTTTACCTCTGACGTCAGCGTCGTCTTGAAGGTGCTGTTATCATACACCCATCCACTCTGGCAGGGCACCGTCGGTGCTCCGCTGCTGTTGGAGGAGTTCATCAGGAGGTGATACTGAGGCTCCAGGAACATTCTACAGGAATCTGGGCTCCCGTCCCCCCGGACAGGGACGCCGACAACGAGCTTCTGTGCCTGAGTCAGATTCCCGTAACGACCTCCATCCTCCAGAAGGCTGAGATCACAGTGGTGGGACGGGATGGCAGCTATGAAGTTATTCAGAAAGAAATGACAGGGCAGCGTGAAGCGGCCGATGAAGCTGATCACAGAAACCATGATCTGGAACCTCCCAAAGCCATTAACGGCGGCTAGAACGTCTTCGAACTTCATGGCCGTCTCTCTCCGGGAATCAAGCGAGCCTCTGCTAGCTTGTCCCGTGAGTCTTCGAATAAAAGTAAGAAAATGGTAATGGATGACAAGCCTGACTTGTGAGGTACAACCTTTGAACTTTCAGGAAGGTCTTGTGCAACTGGTGATCTTTTGACTTTATCATTAAAATAGTTGTGTGTTTTGACTGTGGTAAAACATTACATATCCAGCATGTTAGATTTGGAATCAAGGTAACAGACATGAATAAGTCACTATTCATTGTCTATAGTCACTTTTGTTGTATGAAAAAGTACACTTCAATTTGCAGAGCCAATTCATTAAGGTATCTACAGTCATGACCCTCTGGGCTGGAATTACCTGTGGATGCAGTCATGGACAGACGACACGTGCGTGAGATTGACGGGAATTTGATGCTGTTGCGTATTTTCACCGCCAGATGTCGCCACTTACTCAGTGGACGTCTGAAACACCAATGAGCGTTTCCCTGCCATAGACTTTGCCAATTTTCTGTTGGACCTCATAAAGTTTGTGACATGGATTGTTAATTCTAAACAGCATGCAGGCCAGAACAAACCTCTGAGCATTAAACGACTGTACACAAATATTACACATCTATATATTCAAGTCTAAAAGAGAGGACCAGCTTTGTATCCTTAGACTTTAAGCTCTTGTTGACCTCTGCCAGGGTCATTTTCACTGGATCGGTTCCCCACAGGTCCACTGTGTGTGTGGCCACCTCCTCTATCAGGTTACAACTATCAATGCAGTCCTCACTAAACGGTGATGTTGAGTTTGAGAGGGGTGGAAGCCTGTTTTGCTGCCTGAACTGGTTTACTGGAGCTGGAAAACTTCCTTGAGCAAAAACTTTCTACATCACAATGATCGCAGACTGTTGGTTAAAATGTTTATTTTTCATTTTAAAACTACGAGGGACTTTAAAATAGCAACACACACCTACTCCACCTGCACCTGTGTTACAGAAAACAGCCGCGCGGGTGGATGAATGAGGCTAGTCTGCACTTCAGCTTTCTCCGGTGTCGACGGTTCCCTGCAAAACAGGTGAGAGAACAGTAACTTTAATGAGTCGACGTCATAAAAGGTTTGCGTAAAACACCTTCATTTAAGAATTAAAGTAAATAATTACAGAAAAATCTTTGGATTTTCGCATCACATCTCAAAAAAAAATAAAAAGGTTGCGAGGATCTCTGGGTCTCGGTCATGATCACCTTTCGCTTGGCAACATTTTAAAAAGGCCGATTAAACCGAGCGCCTCGAGTCCCACGTGCACATTATCAACGCACCAGGAGCAGCGTTGCTACTCACTGACCAGCCCCCACCGAGTCTGACACTTGGCAACGGGGACAACCTGCTGTCCCTGGTGCTCGAGCTGCATCACTGAACAATCACCTGCTGCGTTCCTTCAACGCGCTTCCTTTTCCCCTCGGTTTCTCGACGTCTTCGACGTGCTCCGGCAGCCTGGTGTTCAACGTCTCGCGCAGCAGCAAAGGCACCAGACCGGTTCCGATCGCCACCGCGCAGTAAGTGACAACAGGCAGCATGTGCCAGGCGTCCTCCAACAACATGACCAGAGGGGATATGGCCACGCCGAGCCGGGCCACCAGTGCGGAGTAGCCCATGCCGTTCTGCCTGGAAATCCAAAAGGGGGAATTTAACGGAAACACGGCGACTCCGGTTCAAGAGTCGCCGCCAACGAACCTCAAGACCGTGGGGTAGAGTTCCATCGTGTACAGGTACATGACCGTGCACGACACCTCTGAGAACCCTTTCCCCAAGGACCCCATGATGGTACGAACGATCCACAAATCTGAGGCAAAATGGGAGAAGAAAGCAAACCTCAGGCACGCCGACCAACGCCAAGAGCCGCGGTCAGAAGAGAACAAACCTTTGGAGACAAATATGTTGACGAGGAGACAGAGACCAGTTAAAAATGAAGCGCCCATCACGCTCTTCCTCCGGCCGATTTTTTCCAGGAAGAAGTAGGCGCAAATCTTCACAAGGAATTCCATAGATACAAATACGAACTGTGTGAGGTAGAGGTTCAATCCAAACCCTTCGATATTCAGACTTATTCCATAATACGTAAGTTCGACTCCAAACCTGCGTCATGAAACAGAAGCACAGTTATCTGATTAAAGTCATTTTTCTGATGTTAAAGACAAGACATGAACCCTGAAGGGCCACGATCAGGCCGTGAAGTTCAGGACACATAAACCTAATGAGAACAGAACCCGGGAGTCCCGTCCAGTGGGCCTCACCAGTCCCCAAACATGCCATTTGTGGCATCATCTGACCTTGTGGCTATTTACAGTAAAATATTTATGAGCTGGCTGAGTGAGAACAGAACATTGGAGTGAAAACTTATCACCGTCTTTATGTTCTACTAATCTAATACAACGATGTTCTGTGGAATCTAGTTCTCAGATAAAACATGTATGTGTGTGTATATATGCCTATATATGATACACACATATCACTTACCATAATATCCCAAGGGATATGGACAGTTTCCTAATATTTGGGGTCTTGAAAAGATCCAGCAAGGAGTACTTCTGATCTTGGGTTTCAACTTGTACAGATTCCAGTAAACACTGAGGAAAGCAAAGGAAAAGCCAAAGTGTCGTTTAAAGAACACTTCACGGCAGCAGTTTCCAGATGTAACCAAAAGGCAAAGGAGGCGAAAAATGTATACATTTGGTGTGACAGTCTCCATGGACTTGGCTCTGTTGTTCATGTGAGCACACTGGATGAGGTAGCGGTGGGCAGCATCTGCCTTCCTGTTGGCCACCAGCCACCTGGCAGATTCTGGGAGCCACCTGAGGCAGCAGTCAGTTCCGTGTGAACACGAGTGATACGTTTATGCTGCGAGTTGGGAAAAAAAAAATCGAAATCACCTCCAACAAATGACGGCCAGCACCAGGGGGGACGTGACGGCCAGAATCAGCAGCCTCCACTCATTCACGCTGTACGCGATTGCAATGAGGAACCAGTTTCCAAAGGCTGCATCCAAGCTTGTGATTATACCGCACAAGGTTCTGCGTTCAATACTGACCCATTCGACATCTGGGGAACGTTTTCAAAAGGTGACTTACGAGCTTCTCCTTTTGGTATCAATTTAGCGTTAGCTTGTTGCACACTCACTCAAAACAATAGAGATAATGCTGATTCCGGCCAGCGACAGCCCCGTGAAGAATCTCATGACGACAAACATCATGTATGACGTGGAGAAGGCACTCAGGACGGCAAAAAGGATGGTTCCCAGGTAAGACACCAAGAGCAGCGGTCGCCGGCCATATCTGGAAGAGGACAAAGAGATGGGAAAGCTCAGGTCGCGCTATCATCGCAGTACAGGCAGACGCACCCGAAACACGGAGGCCAAGGGGTCGAGAGATAACGTTATCTCATTGTGCATTGACATCTTCTGCAGACCAAACTTATCAGCCAGTCATGTGATCGATCACAGAGGATAAGGTGAAGGGAATCCAGTTGGAGAAAAGCTGCACACACACACACACACACACACACAGGGAGAACAACAACCCTACCGGTCACTGAGAAATCCAAATGAAGGGGCACCGACCATGACACCAACAAAGAAAATGGTAGCTGTCAGCTTGTTCATCCCCTTTCTGCTGCAAACAAGGTCCCACTGGGAAGACATGAGTAAAATGATGACTTAATTGTTGCAATTGTCAGAAAACGACAATATCATTTCTGGGGTACTTTTTAAAATCCACTCACCTCAGTTGCTATCGTAGACCGAAAGGTGCTGTTGTCGTACACCCATCCGCTCGGACACGGGACAGTAGCAGCATCCTCGCTGCTGTTCTGGCCATAGAGGTGTTGATACTGAGGCTTTGCAAACATCCGACAGGGGCTCGGAGATCCATCTGGCTCTGCAGGGAGGGCGACGGCCAGCTTCTGCTCCCGAGTTAAATTCCAAAAGAGCCCTTGATCGTCCAGAGCTGAGGTGTCACAGTGGTGGGAGGGAACGGCTCCCATGAAGTTGTTCAGCACGAAGTGACACGGGAGGGTGATCCGAGAGATCACCTGGATCAACACCAGTCTGATTTGGAATTTCCCAAACCCATTAACCTCAGAGAGAATATTCTCAAATTTCATTTTGCCGTGTTTACGGGGTCGGGGAAACTAACGCTGGGGCAGCGAGGCGCAGTTTAGATGACAGGACGCGTCGACTACTGTTAATTATTATCCGCAAAGACGGTTTCTCTGCATTTTATTGCCTCGTCCATTACCGAGTCAAGGTTCAGTCCAGATACGGATAGTGAGTTTATTTGTCTATCTTATAGTTTGCTGTGTTTTGTGGATTTTCTGTTCTGTAGTTTCCCCTGGAGAGCTACAATTTGTTCTGTGCAGCAGGTCAAAACCTTCGTCCACAATAGTCCCCGTTAACGCTCATTTAAGTGGAGGCGCTCTCTATGACGCGCATGCGTACAAGGCTGCGCTACTAAACATTCGCCGGTGGAGCTATCGTCTCTTCTCCCTGCAGGTTGTTTTCGCCCAGACTGTCACGTCCTCAGGCGGCGGCGGCAGCAGCAAAAAAAGCAGCAGAAGCGACAATAATAAAAGCAGAAGCGACAATCATAAAAGCAGAAGCGGCAGAAGCAAGAAAATAACAACAGCAGCAGCGAACGCAGCGGTTTCTTCTTCTACTACTGATTTTCGACTCTTCCGCCACCTACTGGCCGCAGCCAGTACTGCTGCATATATTTTAAAAATACACCGAGATTAATCACGGCGGTTTGGTTCATTTTAGACATAGATATACATCGATTACACTTTTGGGGGCATCCATTATGCACCGATTTTTGTTAGCTTCCATTTTGGTTGGGGTTTCTGAAATCTAATCCAGGAATCAAGTTCCATTTAAATCAACTTTATTAATGCATCATCTTAATTTTCTCCAAATGCTAGATGAAGACCAACACAAGCAAAAGGCATCATGCCAACACTACACTACATTAAAAATTAACCCTAATCCATGAACCTTAAGACCAAAAGACTGCATCAAATTGGACCCATTTAGTAAATGACAACCCCTCCATCCATCATCTGTCCCCTATATTTTTTGGGCTGGTGTCCTTGTGTATTAGTTTCCCAACTTATAGTGGGGATTTGTTTCCTGTGATTTAAAATATTAAGAGTCTTCACTGTCCACTCTGTGGATAATAAACACGCACGACTTGTTTTTGTACACTTGTGACTTTTAGTGAATTTCCTTTGTTGAGTGTTCCCTGCAATGCAGAAAAGATACGTTATTCATTATAAAGCAGCCAGGAAGGAGGTTAGGAAATGAACAGTTATGTCACTTTGTGTATGTCTGTGATTATTGTAAATGTCCCCGTGTGGGACAAATAAAGGAATCTGAATTTCAAACAGGGTATAAAATAGTAGACCTTACTTTGGTTTCTCGATATCCTCGATTAACTCTGGCAGTCGCGTATTTAACGTTTCAGGCAGCAGTAAAATCAGTAAACCGCTCCCAACCGCCACCGCGCAGTAAACGATGTGAGGGAGGAGCTGCCACACATCCTCCAGTAACATGACCAGGGGTGACATGGACACACCCACCCAAGCCACAAAAGAGCTGTACCCTAAACCGTTTTGCCTGTAAGAACAACCAGGTAAACCTTTATAATGGCAAATGTGGCCTTCGGCACAGCAGAGGCGTCGTACTCAGCTCACCGAACCACTGTGGGATACAGTTCTGTTGTATACAGGTACAGATTCGCACAGGAAGCTTCGGACAGGGCTTTTCCGAGAACTGCCATAACAGTCCGGAAGATCCATTTTTCTGAGGGTGAATATACGTTTCGGACTCAGAAATTACAGCAAGAGTGAGGATTTAGTTAAATGTTGAGATAAAAAAAAACAACCTACTAACCTTTGGCAATAAACAAGTTGATCAAAAGACAGAGGCCCGTTAAGAGCAGGGCTCCCATCTCAGACGGTCTCCTTCCCACTTTCTCCACAAAGAAATACACACAAATCTTTGATGGAAATTCAATGCACGCGAACGTGAGTTGTGTGAGGTACAGACTCAATCCAAACCCGGCGATATTTAGACATATCCCAAAATAGGTAAACTGAACTCCAAACCTGCAAAATAAAGCAGGAGAAAGGCCTGAAATGAACAATCTTCAAGAATATTTCATATATCTGTGTTTAAATATGGACGTTATAGTCCAATTTCAAAAGTCTTTAACTTTTAAAAAAAATCAATATAAATCTAATGAATCAATATAATATAAATCAATACATATTCAAACTTTAAAGTCTTTAAGGTGTAACTCACCAGATTAGTCCTATGCAGATAGACAGCTTCCTGATATTTGGGGTCTTGAAAAGATCCACAAAGGTGTACGTCTTATCTTTACATTCAGTTTCTGCATATTCCAATAAAGTCTGTGAGAAAGGCAAATCATCGCACCGTCATTTCACGGCAGTTCTGCGGCCAGCAACGGAGTCCCTAGAGCATGTTGCAAACAACAACTGAAACATACGTCTGGCGTGACGTTCTCCAGGCACTTGGTTCTGCTGTTTACCTCCGCACATTTCATGATGTA
Source organism: Takifugu flavidus (assembly GCF_003711565.1). NCBI lineage: Eukaryota > Metazoa > Chordata > Actinopteri > Tetraodontiformes > Tetraodontidae > Takifugu > Takifugu flavidus. The sequence goes on from NC_079525.1 coordinate 14,558,079, forward strand.
ATGGTGGGCAGCGGCGGCCTTTCCATTAGCCAAGAGCCACCTTGCGGATTCTGGAAGCCACCTGCAGAAGCAGTGAGCTGACTTTAATTTAAAAAAACAAAACCCTTCTTTTTGTGCTTTAAGCTAAAAACCATAGAAATACCTCCAAGCGATGACGGACAGCACCAGGGGCGACGTGACCGCCAGAATCAGCATCCTCCATTCGTTGACACAGTAAGCAATGCCAACGCCGATACAGTTTCCAATAGTGACATCCAGACATATAATTATGCCCGAAAAGGTCCTGTGTTCAATGCTGACCCATTCAACATCTGCAGAGACATCAACACCCGGTCTCAACAAGCCCAGTTTAGCATGAAACATCAGTGTTAGGTCTGCATGCTCACTTAAGACAAAAGAAATGATGGCTATCCCCGCGAGGGCCACCCCCGTGAAAAACCTCATGATGACAAACATTATGTATGATGTCGAGAACGCGCTCAGGAGGGAAAACAGTATGGATCCCAGATAAGACACCAAGAGCAGCGGTCGGCGGCCATATCTGCATAAAAACACACAAAAGAGATCATACCGAGACACATCATATAACAAAATATGGCAACTATAGCAATAAAGTTTGAGGGACGCTACTGTTTTGCCTAAATGGTGTTGAAAGTTAGTCTTCAGTGGTGTTTTTCTATTCCCCAACACCCTCCCCATGCCACCACAAAACACAGCAAAGCCTTAACTAACAAACATGATATAACAAAATACAGAACAAACCAATAGATCCACAAAACCATCCACAAGGGAACACACATTAAAAGACCGTGTCAACAAAGTCCACAAGTGAGCCCTTCTGTGCCTCAGTGCCCTGTAACTTTACCCTGAGAGGAGAGGGATGAGGTTAGTGTTTACTGAGTGCTAATGAGCTAGCAATGGCCCTGTTGGGCAGAACAAGTTGGGAGGACAACAAGGTGGTTTGAAAGATGGAGCCCCCCCCCCCCCCAAGATAAGTTTGGCTAACAGAATTCTGCTAAAGTAGGCACAGACCATCACACATGAAGCATATCCTAATCAACAAAGCATAAACCTACAGTGTGTGGCTCGTTGCTCACCATGGTAGCTCCTGTTAGTAGATGTTCTTGGTGGATCAGGCAACCTAACTGGCAACCTCTGCTCTAGGAGGAGGGGTGGGGGGGTGACCTGCTCTACAGCACTTTGAATGTGATTGCAGGACCAGTTTTGGGCCACAAACATACATGTAGCTCCTTTAAATCTCAGCTGTTTTCAACGGGGGAGAGACGGGTCAGCACCTCCACGTCTGAACCTTGATGTTGTTACACCATCTACTGATGTAACGGCAGACCCTGCTGGCCCACATCCTCCCTGACTGTCCTGCTCTGTCAGACCTGATGAGAGTGAAGCGCTCCAAGCAGGGACCAATTTGATACTGAGGCTTTCCAAGCAGGAATTTGGAAGAAAGGAGGAGGTGCATGCTGTCATTAATGTGCATTCCAGCTGTAGCATAGTTAATGCTAATGATAACGAGTAACGGTGCTGCTTCTAGCGCTCTAACTGTCATTTTCTTTAAAGGAAGTAAGGAACATCTGTATATTCACATTTCCACTCTCACCGGTCGCTGAGGAACCCAGACAAAGGGGCACCGAGCATGACACCGATGAAGAAGATGGTGGCCGTCGCCTGGTTCATCCATTTCTGGCTGCAGACGAGATCCCACTGGGGGAAAAAAAATCATTCAGCACATTCCAGCACTTTTAAAAAACACTGACAACAATTCGCATTGAGATATATTTGAGCTGTTCTTTCCTGGGAAAAAATTACTTATATTGATTTGAGAAACATGAAACTATGTCAAATAAAAGAAGGGGTTGAGACACAGGTTCTATTGATTCAAGGTGTTTTCAGGGAAGCAGCTCACCTCAGTCGCTATCGTAGACCGAAAGGTGCTGTTGTCGTACACCCATCCGCTCGGACACGGGACAGTAGCAGCATCCTCGCTGCTGTTCTGGCCATAGAGGTGTTGATACTGAGGCTTTGCAAACATCCGACAGGAGCTCGGAGATCCATCTGGCTCTGCAGGGAGGGCGACGGCCAGCTTCTGCTCCCGAGTTAAATTCCAAAAGAGCCCTTGATCGTCCAGAGCTGAGGTGTCACAGTGGTGGGAGGGAACGGCTCCCATGAAGTTGTTCAGCAGCAGGTGAGGCGGGAGGGTGATCCGAGAGAGCATCTGGATTAAGAACAGGCGGATTTGGAATTTTCCAAAGCCATTAGCTTCCGAGAGAACGTCGTCAAATTTCATTGTGTGTTTTTGAGTTTGCTGCCGCGGCGACAGCGGCGAGGGCGAGAGCGCCGTCGCCGCCTGTCTGTGTTAATTATTATCTACAGAAAATGCGCGTCAGCATTTCTCTGTGTTAACATTGCTGCGATTAATTAGCCTCTTTCAAACCCTTTTCTGTTTGTGGTCAGACAGAAAGAAGCACTTTATTAAATCCATACGTGAAATGATATCACAACAGGATATAAATAACAATATATCAATATATAAGGTCAAATGTAGCAAGTGTGTTCTTGGGTTGAGTTCTGTATTAATCTATTGATCAGGGATCATCGAACTTTGGCACATGAACCACGCCTGGTGATGAATAAGCTACAACTTTCACACCAGGAGCCTCCTTTCCTCTTTATTGATTTGAGACTAAATAGGTTTTCCTTTGGATCCAGATCAAATCCTACATGTGCACGATTCCATCAGCTAATTTCTTATTGATTCCAATGGTTCTGTGGTCAAAGTGGTTAAAAGAGATGTCAGACACGGCTACAGCTGTCCACAAATATTTATGAACCAGTTTAAGACCTCACCCTCGAGGATCATCCCCTTTAACAGGACGAAACCTTGAGCAGGACCAGCCTCCTATAGGGGACCCTCATGCTGATAGGGGAGAGAAGAGTGGGGGTCAGAGGTCAGCAGGTCAGTGCACGGTATGAAGTCGGCGATACCTGTAGATGATACAGAGAGAGGTAGGGGAGGGGCAAGAGAAGCACAAGAACTAGAAAAAGTGTTTGGTGCTTCGTCTTCTTGCTCAGGCCTGATGTACGGGCAGCCCCACTGGGCAGTTTTTCGGGTGTGCGCTGCAACACAAACAAGGCGGTAAGTTCGTCACCTCGGCCGAATGAGGAGATGACAATAATTAAAAGGCTGGCTAAAGATTAAAAATGGAAGTGATGCTACTCAACTGCTTACATTGCTATTCCACAGTGAAGTTTGACCTCTGCCTTTAAGCCATCTAAAGATAGGAGCGGTATGGAGTCTAACCCAGACACCCCCCCCCCCCCCCCTCCAGCTCAGGCTGCAGGGTTTGTGCACTGTTACAAAGACTAAGGAGGTCAGTGCAGGTAAATTAAGCACGGTCAGCTCTCTCAAGGCCCCTATCGGGTTTGCCTGGTATTTTTATTACGATATTACGTAACTGCTTTAGTCTCGGATGACTTCTGATGAAGTTGAGTTGAGGGATGCCATTGCTAACTTTGATAGCAACAAAACTCTGATAGTCACAGGCCCTTCACACCAGGCCCTCCACACCAGGCCCTCCACACCAGGCCCTCCACATCAGGCCCTCCACACCAGGCCCTCCACACCAGGCCCTCCACATCAGGCCCTCCACATCAGGCCCTCCACATCAGGCCCTCCACACCAGGCCCTCCACACCATGCCCTCCACACCAGGCCCTCCACACCAGGCCCTCCCCACCAGGCCCTCCACACCAGGCCCTCCACACCAGGCCCTCTGTAAGTTCCCTTAATGATGAAATTCACATCATCTTTGCAGCCATTTCAGTGAATCTGGATAAGAATTGATGCAGGCGTTCAGTCCAAACATCCAATCTGTGATCCCAGAGGAGCCCGAGACACAACCACACGCTGTGGACACAACCACAGCGTGCTAATTACTGTCCACAGTGGGAAGAAAAACGTGATTAATCAGTCCAACGAGCGTTCTTTTCTCACTGACGTTCTATGAATTCCATGATGATTATGAGATTAGACATATTTTGAATTTACACACACGATAAAGTTTCGCTTCGGGTGTTACTCCATCATCATGCAACATCTGGAGACATTAATGTCACAACTGGAAAAGACCAAAGCACCCATGGTTCTACTTGAAGGCTCTGAGGGAGGTGGGGGCAGGGGTACGGTCCACCTCTTTAAATAGCCGTCATACAAGAATGAGCAAAGCTCCACGATGAGCAAGTTGGTGGAGAAGCAGAACATCCGTGTCCCACGAGAGTGCACGTCCTCTCACAGTCGACGATGAGGGGAAACTGAGGACATTTGAGGACATTTTCTGGACAATGTTTTGCTTTTCATTTGTGAATTGATAATGTAAGTATTTCCTTTATTGTCTTTGGAGCTTTTTTTTAAAGACTTGAAAACATTTTGAATAATGATGTGTTGTTTTTTTTAAAGCTTTAATAACGATAACGCTATTAAATCATTAATCAATCCAATCTATTGAAACGAGCTACACCATCACCTGTAAACATCTGGGTTTGTTCATGTGACATCTGTGAATGAATGCACAGTTTTTCATCGCTGCTGCAGCAGGTTTCTCTGTTAGGAGATCTACTTATGTAATCGGATGGAAAGATCTAATCCGACAGGCGCTCAGCCATCGCAGGGGTCGTTCCACCAGAGCAAGATCTCACTCATTTGTCAAGGATGCTGACTCCCTGTTTCCACGGCAACGGGTCAACATACCAACGTTAGCTCCATACTAGGAAAGAGAAACTGCAGCAGCAACAAAGAAACGCTTGTTGATGGTTTAGCGTTGAAATCAAGCAGAACAAAGGGTGAGGAGAAGAGTTACGGGACAACCTGTCCAAGAGTTTCTGCCTTTTAGAAACTACAGTTCATTAACTGAGACAGATAAATTGGTTTGCCAGGAAAAAAATCACAAACATTAACAAGAGAGATGCATGTTAATATTCAAGAACACAAACACACAGGACGGATTTGTAAAATAGGGATAAAATAGAGTTGAAAGTTATTTTAAACTGCTCATATGAAAGCATGGAGTAGATGCATGCTGGCTAGGTTGCTGGTTTACTAGAAAATGCACACACACACACACACACACACACACACACACAGACACACACACATAAACGCCTCCTACACAATTCACCTTCCTTTGGAACTGTGGAAGAAACGTGTTGGGAAGAAAATCATCATCATCATGCTATCTGATTCTGTGCCAGGTGTTTTATTCATTAAAAGCTGTTCACACATTATGAAGTAATTTGGAATTGCGACTGCGTGGAATTTATGTGAATACTAATTAATCCGTGTTTTTCCTTGTTGTTTTCCTTTTATGCTCTTTTCTTCTTCAACGTCAGGTTTATTTCCATGTTCCAACAGTGCCCCTGAGGGCAGTTTCTTTATCCTTTTTCTCTCTTACTGTAATGGGTCACGCAATAGAAAATGTCAAGTGCTGTAGCGCCACCCTGTGGTCGTATTGATAATTGAGCAGAAACTGCGGCTTAAATTAAAAGGTTTAGGGGGCGTTTTTGGGTGGTGGGGGGGGGTTGGGTTTTTTTTTCTAAGTAATGCACTGCACGATTTTAGAGTCTGAAGTTTTAAGAAAAGGGGAGTAGCCCTCAAGCATATTTTTATCTATTAAGAAAGGTTTTAGTTGCGCTTTGATATGTGACAGCTATTATATATATATATATAGATATATATATATATAGATATATATAGATATATCTATATATCTATATATATCTATATATATATATAGATATATATATATATAGAGAGAGAGAGAGAGAGATAGATAGATAGATAGATAGATAGATAGATAGATAGATAGATATAGATAGATAGATAGATAGATAGATAGATAGATAGATAGATAGATAGATAGATAGATAGATAGATAGAAATTAGTTTCCAGAATAAGCAGCAAAAGATCAGACTTTTTTGGCTGTGGCCATTAGAAGGATGCCCTCTCAGCTATCTTGGAACAAAATAAATAAAAATAAATAAATAGAGAGGCCCAGGCAGATCGTTCACCCGCATTCTTAAAAAGAACAAAATGTCCTTTGACTACAACAGCAGAAGCTCAAGCATTCAAACTATATACAAATTAAACTGCAGTGCATCTGGTTTTTAAATGGAAACAACAGCAAGGCGGCGATGCTGACGTTTGCTGCAGTGATGGATGGGAACAGAAGAGGAAAAGAGACCTGGCTGTATAAACAGGAGTTCAGAAAACAGCCACTGGGTTGTTTTTGTTAGGTCCTTGAACGCATCGTCCCCCTTTGATTGCACATACCATTCCATTTAGAGCAACGGCGGGCCTGATGCAGACTCCCAGCTGGGAGCAGGGATATCTTGTGTAAATTCTACAGTTGATTATTACTTACATCTATTGATTATTCAATTTTTATTATTTGTGCTCTTGACCGGGAGAAATGCATCAGAAATAACTACATAACATATAGGAGATGGCACATGTCTGGCCTGCCTAACTGAACTTAGGGAGAGCAAAAGAACATTACTTTGATATCATTAGAAGAGATTGAACCTATAATGTGTAAATCTAGCATTCATAGGGTTTTCCCTCAATCTTGATTATTATTTATTTTTTCTTTATGTTGAAGGTTTTACTGAAGATTCAGCATTAGAAATGGAACGAGATGCCGAAGAGCCAGACAACAATGAACCCTCGAACCTCTGGTCGGGTTCAGATGCTTCCCAGGAACACTGTGTCTCTGAGTCCTTTGCAGATTCGTACTATGAAGATGACGCCAGTGATGCAGAGTATCGCTTGGACCCTCTCCCAGTTCATGTGGAGTCTGAGGTGAAGTCTCCAGAACTTTATCAGAATGAGGAATGGAAACCCACAGGTGAGCAGCAACAACCACCTGGATTTAATGGAAGTGAAGAGGAGGTCTCATACCAAGGAGAGGATGAGGAAGACTTCTTCCTGAGCGATTCAAGAGAAAGTCTTCCTCACGTGCAGACCTCCCCACCAGTATCTCCACGCTTACAGAGGCCTGACTCAGAGCCCAAAGCCGGCAAGATGTCGTTAACACGATCATCTTCTTTGTCTACCGACGGTGCTGCCGATGCGACCCTGGCCTTGACCCCGACCAGAGGGCAACCCCAGAAAGCCAGTAACAGAAGGTGCCCAGGGACCCTGAACATGGGGGTTGACTCCTCAGAGGAAGGAGGGAGTCATGAGGCACCTCCTGCTTCTGTCTTCTTTGGAATGCCAGATGAGGGTGCTGAGCCGGCAGAGACTTGGAACTCCGAGTCTGACACAGATCTGTGCAGACCGGACACGCAGGGGCTGCGGAACACACGTAAGTATTTATCATCTGCCTCACTTCATAGATTCCAGCAGGCAGTTAATGCAAAACCTAGCTTAAGGTTAATGTTTGCTTGACAAAAGACAGCTTTGATTCGAATGCTGAGGCACACGTTAGCTGTTAATGTAAACTCTAACTGACGAGTTGTGCTTATCATAAATAGAGGGGTCATTCGAGGCTAGATAATTTGTGCAAAGTGCTCCAGGTGCTGGTTATTTTCACTTTGTAACGTGGGTTCTATTTGAAGGTGGATTCGGTGGGAGAATTCCTATGGCTTTAATCGGCAGAGTGGGATAAGAATAAAATCTGACCATATGATGAGGTCGACAGAAACGAATTTGACAGACACCAGCATGTGTCACCGGGGCTGTCACCTGATCCCTCTTTCCAGCCGTTAAACTTGACGGCAGTGGAAAGTGTGCCGATCATTTTTCTTGCCTCATAGAACCCCTCTAAGTTTGGTGTAAGTAAATATGGTGCTTTTATTAGTGTGCTTGCTTCAGCATGGGGCATCTCCGACACTTCTCTTTTACTGGCTCGGGATCAAACAGAATTTCGGAATGTTTCTCAAAGCCTGCTGTAAAATACCGGATTGTGGAACATTTTTAATCTGCCCCCTTTTTCCCTATTCCCTTTTCTCCCCCCTCCAACGGCGTAGGCACCGGTCACAACGAGAGTCAGTCAGAAAGACAGGCCAAGGAGAACAAGTCGAAGTGTAAGAAAATTGCTCGTCTACTAACCAATGCGCCCAACCCTCATAATAAAGGGGCTCTGCTCTTCAACAAACGCCGCCAGCGAGTTGAGAAGTACACGCTTGTGAGTTACGGCACTGGCGACAACAGGCATGGCGGCCAAGAGCAATTAGAGGAGGAACTCGAGGAAAGTGGTTCAGCCGGGTACGACTTTGTGGAAACGACTGATTCTGAGATAGAGGAGGAGTACTGTGTTCATCACCAGCAGCAGAATTTCAGCCCGAACTGGGGGAGTCTGCGAGATATGGAAGCACTGCCGGATACAAGCGGGAAGGGCGTTTTGATGTTTGCCAAATGCCGCAAAAGAGTGGATGAGATTGCGTCAGAGCAGGAGCAGTTAAGAAATAAAGGCATGGAGAAGCTTTTCGGACCCACACGCACAGAGGCACAGAACATATATGATGCTCAGCAGTTATATTATCCAGCTGATGATGTGGATGTAAACATTGGCCAACAGGGGGCGTATCAAGACGTTTTTCAACAAATAAACCACCCATCATCCAATATGTCAAGAGGGCTGGTGTCGAACAGAACTGCAAAGCCTTTCCCGGGTTTTCAAGACAGTGGTCCTGCGCCGTTCATATCTGGAGGTGCTGGGCCACCGACAAAGAAGCAGGAACGGAAATTCAAGGTGCCTGTTCTCACCAATACTAACCCACAAGTTTGGTCTCCGACTGGAGACATCATCGCCTCAAGAGACGAGCGAATATCGGTGCCTGCAATTAAGACAGGTATCCTCCCAGAGTCAAAGAGGAGAGCCGGCAGCAAACAGGCATCCCTATTGGGTCAAGATAAACAGAATAAAGGAGACGGAAGGTCGTGTGTAGATGCAGAGGAGGACTGCTTTAGTCTAGGTGCAGAAGCTTGTAACTTCATGCAACCTAGAAGAATAAAACTCAGGAACCCACCTCCAGTCGCACCAAAGCCTGCTATGAATCCAGCCTGCCCACCTGTGATGAGAAGGAGTCCCCTTAGTGAACCTTATATTCCACAAAGAAGTCCAGTATCCCAGCCCTGTCAAACATATGCAAGGCCTCATTCTCAGCAGCACCTTCAACAGCGAGACTGGGACCCGTCTCGCAACAGCCACAGTGGTCCAGGTGGCGCTCAGGCAATGCCTCACACGCCGGCGAAAACCCATAGTCCTCAGCCTCTCCTGCCGCCAGCCAGGAAGAACAGGAGTCAACAGCCTCAGCAGTCTACTGTGAGTATGCCTGACTGCAGCCCTACTTACAGCCCACCAGCCCCGCCGCCATCCTTAAAGAGTAGGTCAGACAGGGCCGCACACTCAGTTGTCTCTCCAGAGATGTCCTCGCATCCAAAACCGTCACAGTCCTCACAGGCTTTTCCTAGGGGTAATGTCCAAAATGGAGGTTTTAAGCAAAAAGGTAACGGATCAGCGATGGAGGGCAAAGGAGTGTTGGCCAACTGGCAGTCCTGTTCGCCCAAGTTTCCTGTTGAGGCTGAAAGAGTCCAAGACAATAGGCCTAGATCGCCCTCCCCGACATCATCTCTGCCTAAAAGTTGGAGGTATTCGTCCAACGTCCGGGCCCCCCCTCCCGTAGCGTACAACCCCCTTCTGGCTCCTTTCTACCCTCCGTCAGCAGCCAAACAACCCCCATCCACCAGCCCCAAAATCAAGCCAAAGTCCAAAGAAAAAGCCGCAAAGCAACTAAACACCTTAGATATTATGAAGCACCAGCCATATCAGTTAAGCCGATCACTCTTTGAGTACGAAGCGGCACCAGAGGTCAAAGCCCCCAAACACGCCCCAGTGTCCAAGTTTGAGGCGACCAAAAAATACCTGAATAAATCTGGCTCTTCTCTTTCTTCTCCTAACGACCCAGTTGTTCCGACCACCACAGGAGTCCCCGCTACACCTGCAGTGTCAGCAGGCTCCCAGAGTGTTCCTGCCCACCACACTACCAGATCAGAGAGGCTGATGGCAGATGCCAATGCAGCTGCAGCTCATCCCACTTGCAGCAAGCAAGTGCGAAGCAATCAACCAGCCTCGCAACAGTCCTCCGCCGGGCGCAGCCTAGCTTTAGCTTTTTCTCCTGCGTCTCTCATCGCTAGAGGCGCACGTCAAATGGCGCCTCGGCCCAAATTCTGTGCCAATAAACCCGTGGTGGCAGGTCCACAGTGGAGGCCTGTCGCTCTACTGCGTTAATCCCAACACGTGCTAGCGCCGCGATCGCATCCATGTCTGTTAAACTTGCTCAAGGAAATGCCGTCTTTTGCTAAATCAATGGGAGTAAACGTTTGCTTTCAAAAGCTGAAGGAAGTCAAAGTACATTATCTCTTTTTTTAAAATTAAAGTAACATTTCGGCTCAGGACATTCAGAGGATTGTTTTTTAGATTGTCCATCCTCTTTTATGAAAACGGAACTTGACAGAATTGTTTTTAGCATTGAGCCCCGTAACAATGCCTTACCCTCATTAGTACTGGTTTAGCTGTTTAATGGTATTTTTATTCAGAAAAATGCATTTCCTTTGCACAAATGCAGTATATCATTGACTTGGGGGATGAAACAGTGCACTTTTATTTCTTTTTCAGATGTGTGCAAATGGTAGTTCCTTCTGTCTCATTCCAGACATTGCTGGCCTCGTAACAATTTAGTATAAATGTTGGAAATTCTAAACATTTCTTTATCTATTTTGTCACGTATCCTACGGTGGCCAGCTGTCAGTGAAGTCCCCAAACACACTGTGTCTCTTTACTTGTCAGCATCTTTAAGATGTGGCTTTTCCTGGAATGTTCTGTTCGGAACAACAGACACCTGTCCTCTTTGTTGCTGTCTCTGTCTTTCAAACTGTTCAATGCACTTCTTGTACTCGACACGATCTTGCTATTAAATGTCCTTTTTGCCTCTATCTTGTCTTTTCTCTTTCCTTCAATTCTGGTTTGCTTTTATTTCTCTCTCCCTACTTCACTCTGGCACAGTTTGCTTCCAGAATGATTTTTCACTAATACAGAGTGCAAGAGCTTAACAACGATATTGATTTCTTTGTCTGATGTTTCCTTTTTTTCATCTCATTTTTAACAACCAGGTTTTCCTCGGAATCCAGTTTGTCTAGTTTGAGAAGATGTTGCACATAGCCACATATGTATTTATCCTTAGCTAAAATCTGACTATCGACGTAAGAGGTGGGATCTTCATTAGTTGATACAGTAACTAACTCAATCACTCAGATTGGATCAGTTTGTCCAGAAAACTTTGTAAGAATGCCCAAAATATGGGAGTGACCTGAATAATCATGAACACGTCAGCCCGCTCCAGCTGTCTGATAAGAATAGGATGTGCTCCTGCATATGCTCCTCAAAATACACTCCTGTTAGGCCAAACGTTCTCAGGTATATGTAACCTTTAAGCAGAAGAAAACAACACTTTGACACACATATTTTTGTTTACTTATATTGACTAGAGCTGCATTATTTAATTGTTTTTATAATTTTACTATTTGGCTGACGCTTCCGCGACAAAGGTACATCGGGTTTGAGTTATGAAGTACCCCATACATCCAGACGGTGGCAGCAAAGTCTGCACATCTGCACAAATTGTACGTGTGCTTTTTTTTCAGGGGTTCGGTAGAAGCCTGTCTCTCAGCCTGCCTCGGCAACAGAACGCGATTCCTTTTGGAACCCCCGAGGGCAGACCCGGAATCCATTCATCAAATTTTTCCAGGCAAAGGTCCCTCCAGGAAAAAGTCTACAAACCTCTTTCACCATGGGAAGCGGCATCCAGGAGCCCCCTCGGCTCTGTGGATGAGGCATTTGAGCTTCAGGGCCAGTCGTCATCTGTTGCTTCCAGCGTGGTTCTTGCCGGTCAGCTCAGGTCTCTACCAGAGCCTCCGGATGAGTGGAAGCGCAGGGTGTCTCTTGAACCGGCCGCTATGGGCGTGGGTCGCTACCCACCAGCTCCCCCTTTTCAGGCACCATCCCTGAGTCAGACATTTTCCCCAGAGAAACCTTCCTTCTACGGGCCTCCTTTAAGACCTGCCCAGCCTCTAAATCTCAAAGGCAAACCCAGCGTTGCATACGTGAGACAAAGCTCAAGCCCAAGCAAATACTCCCCCCTGTATGGAGCAATCCACTAAAGTGGAAACGATGGGAGAATAATCCAGACATTAAATGAAAATGACACACAGCGCATGATATTTTAGATATGAAAAGAAAGGCCAAAGGTGTAACAAGGTTCCCATTTTCTGAGTAAGTCATGTCAGATTTGGACCACTTGTTAAATAAGTAAATAAGGAAGCTTAGATTAAACTAAGTAAATGTGAGGTAGATTGTGTGTTTGATAGCGCAATTTATCACTGAAAATATCTATTTGAATTTGGTGTATTTATCGAGAGGCTCCGTGTGTGTTTATTATTGCAGTGACATTTAAAGAGTGAACCAAGGGACTACACACATTCTATTCTTTATCTTTCTGTTTGAGTGCACACAGTAGCAACACACTTGGAATGCATGACCTTATTCAAGCTGACAAAAATATTGTTAATGAAAAATACACTGCATGCAAACATTTAAGAGGTCTTTTGATATAGAGCTAAATAAAGGTGTCAATTGACCCCCAAACTGTACTATGCACACAAATCAAAGAATAAAAATCAGTGAAAAAAGATTTTTTTTTGTTCTGCTTTGTTTTTAGAGTCGTGTTAAGTGGCGAAATGTCACCGTTCGAGTGCAAAATAGTCCCATTTAATGAGAGATTCCAATGTCAGGAATGACACAAAGGTCATTTTAGCCCGACAGAAGAAATGAAAACTCAACAAAAGGGGGGAATATAGTTTGTCTGTGGAGAGGAGGGCTTCCTTTAAGGAGCGCCAGTCAGAATGAAGTGTCGGCGTTCTCCCCCCCCCCCCCCCCCCCCCCTCTCTGCGATAGCTATCCATGTCCTATGGTGTTTGAGAGTGGTTCTGAGTGTTTGGCAGGTTAAATTTAGACTATTGATGTAAGCTGCATTCCATTGACAACAGAGACAGAGACACACTCACAGTTTGGCTTTAGTGTCCACAAGTGTGAAGATCAGGGAAGATCAAACAACCATCTGTAGGTTGACCCCTGTCCCCCGTGTCTTCCCTTCAAGGATACAGATACATCACAGGTAGGGATGGTCTGACTGGGGGGTGTCTGCAGAAAGTGTGGGGAAAAAAGAATTTGAAACAAAACAATACTTCCAGCAGATGCAACGTTACGGCAGTGAGATGACGTTAATGTCAATTATGGGAGAACTTTTACGGGAGAGTTTAGAGAAATGAAATACTAGAGTTTGCCCATTAGCTATTAACAAACCTTTTGATAGCAGACATTCTGGAAGCACCGTTGTTATAGAGTTCGCTGATGCCGATATTGGATTTTTTTAATATTATTTTATTTTTGGAAAAGGCATGGGATGTATTGTCATATTCCCAATTCAGAACTGAAGCCATAAAGACCAGAAGAGTATTACTAACTGTTGCTTGTGTATTTAGCTTCTTGCTGCTTTTTTTAATCCCACCATAAAAATCTGAAGTCACGCATGACCTTTATACCGATGACTGAGGGCACATTTGTGGAAGACATTAGATTCATGAATATTTATTCTGCGCGAGTGTGTGTGTGTGTGTGTGTGTGTGTGTGTGTGTGTTGTTCTACATATCTTATAGTGAGGACCAGAATAGGCATTGCACTGGCAAAGAAGGGACATTTATTTGAAGAGAGGACATTTTGCCCGTCCCCAAAGGTGTGTGTGAGGGTTCAGGTTAGAGTTTGGGTGAAGGTCGGGCTCAGGGTTAGGCAGCTCGTTGTGGAGCTGCATGGATTATGTTTATGTTCGTCCTCACAAAACCACAAGCCTGTATGTGTACACGTGTGTGTACATGTGTGTGTGTGTTAATGCTACTAAATTGGGACGTCAGGCTTATGTAATACATTGTGATTTTTAAATGGGACCGCTATGGAGATTATCACACAAAGACAAACATGATTTACGCGACCTTCCAAATTCCTCTCCAGATGTTGGTAAGTGACTGCGAAAACTAGGCAGCACCAAATCCACCCATACAAACTCCTCTTTTTATTTTTTATATTTTTTTAAAAAAAGACAAATTTAAAACCATGTGTTCTATGTGTGTCTGCAGTTCTGCTGACCTTCCAAAGCCACAATGTCACAGTTCTGTACAATGCCAGCTGGAGAGAGGAAGAAACGTGCGGCAGCTATTTGCCGAGAGGTCCACGGCAGCAACGGTATGATGTCAAAGCTGAGACCAGGAGAGCAGCCATTCTGATCTGGGTTCAGAATGTCAGGGCTACTCTCCAGCAGTTGCCATAAATAAGTGAATGCGCTTCTATAGCGGCTCTGGCGGCTTTGTCGTCCTCCTATTCAAATGTCTATTTCTGGAGAGCGCAGGGAAGTCGCGAGGGCAACTGTGTGGCTGTTTGTTGTGTGAAGGTTTGTGACAGCTGGTGCACATTCTGCAGTGTTGGAAAAGGAAGCATCATGTATTCCAGGAGGAATTCTCAAGCACAATAGCTTGTTTTCCATGAACAATGGAGAGGATCTTTTAATTCCACTCAAATTCTGAAAAGATTATATCAAAAACCACCTTGTTTGCCAGACTCCCGTCCTCTCTGCATGGCCAGTATTTATATATTTCTATATGGCTCAGAGGGTCCAGAGCAACATGCAAATGAGCAAACAGGTTTACAATTTCCTTGCAACAATCTCTAAATTTAAAATGGACCCTGTGAGCTAATAAAGGTCCTCAAGATGCTCCTGCTGATCACAAATCACTCCAAACTCTGCAGATTCGTGCTCCGCACACCATTAAACTGGGACCTTTCAGAGAGTCCAGCACATCAAATCATCAATCTCATTATTGTGATGGTTGTAATTTCATAAAATTGTAGAAATTTTGATTAAAAAAAACAAATAAGCAAATATAGAGTTTTTCTTTCTTCCGTCTGCTGTATAAATACATAGGAGTATGCTTTTTTTTCTGAATAGGAGACTTAATGGACCTTGGAAAGAAGCTCAGCATTCCTAAGGACATCATGTTGGAGGAGTTGTCCCTGCTGTCCAACAGAGGCTCGCGTCTTTTCAAGATGCGTCAGAGGAGATCTGAGAAATACACGTTTGAGAACATCCAAAACGAGGCAAACATGCAGCTCAGCGTACGTCTGCTTCTCTCTCTTCTGTAGCCACTCAGATCTTCTGAGGTAACTCACAATATTCACTCAGCCCGAACTTTTGCAAAGTTATCAGGAAACTTACGAGAGACACAATTGCAACACGTGGATGATTGCAGAGGCATGCGCCTCGTGCTTTCTGCGTCCTCCAGCCAAACCCTGTGAGAGGTTCCTGGGACACATTACTGAGGAGCTGCTCCTCTTTATCAGCAGCTGTTGAAAGACCTGCACGTGCGCAGGGGCGCGCGGTGTAGTTACGAGTGTTTGCCAGCTTATGGACGTGAGGCCAGTTGGACGTCCCGTCGCTCATAAGATAACCGACAACAATCCCCGGTCTCGTGTGCTTTGTTCTCACTTTCAGAATGACCTTTTAAATGTAAACGCAGTCACTGTGGAGATTAAAGTGGATCCTCCTGCAGAAGATGATGCTGCAAACGCCGACAACGCCGCTGTTTCAGGTGAAG
The DNA here is from genome assembly GCF_003711565.1 of Takifugu flavidus. Taxonomy (NCBI): domain Eukaryota; kingdom Metazoa; phylum Chordata; class Actinopteri; order Tetraodontiformes; family Tetraodontidae; genus Takifugu; species Takifugu flavidus. Next base: position 14,573,848 of record NC_079525.1, read on the forward strand.
ATCTGTTAATGTATAAACTATTAGGTGGTTTTTAGGCAGGATACTAAGAATCAACGTTAAATGTGCTAATTCACCCGCTAACCAGCAATGTGACACCCTTTTTTTTTAGCTGTCAATGATTCCCCTGTCTGACTGCTCTGGGGTCTTACACAGCCCTATCAGATCATCTCATCCTAAAATTACGTGCACAATCGTCTGCAAAAAAAGCATTCAGCCATCTTCAAATGTATTTCTGTTATCGCGGTTAAATGTAAACCTAAAATCTTCCAGTAATGTGTCATCCCATGTGGACACTTTATATGATGAGGGCACACTTCAGCTATGTGCTATTTTAAGGCCTCAGATCGCAGTGATGGACAACTTAGTCTGCCTGTTCTCTCAGCACTGTCTCTATTCATAATCCTCTCCACTTTAAAACTTTAGCCCACTAGAAACAGCTCAAGAAAACGGTTAGCGTAGCTCGAAACGTTTGGATTATTTTACAGCAAAATCGACCCCCACATGTGTGTCTTTGTATTATCTTTTGGATAGAAGTGCCTGCGGTTCAGTCCAACACCTCCACCATGCCGAGGTCCTACCACTCCCCTTGGGAACAGGAGATTCTCGGTGATCCCAACCTCGCTGAAACCATCAAACAAAGAATGCCAGCGCCAGATCCACTACCAAATCTTCCCGAGTACAAAAGCTTTAATCGGTGAGGACGCGACAACATTTTGTGAAGCAACGCAACGTGAGATCCCAATTCAAACCCAGTGTTTGTTACAGGGTGGCCACTCCGTTTGGTGGCTTTGACAAAGCTCCTAGAACCATCACCTTCAAGCTTCCGGAGTTGGATCTAAACCCGCCAAATTTCCCTGAGCTGCAGGCACCGGGGATTAAGCGGCCCAGCTTCAACAGGACAGCTCAGGGCTGGATAACGGAGGGAACCCACATGATCATACCCACCATACCCCTGGAGTCCATTGAAGTCCCAGAGTCTGATGACCTGTAGATGGTTAACTCACTTTATGGCACCCGGGATCCTGCGGTTTCGTAGCAAAACTGTCATTTAGTAGCACAGTGAATTATTCCTTCTGAATATTTGGGAATTTTCACAGTGAAAACAAAATATTTTAGAGTTTTCACTTGCACACATCGGGGGAAAAAATACAGAAAAATGACTGCTATGATTTAAGACTGGATATGTATATTTATGATTCAACTTATTTAAGGATGACTGGAACTGGAAAAATAAAAAGCGAGCTGTTACTAGTCAGCAGAATTTTAACTGCATCTGTTTAATCCGACACCAAAAGGAGGCAGTTACGATGGGCAAAAAATGATATTTAAAGAACGACTGTAGCAGAAAACAGCTAAAGAAGCATTTTACGTTGCATTTTTGTCAGATATAACTGCAGTGTGCAGCTAAAAACACATACAACCAGTGCAATATTCCCATTGCTTGTAAAATGTGTGTGCTGTTGCACAGATGAAGCCTTTTAAACATTGGTTCCAATGCTTCAGATAATACCTTTGCATTTGTTCTGGAATAAGGAAATATAGGAGGAACTGCTGGGAACAAAACTGCTGGGCGTGAACCAGTCAACACACGTAAGATATTTGCATTCAGTCAGAGGGAGGAAATGCTCTTTGACCTTTTCTACAGGAACACATAAGCCCTGCAAGGTTACATTTAGGAATTTATCATAAATGTTACAGCAATAGTGGCCGGGGTTCCGATTTCCTCGATTAGGAGGAGAGTCGGATAAACCTGGATACAGACAAGTCTGAAAACGTGATAAACCAAACCACTGTACACATTTAAAATCTCCTCACTAACTTTGGAAATGATGACACAGATATTTATAGTTGCAAAAAATGGGGTTTTGGTCTGAACTTCGTATCAGTGAACACAAAAAACCCTCTAAAAATAACTCAAAGGATTACGTTTGACATTTCATCTCACCTGAAAAACAAATAAAACTTTCAGAGAGAACCGTGAAGCCTCTTTTTTTAAAATAGTTTTAATTTATAAATACTACCAAAACCTTAAGAGAAGTTTCAGTGCTATTAATGGACCAGAAAGACAGTATTTATATGCACTACTGCGTGAAACAGCACACTGAACTACAGTTATCAGGACCTCCAACAAAATAAAGATAAAACTGACGTATCTGTTCAGCCATCCTCTTCTCTCCACCTGGACCCTCCATTTGCCCCTTTCCCAGCATTTTAACTGGCGGACTCAACAAAATCACGCCATTCAAAAGCAGTACTATTACTTTTCAATGTAGGGTCTTTTAATTCCCTGAAATCATTGTCATCCCAGCCGCACATATAGGTGTGCGTGTGTCTGGCCCCCGCGGTGCTGCATGATTATGAAACCAGCGGTGTCATGTGATGTCTTCTCGCAACATCACCGCCCGTGACAAGTTGGAAGTCTGACCTTCCGCCAGTGCGCATGCAGGGATTGAGGAGCGCAGCGGCGCAGACGACGGCAGTACACGCGGAGCGACACTAGGGGCGGAGTTTGACCTCTCAAGTCTGCAAACATCACTAATCCGCGTCGGACGTTCTGGCACAGGCCATCACTGGCCCCGTTAGCCCACGAAAGGGACGGATTTTCACTGAAAAACACCGAATTATCGAGCGGCTCTGTCTGTCGTTCTCACGGAGGCTCCGGCTGCTGTTGCGTGCGCGTAGGAGGGATCCGGGGGAAATGCTGCACTATGACAGATAGTGCGCTTCATGCATGTGGACATATCGGCGGTCCATTCTGGGCAGTTTCACTCTGCGGAATCGGAGAAAAGTGGTGGGGTTTTACGCGTTGACAGTCGGATTGCCCTGCGCTTTTACTGAGAGACCGCAACCAAGAACCCGCTTCCCTAGAATAAGGTGAGTCGCTCCTTTCCCCCCCTCCCCCGATGCCTGAATGCAAGTTGCGGTATATTCGTGCTACTGTAGCTGCTCGCACATGTCGCGTCCCCGCAAAGGCTGCTGCTGCTGCTGCGCCCGCTCGGCAGGAGGAAAACAACCAGGAATGCTGGCGTGCTTTTTCCTGAGCCAAAGACGGGCTCATGTTCGACCCTGCAGGCCCACACGGGCTCCATCACATGTCACAGTGCACAGACGCGTGTGGAGGTTGAGATGTGCGCGTACGTTTACACGACGGCACTGTTATTCTGCGGGAAAGGCGCCTTTAAAGGGTTTCGTTGTGGTGCAAAACAACAGACGCTTTCCAAAGTTGCAGGGCTTTTTCTCCTGTCATAATGGCAGATTGATGCCTCCATGTGTATTTCAAATAAAAACACATGAAGCCTCGGACTGCAGGAGAATTAATGCCCTTGGCTCTGCGTGTTTACTGCGTGACCTTTGCTATTTTATGAAGATTATCTCGAAAAGTTGATCGAACCGAAAAGGAGCTTTCAGATCTGAGCAGAGCTGCACATCCGCCCCAATAAGGAGCAGAGGAGAAGTTAAGGAACCAAATGATCTTATACAGAGTTCTCACGGTTTAAAAAAAAAAAAGAAAAATATTTCAATACAAAAGAACTGATAGGAATGTCACCCAGCTTTTGATTGAGGTGTCAAAACTAAAACGCTGTCATGCTTCTCTTCCCCAGCAGCAGAGAACATGCGTGCTTGACCTCTTCCCATCATTTGCTCGCAGGTTTTGCCATTGCGAGTCCTGAAAGGCCTCTCTGCGGCCGCCTGTGGCTGATCCTCATCATGTTTTCCACTAACTGCTCTAGAGGTGCGTGGGGATGAAATGGAAGGAGCCCATGGCCAGACCAAACCACCAGCTCCCACCCACCAGTATGTCCAGCCGCAGCAAGTCTCCCCCCAAGTCTGGAGAAGGTACCGAAGGATTCATCTTCAGAATCCAGTCATATCATCTATCACAGATAACATAGTGTTTCCTACTGATGCACGTTAAAACTGGAAGATTTCTTCCTTCTTTTTTTTTCTTCTTCAAAATCAGCTGCAGGCTCTAACTCCAAAACATGGGTTAAGATGTTCAAGAAACCTGGGAAAGGCCTGAAAAAGTCCTACCAGCCTGGGAGCATGATGTCTCTGGCTCTCACCAAAGGCTTGATGAACGAGCCAGGACAAAACAGCTGCTTCCTTAACAGCGCCGTTCAGGTGGGAGGGAGCACTTCCGGCTCCGGAAAACTCACAAATATTGGCCCAAACTGTGGTGTTCCCCTCGTTGCTTGTCCTTCATCGAGATGCCTCCTGGAGGTGTCATTTGCATGGTTCTTTTTGCATGGTTTCATGGTTCAAACCACTTGGTTCTTTTCTAACAGGTACTTTGGCAGCTGGACATTTTCAGGAGAAGCTTGAGGCATCTCTCAGGCCACTTCTGCCTTGGCGACGCCTGCATCTTCTGCGCTTTAAAGGTTGATTCCACTCTTGTGACAGAATGTGGCATTAGTAGGTGTAGATGTGTGACTTTATAAAGCCCTGGAGGCAAAAGAAATAGGTTAAAAGTCAGTTGGTGATGGCCGTTTCCTCTTTTTTTTCAGAGTATCTTCAGCCAGTTTCAGCAGAGCAGGGAGCGCGTGCTTCCCTCCGACAGCCTCCGAAACGCTCTGGCTGAAACCTTCAAGGACGAGCAGCGCTTCCAACTGGGCCTGATGGACGACGCTGCCGAATGCTTTGTGGGTCAACGATGTGCCTCCGATTCATCGTCAAAGCCATAGTCGCCGGCGTTTATCTCTCCTCAGTGCAGTGTGACAGTGAGGGTTTAAAAGAAGCAGAGGAGAAAGTGTTTCTCTGTTCTCTCCCTTCTCTCTCCCAGGCACATTCAGACCCCTTTAGAAGCTTAAATTTGTTGTAGCTGCAACTGGAAAATGTATAATTCCCTTATTTGGCCAGTTGAGCATCTTGGTTTATATAAAACGCTTAAATTCCACTTAGTCTTCTGCACTTTTATGCATCAATTTCATCTGAAACCATCAAGTTCAGATGATGAACAAACCATCAGTGACCAGTTTAAAGAGTTCCTTCAGCTTGGTTGATGACCGTGTGTGTGCGTCTGCTCCGTTTCCTCCAGGAGAACATCCTGGAGAGGATCCACCTGCACATAGTTTCAGATCCCACCACCGACAGCTGCTGCTCCAAATCCTGCATCACTCACCAGAAGTTTGCAATGATGCTGTATGAGCAGGTAGCTACCACCCATCCATCCCTCTGTCCGTCCATTTTAATATCACGTGTGTTCAAATATGAAGTAGCTGGAAATCAAACGTGCTTGTTTGTTTTGCAGTTTGTGTGTCGATGTTGCGGCGCTTCTTCGGACCCACACCCTTTCACAGAGTTTGTACACTACGTCTCCACCACGGCTTTATGGTGAGCACTTTTCACGACGGAGAAACTCAGTTTGATGAGAAATTGAACACATTTGCCAGTGAAAGTGCCCTCAGGAACATTTGGAGTCACTTGTGTCCGCGTCAAGGACGAACAATGGAAGATCTGGGACCCTTTTTCCACATTTGTTTTATTGAGCGCTCGTGTCACCCGCAGTCAACAAGTCAACCGCATGTTGGGGAAGAACCGACCAGACATGTTTGGAGAGTTGCTGCAGGCAGCAAACAGCACAGGCGACCTCCGAAGTTGCCCGGTACGTTATTTCTATAACTGAATATCACACGCTGGTAAATGTGGTCGTCATTTTGCTGAAAAATCGACAGGAATTGATAAGATTTGTGCAGCAGTTTGTTCCTGTGACAGCTCAGAATGAAATAGTGTCGGGAGTTGGGGGATATAAATAGTGGCTAGGCTTGTCTTCCCGTCACTCTGTTGATGTTGGGAGCTTCTTGGCCTGCCTGCACAAATACTGCAGACAGTCTCAGACACAAACCAACGGTTCTGGCTGACGTTGAGGGGTCATCGTGTCAGAAGTCATCTGGGTTTTCATCATACAACCCGAATATTAAACCTTCTCCAGTTTTTAACGCTTTCAGTTGTTAAACAGGTAAATCTTGACTGATGGCAACGACTTTCAAGTTTGAAATGGCTGTTTTCCCCTCTTCCTCCTGGTTTCTCCTCTCGTCCTCCCTCTGTTCTGCAGAGCGACTGTGGCCAGAGCATTAAGATTCGCCGGGTGCTCCTGAACTGTCCGGAGATCGTCACCATTGGGTTCGTGTGGGATTCCGAGCAGTCTGATCTCACCGACGACGTCATCTGGTCCCTCGGCCCTCGTTTGAACCTGTGCGGGGTAAATATGGACGCTGTCTATCGATCCATAATTGAACCATAAATTATGTCAGCCGTGCAGTGTCTGTCGTCCACCACTAGGGGCACGCAGGGTGGGGTTAACTGCATTAGCAGAAAGCTTTATTTACTTTCTTTCAGCTCTTCAACCGCGTTTCTGATGAAAACGCCAAGCGGTGTGAGCTGCATCTTGTAGGCATGATCTGCTTTTCCAGTAAACATTACTCAGCGTTTGCCTACCACACCAAATCTTCCAAGTGGATGTTTTTTGATGATGCAACTGTGAAAGAGGTTTGGATTGTTGCTATCAGTCAACTCTATGTCCCATTTCTATCCTTATATGCTTCAGTGACTCACTTTTTCCCCAGATTGGATCCAAATGGAAAGATGTAGCCTCGAAATGCATCCGGGGGCATTTTCAGCCACTCCTTTTATTTTACACCAACCCTGAGGGGTCCCCGGTGTCGAATGAAGACGCACCGAGACAAACCACCATGTGTCCTCGGTACAAGGCTCAAGTGAACGGTGACGTAACAGGTACAGCAGTCCTATATCTACCCGCAATTAACCGCAACACCAGTGGGGGCGATGTGGAGCATTGGAAGAGCTATGGCAATGGCAGCGTATGATGATGACAGCAACAGTTCAGCTCTTAATGAAGCTGAGAACATCTAAACTTGGGATGAACTCATCCATTAAGATAGCAACACGGTCCCTAAAAATAACATTTACCAAGGTGATCAAAGTCTGTTCTCCGTGTTCTAAGTCTGATCCATTTGGTCCACATCCCTTTAAATTTCTCTGATTGCAGTTTTGTGTACAATGTTAAAGCCAAAGTGCCCAAAATTAAATCAGATCAATAAATGCCACAGTAATATGGTTTCCAGACACCCATCCTTATTTGTAAGTTTATTATTTTATATTCTGCTTTCCTAAATCCCTCAGCCATATTATCACGTAAGTGTAGCTTTACTTGTCTGGGTTGTTTAACTATAGTCTTCTTTTAAAGTTTCAAAACTCTTCAAAAGGCCCTTCTGTTCCAAGCAACAGTAAACTATTAATCCTTTACCCACCCAGGCTTTAAATCTAGCGTCTGACCTGTTTGGAAATGAACTCCATATCACATGTGTTCCATGAATTTTCCACCAAGTCATTAAAGCGGTTTTAATCCAGGGATTGTTGTCATCATTAAACCTTTATTAGAACCCTTCAGAGGCAGGCCTACATCATCTCCCTCCTCTGTTTCTTTCCACCTTGCCACCTTACTCATTTGGCTGCATAGTAATAATCTTTTAAATATGGTACCCCCCCCCCCCCCACCCCCAACTGTTTTTGGTTCTTGTTTTGTACCATAAATTGTGCAGGCAGCAAACAGCTGTGCAGAAACGTTATCTTATGATCACAGCATCGGGTGTGACGCACTGTCAAATATTAGGAGGCCGCGGTATCCGTTCACGTCACATCTGATAGCGTCACTTTGCAAATGATAGTTTTGGTTTTCGTTGGGATTACGCAAGTTCGGCTGAACTGCAGAAAGATTGTCCTGCCCCCTGTGTGCTGCCTGGAGCGTGGCATGAGGATGATGTCTCTGTTGCACGCAGATTACCGCCCACGCCTCCCTGCATAATCCCCCCGCTATGGCCAGGCGCGCTCACTTTTCATTCCTCCCTGAAACAATTCCAGGTTTAGCCTCTAATAATGTTTAAATTTGCCTGTTTCTCGCTTGGTTTGGGGGTTTAGCGCACTGATTATTGCTGTAACAGCTTGAAAACTCTGTGTAAGTAGTTGCTTTTTAACTGTCTCCCACTTTCCATTGTAGGGCTGTGTGCTATCTTCAAGTATTTGTTCGGGAATAAATTAGATTAGGGAATAAAATAACTCTTGATTTGACTAAACCTGACAGTGATGGAACTTTAGGCATCAGGATGAAGAGTGAAACGGTTGATTAATGCTATATTATTCTGTAATGCTCTCTAAATTAAGCTGTTAAATGCCAGGTTTGGCCTACTTTGATATATAATTTACACATATAAAATACTCACTCGGTTACTGTATTGGCCAGTCACGTGCACATTGTGTCATTAGCATTTACACTTGTCAGCCGCCACTAAAGTGCCAAAAACAAAGCTCAAATTCTAGTTTCCTGCCTCGCACAGCAGCCACTCATCTGCCGTTTCTGCTTTTTCCCTCAGTGAAACTTCCCCACGGCAGTCCCAGCAAATTTCCTGACGCTTTCACCAACAGTTTGCAGAGGCCGAACGAAATGTCAAGAAAGGACCGCGGACATCGGAAAACGGAGCTGCCGCAGCACAAAGGTAAAACGCCGCTGCTGCAGAGACAAAACCAAAGCTACAAGGGGAAAAATCCTGGCGTAAGTGTTTGTCAATCTGGCGATCCGTGTTTGCTCCCTCCAGAGACGGCCCCTCCCAGATCTTCATCTCCTCACGAGAACGGTCCGAGGACAAACCCGGATCCCAAAGTGAAAGGCGTGCTGCGCAAGTCCGCAAATCTTTCAAGCAAAGGGTCTCAGGAGCCGCGTGGACAGTCCATCAGCCCGCAGGCTGGGAGACACGCCCAAAAGAGTAACGCCTCCCCGAACTGTTACGAACCGGAGAGCAGCCAGGAGCAGTGGGAAAAGGTTGGAAGCGAAGGAAGCCGCAGTAAGTGCAAGTCCGCCTGGAGGCCCGTTCGGGAGGTGCTCAATGTCGACAACGTCCTGAGCGAGCTGGAGCAGCGGCGCCAGAGTCAACACGACGGTAAGCTTCCCGCCCAAGAAAGAGCCACCGCCGAAGAAACCCAAGAGCGGGGACGTGAGAGTCTACGCGCGAGAGAAGAGCGCAAGCAGATGTGCTTAATGACGATTTACGAGGACGAGCAGCGTCACGAGAGCGAGAGCCACAGCTCCGTGGAGTCGGAGATCCGGGTCAGCCAGCAGAGGGCCGGAAAACTGCGGAGTGGCCCTAAGACGCTCCTGCGCAGCGACACCTGGACCATTCAGAGGACAGAATCAGGCTATGAAAGCAGCGACAGGCTCAGCAGCGGCTCCACCAATCCTGACTCGCCCGGTGTCGACGGCTTGATGGTTAAAGATCAGAGATCCACTCCAGAAACGCAGCAGCAGAGGTAATCACCAGTGATCCCCCCGACCTGGACTCGTGTACCGGTTTTCCAATTCACCTTTCAGCCTTTGCCAGTAAAAAAGGTTTTATGCTCCTCATTTTTTCAAATTCCTGGAGTTCCCATCCACATTTTGGGTGGATGGGAACTCCACAGTGATTATTAGGGGCAGATGATCAACTGAGGTCAGGGGCTTCTCTCATATTTGAAGGTGGGGGGGGGGGGGGTGATGCCAAACGCCACAGAGGTGTCGTAGGAGCTCATTCTTGGCTGGAGACCTTAATCCCTACTCCTTTCTGTCCCCTGTTTGGACAGGTGATTACGAGATGTCTTTGCTTGCTTCCTGCCAGTGTTCTTCCCTCTGGATGTTTTGCCCCATGACGGCAGCCCGCTGGACTTTGACCGTAATCCTTTCTGAACTACTTGTATTGCTTTATTTCCAGTCAGCCGCAGCAGAAAGGAGACGACGCCACATCCCCCTCGCCGTCACACAATGGTAAGCTTCCTCCCTTTTATCGACGTTACTTCCTCCCTTTTTTCTTCGCCATCAATCATCTAGAACAGGAGTGCCCACACTTTTTCAGCATGCGAGCCACTTTTAAAATGACCCAGTTAAGAAGATCTACCTACTATAAATTTGCAAAACATACATTTATTCCTAAATATATTGAGAATTCTTTATTTGAACCATATATGTTGGTGTACCACGCATAACTACATGATTCCATATTGCTCAATACAAATCTGTGCATTTTTGTGTCATTACCTTACTCTGATGACTTGATCATCAGTCATGGTGGAACGGTACCTGGACTTAATGATCTTCATGTGGGAAAAGGCTGACTCACATAAATAAGTGGAGAAGAATAATGCAGTCAAGGAGGTTGCACATTTTCTCATGTTGGGGTACTTTTCCTCTGCAAGTAAGTTCCAGAACTGTCCGTGAGCAATGCCTCTTTTACCATTTCTCCGTCTTGGAAGGATGTCTTCCCGGAACGAAGCTTCGGTGGCTGCCTTTGCTCTTGAAGTCAGCTGTGAGAAAAATGACTGCTGTTCGGACAATTGGGATTTTAGTTCCTTCGCCTTTCTCCTCCTCAGATCGCTTTTCGGGGGGAAGTTAGCATCGTAGCTTTTATGAACAGTCCGAAAATGCCGCTCCACTTTTCCCTTTTTCGGTGAAGTCCACCTCCCGTTCCGTATGGAAATGGTACGTTTTTGGCTCTTTACTTGGTCCAGCTCCCCCACTCATTTTTATAACCTTAAGTTCAGAAGAAATAAATCGGGGGCGAACTCACTAGCTTGCTAGAACGCGCCGTGATGTGCGCATGCGCAGTGACCCCTCTGTCAGAAAAAGCATGCGATCGACCCACAGTACCTTCGATCGCGTATTGGGCACCCCTGATCTAGAATCTCTAAAAAAAAAAAAAAAGTTTTTATTTTTTTAAGCTGTCTGCTGATCGAGCCCGGTACCAGCAGGTGCACGGACTGGACAGCCTTTTATTTCTCATCATGGCCATTGGTGCAGCACATTGTGATGAGACGGTGGATTCAGGGGAAGTGCTGCACCTCTGTCTGCCCTGATTGGGCTGAGAGGCCGAGGACACGCTGCCGTAGCTTTCCCATCGTCAGCCTAAAGCACTTTTCATTTCTAATGGCAGCACAACCTGGAAAAGGACTCTGGTTCTCTAATGAGGAAAAGTTGAAACTACCGATTCCAACTCTCGGCTTCACTGGACCGAAACAGAAGAGATTTCATTAAAAAAAAAAAAAAGAAACAGCAGACCGCCTGGACGTGTTTGTGCTCTCATGGTTGAAAACATCATTTACGGACAGGCGGTGAGATGTCCGTGGGGTTTCCCTCTCAGCCAGCTGTGTAACAAAATGTTCTAATTTGTTCTGTTCTGCTCAGATTCACCCTAAAAAGAAAGAATTCAAACAAGATTTCTGACAAACCCACAGCACCACGCACGAATACAACCCTCAGCAACTGTTTTGGGTTGTATTTCAGATGAGCGCGCACGTCATTCCCTTTTATTTTATGATTCCCCCGATAAAGTTGACTGTGGTGATGCTAAATAAGGACTGATTAAGTTCTGGGTAGATTTCTGAACTAGGACTGGCTTCTTTAACCTTGTAACAGTCAGTCCTGCCCCGGCATTAATCTGATGATAATCCCACAAAGCTTATTCAGATAGCACAGCTGGACGTGGCCCCTGGCACTGCCAAAAATATCTTCCTTTCCGATGGCGTACTTTAACTGCTGCGCTCGCTACTTTATCGAGGCCGCGCTCGAACCCAAAGCTTTTATCTTTGCACGGAGCTCTCTGGGCCAACGGCGAAGACAAAACAAAGAGGGAAAAATCTGTTTTCGTGGAGAAGACGGGATGGAGGGCGCCGACCGGCTCATCCCGCTGCTGCCCCCCCGTGTCCCAACGCAGCACATAGCTTATCTGTCATGGCTTTTTGGTTTTACTGTCTCCACTTTTCATTATTTTTGGCTTGCTGTTTGTTTGTTTGTTGGTCGGTTTGAGTCATAATTTGGGACGAGGATTAGACGGAAAGTGGCCAAAGTTTGTCAGCTTTTCAAACAGGCAAAAACGAAGACAACTGCCTTTCAGATGCACAATATGTCAAATACATGAATTTAAACGCTGACGTTAGCCTCACATATAATCCATCACTCAGTATAAAGTTCATTTTGAATATACCTCAGCTATATCCTTTTGGATTCAGGTGTGCAAACGTCCATTTTGTTCCCTACGAGCCACCGTAGATTCGTAGACACTCCTAAAACGGGGGTTGATGATTTGACGCCACCCAGTTTCATCCACTGGACCTTCGAGGGTCACATCAACCCGGTTTAGCTCATGTCTGCCTCTCTCACAAGGATCTAATCCTCTTCCTGGTTCTGACTTCACGTCTTTCTTCTTCTTCTTTTCTGGATAAGATCAAAGCGATTTCCATTTCAGTGCAGTGCACAGCAGTGATGTGTTCGCAACTACTAGAACATCTCAGTCTCAAGAATATTGCTTTGCACCGTGGCTCTTTCTTTATGTTTCCACATTGTCTCTTATGTGTCTTTTGAACACTTTTGTTTCATATTTTATAGGTAAACATCAACTCAAACCTCAGGGGAAGAACCATGACCAACTTTCACATTTACATCAAAAATGCAGTCCAAGTTTGAGGTAGTGGCCTTAATAATGAATCATCCCATTTATTTGAATATGTCTAAGCAAGGAGATTTCATACGTTCTCTATAAAAAAAACAACAACCTTTGTCTTGTAGACGAAAGTCAAAGTACACTTCTAATACCTCCAGAAAGGGAGTGTCTTCAGAGAGGGACTCCACTGGGTCAGACAGGCAGGGTGGGGAGCCAGAGCTGTCAATCTGTAGAGGGCTCGCAGAAGACAGCTCCACACTGAGGCATATCACAAAAACCAGCAGCTCAGAGTGGAACAGCTCAGACGATTTGGCGCTCTCGGAGCCCGAAGACAGAGAGAACGCGTACCGCTCCGGCGGCAGCGAGGCCGTGGCCTCCGAGTCTCCGTGTCCTCAGATAACGCTGTCCTACCACGCTCCCAGCAACGCCGCGCCGGAAACTTTCCAGCTCAGCGGCCAGCGTCAGCAGGGCGCCACGGGGGCACCCAACCCGCGCTCGTCCCTGCAGGCCTCCCCTCGCCAGGGCGAAGTCAGCCACGCCGTGTTCCGCCCGCGGATGCTCCAAGAGCCCTTCACGTCCAATCCTCGCCCGTCACCTTATTTCAGTCCACACCGGAAGCCCGACATTCCGGCCCTCAGAACCTTCTCGGACGCAAGTTCCAAGTCAGGCTCGGACCCGGAGAGGAGCACGCCGTCGTCCTGCGAAAGTGAGGACAGGCTAACTGGGTGCAGAGCGGACCAGCTGCCACCGACCCAGGAGGTTTCCCTGACGACGTACTTTAACGTGGACAACTGTATGACGGAGACGTACCGTCTCAAGTACCACAACCAGAGGCCCCTTGTCCTCTCCGCCACGGTGCCGCGGACGGTGGTGATGACCGATGGCAGGGATTCGCGGCACACGCGCACTGCCACGTACTCACAAGATGTGCCAAAAGCCAGAGCTGAAACAAGTAAGCCCCTCTGAGCATGCCGAGCGAATGGTTACGGCCGCATTCTGCCGCGCCGCCGGGACGACGGGAGTTTGCCTCGTGGTATTTTTGATTTGCTACCTTTCAACATCAGATAATGGTTTCAGCATCTAACCCTCTTCCTCCTGCAGTTTAATGAAATAAGCCTCACAGACATCCCTGCCTGGTTATTGCCAACTCATTAACACTTTTCTCTTCTCACCATTTCACCTTTTTAAGCGATAGCTCAGATTAGCCGCGCCGCGGCGGTTAGCTCCTCCCCAGGATGATTTGAAAACGATTCTTTTCTGTTTCAGGCCATAATAGCAATAAACCCACCGCAAAGTGGAACCCGGTGACAGCCAAAGGACTGGACGAACGCGGTTTCTTATGAGCGTCGTCGGGCGAGACGGAGCTCAGTATGCAGTCACGACCGGATGCCAAAGAGTTTACAGACGAGACGCTCGCGTCAGGCCGAAGACGGCAGGACGGAGGGGAGTTTATTTATGCAAGCCGAGGCACACATCTGTTCCTATGGGGTCGCATCACCCGGACAGCCGACAGACGCGTGGCCTCTGCGAGGAGATTCCGTTTCCGGACGACTTTTCAGTTTGCACAAGAAGGAACGTCGGGTCTTTTTGCCCGTGTTTTGAAACTGACACCTATTTTTGAGCAAAAATCCTGCTATATTTGTACAGTGCAAGCGAGGCATGAGCAACTTTTTGGTGGTGCGCGGCCTGACGGACGGCTTCAAACACTCTTCCTGGAGGTTAAGAAATCCCAGCATGATGAGCGGAGACGTCATGGAATGTGATGAGAACCTGATGTCATTTATACAGTAACCCAGTAGCCAAAGTTTGTGTTTAACAGCAGCAGGTTACGGGTCGTTTTCCAGTCACTCTGTAACATCTGGGCAGCTTGGAAAGGCCTTGCAATAGGAACATACGGTATATCAGTTACTTGGTTGTGTCAGTCATCACACAGCAGTTCCAACAGTTCAATCATGACTCAGCAAAAGCCCGCAGGCTGCCCCAGACCCACCTGTGTTTACCTTTCAAGGACATGTTCAACTTTTACAGGAAAATCACGCGGGAGCTTCGACACCGATATCATCGCGCAGAGACTGAGCTGATCCGGAACGGACCCGGACCTGGTGCCGCGCGGCTGGCTCAGCCCCTCAGGTCATCCAGCAGGCGGCGCCCTTTCACAGCCTTGCATCTTCTACCTTTGATCGTGCTGCTCGTTGTTCCCCTTCTAACGTCGATGATGTGATGTCAAACGCGTGTTTTCTCAGTCTTCCTCTCGGAGCAGACGGATTCCAAGGAGTCTGCGTCAGTAATAGCTGTGATGGAGGACACCTTCCCCCGTCGGTAAAACATGCATGTGGCCTTACTGCAGCTGCGTGTACAGCATAAGCATGAGCATGACGATACCGGACTTTGAGTCCGGAAAACAAATTCTATACAAGTTTATGTCGTTGTAATAAAGTCAGGTTATCAGATAGTGGTTCGTACGGGTGATTTGGAGCTTTTTCCGACACCTGAATGTCATTTCTGATCTTGCTCGTCCAAGGACGTCCCCTTTTTTGACAATGCGGGCCTACAGTTCTCCAAACTATGCATTCATTTGGGTTTGAGTTCAGGTCGCTTTGCTGGCAGGTTTTTAGGTTTTGTATTCTGAGAGCACATCGAGATCCGAGTGTGATTTTCCGATTTTAATCCTCCCCCCTCCTCCCCTTCGCATGTTTGGTTTCCACCGTGTTATCTTGGTTTGGGCATTTTCCCGCCGTTCTAACCGCACACATTCAGCACAAGTTTTCTGCGTGTGTGTGTGTGTGTGTGTGTGTGTGTGTGTGTGTTCTGGGATCTGCACAGTCACACCCCGACACCCACCAACACTTGATAAGAGGTTTGACACGTCCTGAAGTTTACACGCCGACGTTCTCCTGTTGTCATCAGCCCTTTTACTCCACTTAAAGAACATTTGATGCTGTTTGTGAAGAGACAGACGCGTCCATCAGGCTCATTATTGTTTGATCTTTCTACATTTGCATCTAACTGCACAGAGCAAAACAAAGGAATTAAAACAGAATGATTTGAATGTTTGTCTGATCTGTCCGTCTTTCCTAATGGGATTAAATCCATTTGACCTTGTTTTTAATTCTTTCCTTCTGTTCAAATGGAATCCTGCTTTCACACGACCTGTCTTTCTTTTTCCGCTCATCTGAATTTGGTGTCTTCCTCTTTCGTACCAGTGCCTTTTCATGTTCATGAAATCTCCATTTAAAACAATTAATTAAAATTTTAAAAAAAGGCTCTTGTGAATATTTATTTTACTCTTTTTTTTTAATTAGTAAAAACTACCTATTGACTAATAGCAAAATTCAGCCCTTATTTTATCCCCTAACACTTTTTTTAATGATAAATTTGATTATGTTGCATTGTCATAAATACAATCTCTAAAAAGAAAATTAATTACTTATGCCAACACGGTATATTTTTGTATACATGGATTCATTTTTGGTCATTGCTGACTAAATTATTCTTTGATTCTAAGCATTTCTCACTTTTTTCCAACGAAGCAATGAGAGAAAAAACCACAACGTGGCCACGTTTTGACAAACGGCTTTATTCAAAATGGTATGAAAAAGACTGTACAGGCATTCACGAGAGGTCACCAGAGGTCGGAGGCGCCGGTTTGCTTTAACTCCTCTTGAAAATCCTCTTTGCATCCACGCCTTCGTAGGAGTAACTCTGATGACAGACCCGACAGTTTGTTTTATAACCTGCAGAACTCGCGTTCCCTGTGTTTACTTATGCAGACGTGTAAAGCTACAAACGGTGAATCCCTCCGCTTGTATTTTACCTGGATAAGCTCGTCGCCTTGAATAACTCTGGTTGTGGTCAGTTGCTTCCCATTGTCCTTCCTGACGAAAACGCCCTTCATCATGTCTCCCTCGATGCTCCAGGAACCCTGCAGTGTGAGATGTGACATAATCACAGTGACTGAAGGTTCTCCTCCTTCACAGCTTTACCCTGTGGCTAACACGCTGAATCAAGTTGGAGCCGGGTTCTGTGTTGCCGTGGCAACACGGAAGCGTTCAGACACGTTTACTTACAGACACTTCTGTCCCGTCTGCCAGGCTGTACTCGAAGGTGACGCCCAGGTTGAAGTCTATGTCCAGGTTGCGGAAATTGCTGTGCTCCTTGACGTGAAAGGTGTCTCCGCTCTGCTCGATGGTCATCTTCAGGTTGTCGTGAGCGGCCAGCTTCCTCTTGACCAAGTTAATTCCTACGCAGCAAGAAAGAAAATGCAAAATAGTCAGTGGGCCCGAGGAAGACTGTGAGGAATGTCCCTGTGCGTGTGCAGCTAGTTCGCAGGTTGAAACCTAAATCCTAACAGCTCCTGCACCTGGGTGACATAGTGAGGAGATGTATTCAACACTCCACCCCCCCCCCCCCCTCTGTGCAGCCTTCGGCGTGTCGCTGACCAGAACCACTCACCCATTTGTTCCATGAATTTGTCGTAGTTGTCATTGCGTTCCACTTTCCAGGTTCCGTTGAAAGTCATGGTTGCGGAGTGGGCGAGCTGGACGACTGCAGAGAGGAGTGGCTCACTCTCACCCCTGTGGCTCCTTTTAAAGCACACACACACCTCCTTATCTCATCATCTGTAGTGCTGATGCAGCCTCTAGAAGCCCTATCTGCATCTCCAAGGTTTCACCGGGCAGCGCTGAGGGTCGATAGAGGATTGGGCACACTTATTTTCCCAAGGGAATCGGGCCACGTTGGGAGCCTGAGAAGCTGTGGTCTTCTGTCTCTATCACTGTTTACACAGCTCAGCATTAGCTCTTTAAATCACCACTCATGGATTTGACTGAATAAATACCCGAGCAGATAGGATGTTACACGCTTACTTTTGATGTGGTTGCTGTCATCATTTTTAATCGCTCACTCAATCAGGTTGTGCATGTGTAGTATAGATAACGTGTTTCTTACTCTGACCTTTGCCACGGTTGATAAATGAGACCTTTGCTATTACTTGTGTACACAGCCGTTCCAATTTATTGCCTCTCATTAAGATACTCGACTGATTACATTGTCTTACACTCAAGACTGGGTTTTGTGTCAAAGTGTTTAATAGAGATTATTAGTGCAATTAGTGGACAGTGGATTGAGTTTGGCTCAATATAGTGGCTAACATTTACTGGAGAGGGGAGGTCATACCAGTCGGAAACAGAATGAATAGAAGGATCAAATTCTCTATCTTATCAGGGTTCCATCTCATCTGTCTCATCTGTAAAGACCTTTGTCTGATGGCCACCCTCACCTCTTATCTAAACCGAGACCTTTCTACCTCAGCAGTTATGAGGACTCCAGAAAACCAGTATGTAACCGTTTAAAAACTGCTTTAACAGAACACATCAATACAGAGAGAGCCTCTAAATATTATCCATGCAAACATTGCATTATTTCTTCTAAAGAAAGAAGGGAATGTTTAGTAAGGGGCTGCTTAGTATCCGTTCTTTCATCTTTCAAAGAAACGTTGCATCAGACTGTTGATGCGTTTGTTCATGCAGCCTAAATGATGAATAATGATGAATAATGCCATTAAAAAGCGGGTGTCATGTACAAGGAGTTCACCGTTATGGATTTTATGGTTCTGCAGACCGACTCTGACTGACCTTTAGCCTCTGATCCAAGCGGCATACTTATTAAAACCTAAAAACACCAAAAAAGCACAACTTTTTGTGCAGATAAAAATATTGCAAGGTGGTGTGCATGCCTCCTGCCTTTCGTGGAAGCAGGCTTAGTATGGACTACAAGTAAATAAGAAACTGGACCTCACCGAAAGGTAACACTTTGGGTCCTAAATGATCTTTTCCCCAAACTGTAATATTGCGACTGGCCACAGGGTGGCGCTGAAAAACAGCTTTTTCACGCAGCTCGTTCACCAGCTCGGCTCATTCTGCTCCGAACATTTATCGAAAATCTCTGTACTGTGCAGAGAGAAATCACTACCACAGATTTGCCCAACAGTGGGAAGCTAAAAATCACGCCACTGAAATGACGCAATTTATCAAATGTTAAAAAAAAATAAAAAAATGTTGAAGTAAAATAATGCACATTAGATCAAAAACAGACTGAAGCTTTGTTTGTAGGTTTTGCTTGGTTTTTGATGCTGTATCTTCAGCTTTTTATAATAAAAATGTATGTTAAATGAAATGGTAAATAAATGTGTATTAAATAAACATACGGGCTAAAATCCTAAAGTTGTAATCAAAATGATAATTACTTCACATGGCATACAGGTTTTTGGAAGACATTTATACCAACACAATAATATCAACGTCACTATATTTAAATTAGAAATTTATTCTGATTTATTTAGTGTAACTCATCAACAGCTCTCGCATTCAAATATCAAATTCACAATATGAAGCCTTTTCCATTTCAAATACTCGGTTAAAATCGTGAAATGAAAGCTGAAAACGAATGGCCCGATCACACTTTAGGTCATTTTTATCAGATAAAAACATCTGGAACGACAGTACATTTAAAAACAGTGACAAAATTAGCAGCTAAACCGTTTAATACTGAGGAAAACAAAAGGTTTAGCTTATCGAACCTTTGAAGGATGCTGTACACGAACACTGAAATCCGTTAAGGAAACGACTGCGTGCGTACAAAAAATAGAATGAGGCTGTGAGAACTGGTAGCAAAAACAGCAGAAGTGAGGAGGAAGAGCCACAGCAGTGGCATCAAAAACAGCAAACCGGTGGACTGACCATCGCCGCGTTCCCTCGGTTTCTGTGTTCTTTCGAATAATTTAGGCTTTTACTGTGGCGGGTTCTGCCGTGGGCTTCCTGGACAGAAACCACACCTTCATGGGTTCCTTCTTCCCTTTCATGGTGACGGGACCCCGGTACTCTAAATGGAACTGAGGGTCGGCGTTCTCGGCGGACTGCAGACACCTGCAACACAACATTCGGGAGTGTTTGGGGCCGATGGCGGCGCAGGCAGGTAATAAAGAGCTGAATCTGTTTACCGGAACGTGAACTCCGAGACGTTTATCCGGCCCTTTTCGCCGGTCGTTTCCGTGCGGCTGGTGAGATTGACGGTATTTCCGAAGAGGCAATACCGAGGCATCCTCTGCCCAATCACCCCCGTCACCACCTCTCCGGTGTGGATCCCGATCGTGATCTGGAGGGATGTAATAATCCTCACATAACACACACACACACACACACGCGATGCTGACGATTGCAATTGGAATTCTCGGCATTAGTGGTTCCTTTCTCGACACCTCAGGATCCAAAACACATGTGACATTTGAAGAAAGATGTATATATTTATTGTGAGAGGTGTAAAAAAAATACATAAATTCCAAAACTTCTCTAATCTGTAGGCTCAAAATATTCAAATGATCCATTTAGGAGGTGCAATATTTGGTGGGCGGAACGGCCGTCGAGCTGCCGGGAAGCGCACAAAATTGCATTCAGGCTTTTTTTTGTAATTATAATTATTTGCAATAAACTGATAAGTCAATCTGCAAAAATACAAGAGCTGTTGTACACACACACACACGCGCGCACACACACACACACGCCCGCACACACACACACACACACACACGCGCGCACACACACACACACGCTGGGACTGTGTCTGGGACTAATGAGAATCTAATAATAGAGGCCCGGTGGTGACATATTGGAGTCTGTTCCTGCTACCAAAGCGGACCCGTCCTCAGCCAGTACCGTGTCCAAAAATAAACAGCCTTTTGTTAAGCAGACATCGTTTTCCAAAGTTAAGACTCAACAGTCATTGATACAATAACAAACTCCCGCGGTCGCTTAAACAAAAGTCTGCTGTTTTTTCTCCAACTTTTCGCTGCTTATTACCTCAGCGTGCAAATATGTCCAGATGCTCGGATTAGGCTGAAATCAATCACCAGCAATACGTCAGTATCGGCTTTGGAGTTGGGACAGCGGAGCAACTCTGGCATCTAATCCCGCTATTGTTGGACGCTGCAGCAGTGCACATCCATCCAAGCTTATCTGTGCTACACTAATATGTTGGTGAACCACCCCCGTGGACGCCACGTTGCTCCGACTCTGAGCACAAACTGGTTTTTTTCCCTTTTTTTTTTTTTAGGAATAATGGTGAAAAACTCAACCCACCTGAACGGGTTCGTCGTCCACTTTCACCTGTCCCGCGATCTCCAGCATCTCCAGGGCCAGGTGGCAGATGGACTTGGCGTGGTGCGTGCACGGCTCGGGCAGGCCGCTCACCGTCATGTACTTATCTCCCACCGTTTCCACCTGTGTAAAGAAAAGCATTTGTCACGTGTGATTTACACCTGCATCGCTGCAGCTCTTTCCTTTCTTCTCAGCAATAAACGGAAGCACCCTGAAATAAACACTTACGTCAGCTTTAAGATATTCGGGGCCCCTTTGAACCGAGGACCACCAAGCATCTCGGCAACTAGAATAAATATTACTCCTTTTGGTGACCCAGTGCCTGAAGCCGATCCCCTGGATGCGCCGAGGTCTGTTTGACTTCTTAAAGTGCATTCTTGTCTGAAAGCCTGGAGTGTAAATCTGCTAGATGAGGCCTATAAACGGGTGCACAACCTCTGTAAAGCTACGCTGTGTTTGGAGGCTCGTGCTACTCCTTATGGACATGAACACCCTCGTGGGTTTCCATCTGCATAATTACATAACAGAGAGATGCTGAATGACCAGCGGATACGGTCACAAGCACGTCCACTCCGTATTTTACAGAGCTAATTTTAGCTGTTAGCTTCACCCCCTCCACTTTTATTCCTCACTTAGGAAATGTACACAGATGTGTGATACACTGTCATTTAAAATTCAGCCGTGCTCCCAACCTTGTATACATAAGGGTTATTCCGCGAGTCCGTCAAGATGTCAAAGCGCGTGTAAACATCGTTGAGCAGGTTGACTATCTTGATGGCGCCCTCGGCCGAGGCGTGCTTGCTGCAGAAGGTGTTGAAGCCCACGATGCCGCTGAACAGGATCGTCACGTTGTCGTAGCGCTTCGCCGGCACGGGCCGCTTGTGACGCAGCTCGTTGGCAACAGATGGTGGCAGAACAGAATAAAGCAATCTAAAGAAGAGAGAGAGAGGGAGGGAGAGAGAGAGAGAGAGAGGGAGAGAGAGACATTTGGAGGACGATTCATGCTAACGAGCTCTGGCTTTCAGGACCAAGTCCAGCTTTTGGACCGGAGTCTTATTTGCTCATCCGCCACCTTTTGGTCATTTTTTTTCCCCCGCAGGCTGCAATCAAACGGGAGGGTGGTGTTTCTATGGTAACTGGCGAGATCATGGCTGCCTGTTGAAAGCGAGACGCATTCCGTGAGGGATGATATTAATTTGGGCAGAAGAGCGACAGACAGACAGGTCATTTAACTGGTCAAACCATCATTTCAACGGCCGCGAGTGTGCAGAAGCAGTTCCCTTAAATATTTAGAGGAGTCAGGAATTCTCATCGACGTTCGGAGCCCGAGGCACTTTGGGAACAGCAAATCGTGACGATAATAATAAAGGAAGGGTCATTTCGTATGGGAACAGAAGCGGTCTGAAATGAGAACCCGCTCCTCGCCCATGTGCAGCCTGTCGCACTACAGATTCGTCCTGTGCTTTATTCTACAGAAATCAACCTCAATGTGGCTTGTGTGCAAAACAAGAATAGATGGAATGTTAATATTAATGACCCGAGTTAGCTTAATTCTCACTGCCTTGTTACATCCATCATACCTATATTATATTTTCACAACCAGCAGGAAAAGACGCAGCGCAGCCACAAACTGCTTTTCTTTAATCCAGCTGCTTGAGAACTAACAAGCCTCCTCATACGTCTCCGGAGTGACACTCCGAACCGTCTGCTTGTCCCACCTCCATCACAGGAGGATGAAACGAGCGGCGCGGCGAGCGGGTGATGCACGGCCGTGCCGGCTGATTTAAGGCTTGGGAACAAAGTATATCAGTGCTGATGAGGTCACAGCCTGAATTTACTGCATTTTAAAGGGCCACAAATCACAGTTTGGAGAAAAAAAACAAAAGAAATCAACGCTCCGCCAAATCATTTCTGTTCAAATGTATTTATAGTTTTTGCAGACGTCGGCTGGAGCGACTCTTAAAGGGGCTGATTCTTAAAGGGCTGTCCGACCTGTCTGTTTTCTTCTTCTCGTCTTCCAGCGCTCGCAGGGTGTGCTGCAGACGGTCCGTCAGGATCTCCAGCTCCTGCGTCAGCTTGTACTCCTCGCGGAACTGCTCGCCCAGCAGCACCAGGTCACGCGTGGCGTCGTGCAGCGGGATGTCGCTCAGGTAAAGCCCCCTACGTGTGAGGTCATCCAGGTTCATAACGCTGGGGAAACAAGGGGGGAGTTGATGTTTGAATAGTCCTGCTAAATAAAGAAAACCTCAAGTTTAACGCAATGACCTCACAGGGGAGACTCTCAGGTAATCGAGTATTTTTCTCTGAAGCTGTAATCACCGTTTCCTGTCAGCCAGTGACCTTTCGTGGCCTCTAGGACCCTGTTCCCGTAGCTAATATATCACCCGGGTTCTAATGGACGTCACAGCAGCAGCTGGAATGTTCATTAGCGGCTCGCACTCATTTCTAAGCGGATGTGAATTTTCTTTTTGCATCTCATACATTTGTTCCACCAACGTTTGGATTTTGCTTGTGAATTTGAAGCCTGACGATCCCGCCGCGCAGCACAGACGAGGAGGATCGCTGAGGGGGCACTGGGCAAAACTTAAACATGAAGATCAGTTTACATGTCAAAAGAAGTGCAGACTCTCCTCTTTAAAGAGTTTTACAATGTCTTCTTTGGATCGAGAAGAGCTTTTTAAGGCTTATATTTGACTTATATCTTCATTTTTATGGAGGAATCCATGCGTAACCCAGGGGACACGGGCCTCAGTCCTATATTTAAAAGCCCATCTGAAGGCAGACAAATAAGGCAGAACTTTGTAGAAGGAGAACTGATCTTTTATTAGAAAACACGAGCGCTCGCGGCTCAAAAAGACATCTACACAATCATCTAAGAGGGAAAAACCTATTTCTGTAGCAGGATGAAAAGTTGGTGTTGTTTTAAAGGTTTATTTTTGACAGGAAACGTGTCGGTCGGCCTCCGTGAGTCAAATCAAGAGTTTCAGAGAGCCCGCTCGGCCCGTGCTCCTCTCAAGACAGATGCACGGTGGGTTTACCTGGGTGAGCAAAGAAAAAGGATGTTCTCCGCCTCTGGCAAGTAGATCATCTGTCCTTTGAGTCTGAGGCAGCTGATCTCCACCCCCGTCAGCTCGTCCTCGTTCTCCGCCGTCTCCACATTCAGCAGGCCCTCCTGTCAGGATTACAGGATCACTCTAATGAATATTTCATTATGTTCTCCTCCAAATCTATTTCAAAATTTGGGCACCGGTTCAGGCAATTCTTCACGCTTTATATTTGGACGCGTCTTGCATTTGCACTGGTTTTGTCTTCTTCTTTTTTTTTTTTTTAAAGTGTTACAAACCTCATCCGCCATCACAGAATTCACTTTTGCGTGAAATAACGGAAATGACAATTCTGGGATTGAGACTACTTTGACTCTTCCAGCTCTTATGAGCAAATATGCAACCAAAGCTGCGCCTGACTTTACGTCCGTTTCATCTCAATCTGCGCGTTTCTCTTTGCTCCGTACAGAAATTTCTTTGATTAATTCCTTGCCCATAAACCATTTTATGCTTATTAAGAGATAAAACCTCCCAAATGCTAAAAATATCGCCCACTCATAAATATGAATAATCCAGACTATGAGCACACGCTGTCACGTATAATCAAAACCCTGTTTGGATCTTGCAGACTTGAGCACATTTCAGTGATTTTCGCCTCCCGGGGAGGGTGTGGAGAACAGCCCGTGTACCTTGCTGCGCAGCACAAAGACGGTGTTGATGTGCGAGAGGATGCCGTGAAAGCTGAAGTCGATGTGTGGACGGACCAAAGAAAAAACTGAGGGCAGGATGCAGGATCCAGGCTGGAGCTATGGCAGAAAAGTGGAGAGGCTTATTACAGTCACAACACATCCCGTTCTAATATTTCATTTAGAAAATCCATTGTTCCCTCCCTCCTATCAGATGGGCTTGTCACCAGAAAGCTACTTTGCACACACAGAAACACACACCTGAGGCAGGACTCGATAAATGGCGTTCCCGCACTGTGTCAGCATCAGGTCTCTGTCAAACATGAGGTGGAAGGGGAAAGCCTTGCAGAAGGTGTACGGGCTGATCCGAGTCTCCTGCGTGCCGTTCTCCTCGAAGCCATCCAGGTCCTCGTAGAACGCCTCTTCCTCCGAGTCCTTCTCCTCGATCAGAAACTTGATGTGGTCACACTCTTTGCTCTTTGGTTGAATCATCTGCAGCAGTTACAGGTTTTAAAAAGCTAGCCTTGATGCTCCTGCGTGAGCAGAGATGCTTAGGTGTGGGTTTGGTTTTGGATGGACGTACAGATTCTTTAAAGTGAATTTTAGCTTCTGTAAAAAATTAAAAAAAATGCCACCATGCAACATTTGCATATTTCATTGACGCATTAAAGTGCACCGGCCTGGCACTACAGAGTTAAGACCCTGTTAAATGACATTATTCGGTGGGTTTATGGGCACAAGGGATGCGTGCGTCAAGCTCCTGCCTCTGCGCCTGGTTGCCACAGCAACAGTAGCTAGTATTTCCAGACATTGGGTATCACATTTGGAGCATCTGCCATTTTCTGTTTTTTCATCACACGCGCACATTTGCTCAAACATACTATGGGACCGTGTGCACGGCGTGATTAGGTTTGGGTGAAAAATGAAGCAAAGTGAAAACTGGAGCTGGCAGGGTCGTTAAGACGGAAGATGGATGCAGATTACAGGCTGTAATTTGGGAGCCAAATATTAATACACAAAGTGCCAACATCAGTCTGCGACGCTATCCCCAAGTCTAGACTAACAATGCTCGGAAGGTTGGTAATTGTTTCCAAATGAGAGGAAAACCCTCCATAATTGATGGTATCTGGAAAAAACATAGCTTTTTAGAAGTATGTCGCATTCAAGCAGGCAGTTGAAGTTAACAAATTCAACAAGAAGCAGAAATGCCTTAAAAAACGTGGCGCTATTATTATTATTATTATTATTATTATTATTATTATTATGATGATGATGATGATGATGAGGCACTTGTGAATGTGTGGGCTCTCCACCTGAAGCAGAGGGAAATACTAACCTTCATCTCTATCTCTGTGCCGTGGATTTGCTGGGCGACGGTTTTGATGATGCCAATCACAATGTCCTGCAGGCCTTCTCTCTCCGAGTAGTAGTGAAGAATTAGGCTGTTCCCCTTCTCTGCGTCCGTGCAGCGGAAGGATGGCGCCCTCATCCCAGGGTAGATGGTGCCCAGGTGGTCGTGCAGAGCGTCAAGATTCTGAAAAGCCCCATTAAGTCACACAAAACCCACATATCTCAGCTCAACGGCATCCTTCACATCACCCCGTCCTTTCTGAAATTATTGATTTTAATATTGGGTTTTTTTTACCTGCAAGAATTCCCGAACATTTGATCCTAAAACACGCAAAATGGTGTCGTACCCAGACTCCTGGCAAAATTCAAAAAACATCTTCCCAAAGAGCTGCAGGATGTCCCCTGCGTCGATCTCTGCCAAGGAAATTCAAACATAAAGAAATCTTGCAAACCAACATTATCACTAAGATCACTTTCTTAATTAATATTACTGTACTTACTGAGAACTTTACTCGCGGCAGCAACAAGATCGTATGTTTTGGCATCTTCATATATGATTCTAACCAGGAACTGACCTTCAATATCCAGCTGAGCCTCCCTCCTGGAAACAAAGTGAAGCCATCTCTCATGAGCTTCTGCAAATGTTACGGCGCACGTAAACAGTCAGCCGAGGCTGCTCCTGCTTTCCCCGGTTGCTTATCGCACGGGCAGATTAAAAAAAGAAGAAATGTTTGGTTCTCCTCCGAGGTCGAAGGAGAAAAGGTGCGGAGTTCTTATATCCATGCTAACAGTCATCTTCTATTTATACATTTTCCTACTTGCAGTAAATTGCTTGAACATTTTTAATGAGGCTCTGATTGGAAGAGTTTAGCTAGGAAAACAGATCTCATTTGGAGACCTGGCCAGCAGCTGCTATTTGATCAGAACAGCTGAAAAAACATGGCAGAGCCCTTGAAAGGGCATTTTTAAATGATTCCTACTCTTCAGTCTGAACCGTCCGAGGAATAAGAACAAGTTGCATTTCACAGGTGACAAAAGGAGATGGTACAGAGTTATTGTGGCTGAAGAGTGATCACTTGGAGGACATTTACACAAGACAGCTGCTGCTGCGTTCTTCCCCTGCGTTTCTGTTTTAGACCAGGTCAAGTGCAGGTCGCAGAAGATCGCATGAGAAAAATACATAAAAAATGAACATTTCAGCAGTCTTAAATAACAGGCTGGTCCGGGCATTTTAACTGGTCACACACCGAGGTCATTTCTGTACCACAGCACACTATAAAAATCGTGGGATCCTGGGGGGAAAAAAATATTTCTGGTGAAACTCATATTCTATTTTCATTATTTTGGTGTATACACACCAATGACTTGTGTTTTACTGCAGTTGTTCAATAATCTTACACACAATTGATATCTATATCTAAAAAATGGCTAAATAAATGTATCATTGACAAACTTAACAACCAATACGTACTGAAATGTCCTTCCTCTCTGGCTCTTCAACGGAGCACTTCTAAAACTTGATATACTTGACAGTTCCAACCTTTTTCTTTATGCACAGATGCGCATTTTTTTTAAATGTCGGACAGTTAAAAGAAATACTTCTATTTAAACAGAGCCTTTTAATTACAAAAATGTCTCGATTCTTCCATTCTATGTGGTGATTTTTTATAGTTAAATTACAGTCCGAGTTAAAAAACAAACAAACAAAAAAAAAAACTAAACTCACAGGGAGAATTTATAATCTACGTCCATTTTACTGACCATACTTGCACGTCCTAATTTAAAAACAAACAAACACTTGCAGCCTAAATTTGTCCACCGTACGTTTCTCCAACTGCAGCATTTATTTCCCACTTTATGTCCAAAACTCACTTGATGTCTTCCCAAACTTCCGGGCCGTAATTCCGCAAAACCAGCAGCTCCAAGGCGTGATTCACAAATCCATACTGTCAAATACAGGGCAAAATCGGTCAATGTGACTCTGAGCATTTAATGCACACCTTTGCTCTCTGCTCCTGCATCTCAGGGCCCATAAAACAGAGCTATTGCATGTTTTAAACACCGGGTATCGTATATTGTCCATGCATGTCCTGCTCACCTGTTAATATACATCAGTAATCGTACAAGCGCTAGCGGAATCCTAACAAGGAAATGTTGGAGGAAAATACGCCATGTCGCGTTGCAAAACGGTTCATTTTACAAGGTTTCAAACGCGGCAGACGTGTGGAAATACATACCATGGTGGTGGCCGCCCGTATTTATCCGTATTTTTAAGCAAAAAACGCAGAAGCTGAGGCAACATTCATCGTTCGGTGGAGATGCTGGACCTCTCAACGACCCACCCCCTTTTCCCGTCAGAGCCGGAATTGACAGCGAGCCCGACCAATAGAATATCAGCCTGCGTCTTACGTAATCGATGACTGACCAATAGGAACGCAGATCTCTTCACCAGTGAACCTGAAATCATCACGGGCAGAAAATTGCGTTAATGATGCATACGCTCCTGTTTTACGCTATTTGCTACCGCTTGTAGCCTATTATTAATTAAAAAACAGAGGTTTTGGGTTCTTTTTGGCATGAAAAATTCTTTAAGGCGTTTTAAATTTGCCATGACCAAGCCATCAGAAATTGTGTTTCAAGATTTTAAAAAAAGAGAATGAAATATGCCACTAATCTGCATGGGATCGCGTCCCATTAGAGCCAAAGTTTAGGTTCATCTTTACTCTGTAATCCACCAGACAACTATTTAATTAAAAAAGAAGATAGAAAGCAGAAAGGGCTAAGATATGGCCAGCAAATATCCTACGGGAAATCAGAATTTACAAACATGCGACACAGTCAGACGGGTTTGTTAATGCCAATATTTATTGCACTTTGATTACATCTGAAGACTACATAAAGCACAATTATTAATGAATGGCAGCAGAACATTCATCACATGTTGTGTTGTCTAGGAAAGTGCAGTATAACCAAAGTAACAAACATAGTATAAATGTGAACAGTGGATACAAAGTAAAATATAGACATATATTACTTATATTAGGAAAAATTTGGAATGCATTACATCTAAAATATGGAAGTCTATGTTAAAAAGTGTTACAAATATAGTAGAACTACAGTAAAAACCTCCGGAAGATCGACCATCAAAATATAAATGTGTGTAAAGGGAAAAGAGTTTATTCTTGCTACAAATCTCCTTTTTTTAACCTTTGCTATCTGTTTCTATGAGCATAAAACAGCTAAATGTCAGATAACTTTTGGATTCGTTTGATATCAATCCAGAGTCTGATGCTGGTCCAGCAGGCCCGAACTTGAGGTGAGACAGACGTGAGTGAATGAGTCCGACATGTACAGATAACGCGTGTCCGTACAGGTAATCACTGACGAGTAACCTCACAATGAGTACTGACTGCTGATGTGGGGGATGTTTGTGTTTTACTGACACCACCATGACGTGTGGCTCACATCAAACTTGTCTCTGAGACGGAAAAGAGGAGTTTGACCGACAGCGTCATTAATATCTAAACTACTAAAGTCAAATATACAAGGGGTTTCCGCGGCGCTCGTGGGATTCGTTTATGCTCCGTTATAGTCAGCACCATTTGGGCGACAGCTTGACATCATTTCAGAGTGACTTCTGAAGGTCTGGGAGAGGCCTCCAAAAAGTAACAAACACCAGGGATGTCCTCCGGGAAGTTGGCCGGAAGCTCCTGTCTGCGCCTGGGAATGAAGACAAACTCTGGATGAT
Source organism: Takifugu flavidus (assembly GCF_003711565.1). Classification (NCBI taxonomy): domain Eukaryota; kingdom Metazoa; phylum Chordata; class Actinopteri; order Tetraodontiformes; family Tetraodontidae; genus Takifugu; species Takifugu flavidus. The sequence continues at coordinate 14,603,302 of NC_079525.1, forward strand.
CCTCCAGCAATCTGGGACAAAGAGCACACAAATAAAACATTAATCCAGAAAGCATGTGGCAAATTATTTGACACCAGAGGAAACGCAGCACTCCGTTTAACGTCGCGCTTCCTGTTAGGGGAGAGTTTCTTGTCGCTCTGGGAATCATACGCGGCTGCAGCAACGTCGATAGAGGAGTCGTTTGCAACCTGAACGCACAACATGGCCTCACCTGTGGGTTGTGGGGCTGATGTTGATTTTTCCCGGTTGGCTGCAGGATTCAAACTTGTTTGCTAATGTGACATTGTTCCCAAAAAGGCAGTAGCGAGGCATCTTCACCCCCACCACACCCGCCAGCACTGAACCAGTATGGAGACCAATACGCATCTGCGGTAAGTGCAACAAAGAATGAGCGATGGTTAGTGCCGCAACACGACCATAAATCCAAATAAAGATCGGCATAACATGGCTGACTTAGATGGAAAATTGATTCAAATAATGTTGCATTTTCGTCCTTATTGACCATCGATCTTGAGAAAGCTCAAACAAGCTACAACAAATTGAGTCTTAAATCTATCTTGCAGGGCTGAAAGGTATGGCTAACAAACATATGATTTATTCTTATTTAAAAGAGCCGTGAGTGCTGGTGCGAGACCTCCTCCTATGGTTAAGATCGTGCACTGGCTGCAGCCAGCGTGTTTAGGAATGGAATGGAAGAGACCCTGGTCTGTTTTTAACACTACTCCAATAAACACAGCTTTACAGGGACATTTAGGTGAGCTATTAAATCAGTTCTGGGGAGGCAACTTCATAACTACAACATTACAATGGTGAAACAGTAGTTTTACAACTAACAGTATATTAGAATGGAATATTAATTAGCGTTCGCATGACAGCAGCATGGGTTCTATAACTGTGAATACCATTAAAGACATCAAAGGCACATCTATGTACGGGGGCAAGAATTTTCATCTTCTGGTGCAGAACCAATCTTTTTTTTAAATTTGGTTCTAGCTGGATGCTTCCTCTCTAAATGGCAACTCAAAGGACCTCATATAACAAGTGACATGTGTTGCGTCATCAAGCTGAATGATGAGTATGAGACTGAGCAATACTTGACCCTCACCTGTATTGGTTCTCCAGCTGGAGTCATAACACCGTTCGAAAGCTCCATCATCTTTAAGGCCATGAGTGCTACTTGGACAGCGTGAGTCTCGCTCTCCTTGTGTAAGCCGCCGGCTACGCAATACGCATCACCGATGGTCTCCACCTGGACACAGCGGAGCCATTAATGAGGCAGAAGAGGCCCGTCTTGGCCTTACACTGTCGGGCTAAATCAAAAATATGAATGGGTAAAACAACAGTGTCAAATGTAGCAAGCAGCAGACTTGGCTGCAGTCGCCCAGGACTCGATCCCTCATCGTACCAAAAGTCCAAACGCGTTTGTTTTTTTCTTTCTTTCTTTAACGCGTGTATCTCTGCACTGGACTGCGATCAACAGCAACGTGGCAGAAACAATTTTGGAAGCTATTTTTAGGCTTAAACAAGTGGAGTGGAAACAGGGTCCTGAAGGAACCTCCGACTTGCTCGCGTTTTACGAGATATCTGTCAAAGCCGCCGCTCTCTGTTAGGCTTTCGTGACACTTTGATTACATTATCCAACCCCCCCGCAGATTGGCAGCCTCTGGCAGACACCAGTATCTGGATGAGCTACGACAGCGGCTTACTTTCTTAAGCTTTCTTAAAATTTTGACACGCCCTGAATTTAGTACCTGATTAACTCTTTTTTTTAAAGATCTCAGGGATACTCTAAAGCTGTGCTCATCATCTTAGCATAAAAATGATGGCAGATCATCCAGTCTGAGCGTGAGGTACTTGGGAGATCTGCCCAGGATTTTTAAAATTCACCGTCACAGTGATTTGGTGACGATAATGCTGAGCGGTCTGCTCCCCTGAACGGCCCACCCACCTTATACACGTCCAGCTCTCCACAGTGGTGGTCAAACTTGGTGTACAGCTCGTTCAGCATGGTGATCACTTGCATCGGGGTGCAGTGAGAGCAAACCGCCGTGAAGCCCACGATGTCAGAGAAGAGCATTGTGACCCTCTCAAACTTCTTGGCCTGGACCGTCTGGCCCTGCCACAGCTGCTGCGCAACGGTGCCGGGAAAGATGGTGAAGAGGAGGTCTACGGTCTTCTTCTTCTCCTCCTCCAGTGCTTGATGGGCATGTTCCAAGGCTGCTTTGGCCTTCCCCAGCCGCTTCTTCAGCCCGTCCTGGGCCTTGGCCTGTTCGCCCACCAGGACGACGTCGCGCAGCGCGTTATGAATGGGGATGTCTGACAGGTACAGGCCACGACCCGTCAGCTCCTCCAGCTTGTCTACACACGGCGAGCCCAAAAACAAAATGGCGTCGGACTCTGGGACATAAATCATCTGACCTTTAAGGTCCATGAGCTGAAAAACAAGATGAGGCCGTTCGGTTGTGATATTTAGTGGGAAACATACATCGTTATCCACATAAACAGCCTGTCCTCATTTTTAAGAGTAATAACTGGGATTAAAGTTCTATCCTGTGCTGCATATTATTTTCACTGTCCGTCCAACTTTCCCACAGTCAAACACAAACAAATAACGCATCAGCATATGTGCTATTTCTACACAAACATCCTCAAAAATGTAAATTGAGCAAGAAAAGTAAATGTGTTGTTTTGGCAGCTGTCCGGAAACCACAAGAGTATTTATGCATCACAGCAGGACAGTGGACAAACGTGTCCAACTCCCCCTGTGAAGTTGAGAACGCAGCTGTGGTTCCCAGAGGACGGACTCTCGCTCCGCTCGCTCTCCGTGACACCATCATGGAATGTTTTGGGAGGTGGGCAGACCAGCCTGTGCATCTGTAGCATTTTTAGGCATTCTTTTCATCATTAGGCACCTACGACTCAAATCACCACCAGGACACTGTGTTCCCTGAAACTTTTGTCGTTGTCACAAGTGCAAGAATTAATGTCCATCATAGGTTCTCTCTGATAACATTTCTTTGTGTTTTTTAAGGTGGTGATATCATTAAATGAGCACCTTGAGTGGCTCAGTTTATCTGAACAGGTCAAGGTCTGATAAAGACAAAAGTTTATTTTTCCCCTCTTCCTGTCTTGATTGATTGCATACTTGTGTATTTTCCTACTCGTGAATCACTTGCCCGCCACCCATTAATTCACATACCGTGTTATCTGCGGTGGAGACTCCACGCTTGATCCGAATGGTGAACTGAGTGTTCAGCATGGTTAGAATACCTTGGAAGGTACATCTGATTAGGGGAGAAAGAATGGAGAAGTGTTCTTGGAAGGTGGCTGGTCGTCGCAGTCCATCTTTCCTGGTGAGTCTCTTCCTCAGCCCGTGTCCTACTTGCACCAGAACCAAGTCCTGGTCCAGGATCAGATGGAAAGGGAAGATGGTGGAGAACAGAGAGGTAGGAAGCGTCCCCGCTGAGGTGGCTCGTAGTGGACTGGGGCTCAGACTTTTAGCATCTTTAACTACAACTGTGTACAGAAGACTGGGCTGCGGGCTGGACTGCAGGATGCTATCTTTAGTGGCAGGAGGGTCCATCAGAACATCCACAGTGGTGTGATAGAGCAGACGGGCAGCAGCTTTGATGACTCCGGGGAAAAAGAGCTCAGTGGTCGGGTGGGGATTGAAGAAATAGACAGTAAGCAGACCCAAATCCTTGTCTAAGCACAGCACCGAAGGTTCGTTTACACAATCCTCTCTGTCCTGGTAATGCAGCGTGCTGCTCTGTTTCAACAAGACATTGAAGCTGTTGAGGAAGTCGTGCAGGGCTCCCCCCACCACCCTCAAAATGTGCCTGTCCTCTTCATAGCACATGTTGAAAAGCTCCTCGCCAAGCGCTACTCTCAGAGTATCCATCTGGATAGCTGTCGGATACATGAAGGGGCAGCTCTCAAAATGGACTCATTTTCCAAGCCGAGCGTCAGACGTGATCGTGGCCTACCTTTCCTGGAGGAGAACATGCTCATCATTTTCACAAAATGCTCCGGATCGTCGCTGCAGCGCTGGTATTCTGTACAGCAAACGAATGGACTGGATAGACAACACATATCAACGCCACATGCATTCAGTCTGCTCAGCGGATCAACAGTGAGACACACAATAAAGTAGCTCTTTCCTAGCAATTCATCCAAAATCAATCATTTTTTTTCTGTCTATGCAGGATATTTTCATATATGATTAAAATGCAAAACACAATATATATTTCTTTCCTGCAGATTACTCTAAAAAGCAACTTCACAAGCCTTTGTAGCCTCAGATTCAGATGTCTGCTGATCAGGTGATTTTTGACAGACTCGAAGGATATCTGTCTCTGTCTGGGTATCCATAGCACCCACCGTCTACCATGTATCAATAGAAAGATTTGCACGTAGCCTGTTTTCCAGGCCTGATAAAGCTTCAGAACCAGGCTGTGAAACCAATGCATAAAGGTACTGCAGCAGCAGCAGCGAAGCATCTAACTACAAACATGTTTCCTTTTGACATCCTGGCGACTGCTGTGTTTAAAACGGGCACTTTTTCTTTTTTCTTTTACCTCGCAGGCTCCCTGCTGGGATCTGATAGTCTCATCATTCGTCGGAGGGCAGTGTGCAGCCGTTCAAACTGTGTGAGAGTGTTGAGTTAAAGGTCAATGTTTGGCAAGGCGCTCAAATATTTGCCCAGTACAATTACAGACAACACAAATTCGTATAGTTTCGGGGAAACCGCGCCTGTGATGTGTATTTTTACGCACCTCGGGACATGCCAGTTTTCGGATGCTCTCCCCGAGGGTATGCAGGTTAACTTTGGCTCGGCTTGACTTCTGGTGAGGCGCATTCTCACCTGTATTTCGACGCACATCCTTGGAAGTTGGCAAATGCGCGACGTCCTTTGAAAGCTGCTCGGAGTGTTCGAGCTGATTAGTTTTGGCGCTGCTGGTGAACGGACACTCTCCTGATATCTTCAGCTCCTTCAGCTTCGTGCAGAACATTTTTGTCGGCCCTAATTTCCCAGCCTTCTATTCCTTATCTGATGTTCCGAGGCTGAGCGGCTGCTGCGCCTGCGGGAAATTCCATCATCTGCTGCGCTCACGCAGGAACGCGCAGCAAAGTCAGCGACGCGGCGACTCCACCGATCAGCATCTAAATCCAGAGCCCGCATACAATATTCATTCGAAACGCGTACGGGCGCAAGACGTTCGGAAACCGATGGTGGCAAAACCAATGAGAGGTTGGAGAAAAAGAGCAGCCGGCCAATCCGTAACCAAGTGGGGCTGGTGTGGCCCAACAGCCTATCAGCGGCCAGAAATTATTTCCAGGCGACTCCTCGCATGCAATGCACTTTTTATTTAGGTCTGCCTCCGGACAGGGTTGCAGGCTCCATCAGATGGGGGGTTATCGTCAGACACCGAGAGGATCTCTGTCTTAATAAGTCCCTTTGAACATTCGTTACCCAACTGTGAAGTGGCTCATGTCTACCTCTCTCTTTTTCTCTATCGCACACACACACACACACACACACATACACACGCAGACACACTTATGAAATATGGATGGAATAAAGCAAATGTCCTGGATAAAAATATGAACTAATGAGCAAACCAAACAAGGCGGCCCACTCTCACACACTGTGACCTGCAAGAGAGTGTCGAATTGTATGTATATAGATAATATATAGATATCCTGTACCCTGTAACACAGATTGTTATATATATTGTAAATGTTATTTTATTAATTCTTTATTTCTCTGTGAAGTCGTTTGATATAAGATCTCTTTTTCGGGGGAGAGCCAGCCAAGACAGCGCACCATAAAGGTCTGAGATGGTTTTCCGGGCACATTAACGTCTTTTCATCACTAGGGGGCAATAGAGTCCTTCGGTTGCTTAACTTCCGGTCGCCTTGGTGGCTTCACTCAGGTGTATCCTGGGAAACCAAATATTTCATCTCTGGAGTGACCGTGATCACACACACACACACACACACACACACACACACACACACACACACACACACACACACACACACACACAACACACACACACACACACACACACACACACACACACACACACACACACCTAATTGTCCGTTAAGATTCTAACCTGGTGTTCATCATCAAAGCCACTGTGCCTCATGGCCCCTGAGCGTCATACTCTTCTTCATGGCCGCGACTCTGTGTGTTTTATCAGCATTATCACCGCACATGCTCCTAAATGTCACACATTGAATATTCCTATTTCAGTTTTCTCACCGCACACACTTCTCATTAGAATATGTTGGACCTCCGGGAACGTTTTACCAGCTCTGCGCCATTTTCTGTAAAAGCACATCGATGCATTCCTCCATCATTAAAGAGCATCAATGACCTTGTCTAGTGTTAATCAACAAATTATGATGACACATTAATATACTTTATATACTTTTTTTTTTTGTGGCTCATTTCGTTGTCTGCAGCTTTAGATGCTGAGGAGGAGGATAGAGGCGGGGCACGGTGGATGTTGGGGGCGTGGTCCTGTGAAATCTTTACACTGATTGGATCTCTGGGGAGAGAGGGCGGTCTATGCAAATTAGTTCCGTCATTGCGTCACGACGGGAGAAGAATCTGAACAGGCTGGAGGGTCGAACTCCGAAAGCCAGAAATAAAACTTGGTTTTGATGCTATGGGACCTTTAATGGCACAATAAATACTTTATAATGTAAGCTCAGAAAATTAAGTTGTCCAATTTTGAATAAAAAAGAATAACCCAAAGAATAAACTTTTTTTCAAGCCAAAGTTCTCACTGTTACCTCGATGTAGAACTTCAGTTCCTGTATAGTCCAGGATCTCCATATTTTGTGTTTCTTATTGCGCTGCACATTTTCAGTGGGAGACAGGTCTGGACTGCAGGCAGGCCGGTCCAGTAGCTGCACTCGTTCACTATGAAACCAGAACACGTGCAAAATATGTCTTGGCATTGACTTGCTGAAAGAGGCAGGCCCGTCCCTGAAAAAGACCTTAATTTGTCTGGCAGCAGCAAACCCGCTCCCATTAATGGTGCCTTCACAGATGTTCCCCATGCCACTAACAGAGCCCGATACCATCACAGCTGCCGGCTTTTGTCCCTTTCCCCCTTTTGCTCCTGATTTAATAAAACAAGAGGAAAGCTCGCGCCATCCTTGTGAATGACTGAGGCCATTAGGGAGTCATGACACTCACCTGTTTCCAATTAGCTTGTTTACCTGTAGAATTTTCCAAACGGTCTCTTTTTTTTGAGCATTCCTCAACTTTTGTTGCCCCGTCTCGACTTTTCTTAGAATGTGTTTTGGGAATCAAATTCAAAATAAGCGAATATTTGCAAAAACAGTTGTGTTTATTAGTTTGAATGTTAAATATCTTGTATTTATTGCATATTCAATTTAGTCAGAAGGTGGCAGAGGATCAATGCCTCTGTGTTTAGGACATTAAATTAAGATCAACATATATACATCATGTTATTACATTACCATCTACTTTCCTGTGTCAGAGATGAATTTTAATTGAACATTGTTGCTCACAAGACAAGACTCTCACGGCAGCAGAAGTTTTGACACTGTTGGCTGAGCAGGGCAAGCCTGGAACGGAGAAAAGACTTAAGCACTTTAACTATTCAACAACATGTTATTTATCTATAAGAGCGTGACATGAAACAGTTAGATTTCTAAAGAGATTCCACTAAAAAGCTATTCAGATATATTCCCAGCAGAGGGCGCTGTTTGTCACAAAGCTTTAAGCCAATATAATGCCAACTAAAGTTTAAAAATGATATATACCGTGTATATATATATAGGTAACTAACATAAAGTAAACCTAGACTTTTGATCTGGAGGATGAGGGTGAAGAATTAAAGAAGCAACTGTCTTAACCGGACTGAAAAGAGAAATATCAGGAGTCCACAACTGCAGGAAAAGAGGTGCAATAATTAGATTCAGGCCTTGGAGAGATCCAGGTCAGCTCAAGGTGCTGCTTCCGTTTAGTGGAGTGAAGAGGCTGTAAATCTATTCCCATTAATAACTGGCTTTTCTGCATCATAGCTGTCTTCTCATCTAGGACCAACTATAGAAATTAAATGTTAGGCCTACGCAAAATGCACAGGAATGTAAAGACAAAAAAACTGTCATAAAAATAGTTTTATGACTGTTGACTGTTTCAACTCAGTTCAGTGCTTTGCGTGTTTGGTCTTTGGACTGTCTGTAGCTGGCGTCGGGATCTGTTTCACAATCGCCGAGGGCAGAAAACAGCGTTTATCTGATCTTTGATCAGGTCATTTTACCTGAGGAAGGCTGAGGATGCATGTACACAAGGAAGCAGATCAGAGGCCCACGCTGTGCCTGCCCATGCTTCAAATTGGCATTTTTCTATTATTAATTCACATGCACGTGAATTATTTAAATGGTGATCAATAACCTGCAACACCAAGAACTGCAACAGATGCATCCTCGCATGTGATTTGACGTGGCTCAGTGGTCAATAGTGGAGCTCTTACGCCCAGATCGGGTTCTTCATTCACTTCTTTGTCACTTCAGCATCCGCCTCTCCTGTGCTTGGCCTTGTTTTTGTCTTTACTATTGAAACACGTTGAGGAAAACATAAAGAGAAACCTTGATGTGCACTCTGAAGAATCTTCCTCAGGTGCCAGATCACTTCTCATAGGCAAAACTTATAAGAAACAGTTACAATGGCGCTTGTCTCAGCAATAGCGGAAACGTCAGCGAGGTCAGTTCTAAGCTGTGGTTCCGTCTTGTGTGGGGTGTCAGGAGGGCTGAGCCTGAAGGACACATAACAAAGTATTCCTTCTCTTCTTTTAAGCCTTTTTTTGCCTTTAATTATTTTTTCCCATCTCTCTCTTAGCCCGTCAATGTCACTGGTGAGATCACCATCAGCATCTCAGTCATCAGTCATTTAATCTTCTTTTGTTTAATAAAAAATTAACGATTTAATGAAAAAAAGACCCTGACAGCCGTTCTGCTTAGTTGTGCTCCGTGTCTGTGCTGATTAAGGTGGTTGGCAGGAAAACCGAAACTTATTAAAAACCAAAAAATATTAGGTATCACTCTGGGCTTCGTGACATGGCGTCAACCATTTGGGTTGAGGGTTATGTTCTGCTCAACGCTGCAGATGGTTTCAGGGACGCTAACGTCAAGCATAATTAAGGTTAATATCTCTGCAGCAGATGCGCATCATAAAACAAAAATGAGCTCTGCCAATTCTCCACAGACCGTAATTCCTTTTGCACAAATATTAGATAAATGTTATTAATGCACAAGTCTAGCTAATATTCAAAATTCAATAAATCTGATTTAGCAATTCATAATGACACTGATGACAAAGCGGAATCCAGTTTGTGGACTGGTGCCCCACTGGTGCCCCACTGGTGCCCCACTGGTGCCCCACTGGTGGCCCACTGGTGCCCCACTGGTGACCCACTGGTGACCCACTGGTGCCCCACTGGTGCCCCACTTTCACTTTATCAATATTATTTGTTTTTGATCAAATGTATACACGCTTTTTAACCTACAGGTCCCTGGAGCATCTAAATGTGTGACCCCACAACATCATCGTTCAATGATGTTGCTGCTTTACTCACTTTAACCAGGTGGGGGCGGACTTTTACACATTTTGTGAGAACGTTGTTTTATTTGAACAATATTGTTCATAAATAAACCATTACGTTAATGTTAAATATGCTACTTGACAGAATATGGAACAGCAAGTTGCACTTAAATAATGGACTAGCATACAAACGTTTCACTTTACCACAGGAGGCACTAGAGAGAGCTTAATACGTTCCATAACAATGAAAGAAATAACAGTTTAACACAGTACAAATGAGTGTTTTAAGATCCTTAATTAATTTTTTTTGCCACAAAGCAAAGTGTAATCAGATATCATATCCTGTACAGGACATACAATAGATCTATTCAACTGTATGGTGTATGATGGCATTGAAAAAGAGGTTTTCTACATCAGCCAGTAATTGTAGACCTTGGGAAAGCTTCTAGTTATCAGGTATTATCCAAGGTTCCCCCAGAAATTACTTACAAATGAAGATGCTGCAGGATCCTTTCTGTCACCCTCAATAGGCTCATCCTTTGCTACTGTTTTGAGTTTTTCCTCGTCCCTGGATTTTCCAGCACTTTTGTTGGCCTTTTTTGTACATTTACGTCTACACATGGTTGTTTCCCAGTCTCCTGGAAGGAGGGTCCTGCCTCCAGATGGACATTTCCTTCACAGTTGTACTCTTTTCTAAGGTCAGAATCAATCAAATGTGCAGGAAATTTAGAGTTGGCCGGCCGGCCACAAACAGCTCAACCCCAGTCCTCCATCAAAGGAAGGCGCTGGAACACCATGACGACTCCCAGCAATAATTATCGCTGCTTATTGTCAGCAGCATTTATTGAACACATGTACTTTTAATTTGCGTTTGCAGTAATAAAGCTGCTGCCTACACTGGCACCACGCAGGACTAGCCTCCAATATCACAGGAATTTTGTAAACTGCCGTCACAAATAGGAAATATTCACAACCGTGTCGGCTACAGAATGTTTTTTCACAGTTATCTTCGCAGCACATGAACTGTCAGTCAGTGTTATCACACAAGTCTGGGGAAAGCATGTGCAGTGCTCATTGAAAGGTCCCCTGGGACCGGAGGAGCGCGTCCTCCTGCGCTAACGTGCTGGTCACAGGCAGCAGGTCACATGGTGCGACAGAGTATGGATGTCACACACCACAGGCTGATCAAAGGCGTCTCATAAATGCACACACACTCACATCCCCAGCGTGGTTTCACACCCTCTGTTGGGGATGAAGATGGGGGCCCGGGATTGGAAATAACAGCGGTGATTGTTGACACACTGAACTAATTCAAGAGTGGCGACATTAACACATTATCACGAAAACACAGAGCGACCCCAAGATTGTTGCTACAGCAACAGGACAAACAAATGGGCAGAGGCTGGATGGGCATGCAGTCCGTGTCATTTACCTCATCATGCTCGTTGTTAGTATATTTGATGAGTGTTATTAGCCTGTATTATACAGTATTATAACAGTATAACCTAAATGACATGTATATACATAATAATTCAGATTTTAAAACAATTGTAACATGCAAATTGGTGATTTTTGACTTAACTAAAGCATTTCTAAACATAATTTATTGCTCATTAATTAGAATGTTTAACCTTGTCCTTATTCGAAATCGATGGTAAGCAACCAAAAGATCACTCTGATGGATCGTTGAGCATGACAAAGCTCTTTCTTGGCCCGTTTGTGGCGCAGCAGGACGGAGGAGAGGCGAAAGAAGCATCCCGCTGACAGACTTGAAGCATGATTGTAATGGTGCAAACGTTTGCAAGCGCCCATTCTTGAGCTTTTCCTCCGTCTTATTCCCACAGTGTCTTCACAGCGACGGCGTTTGGGTTCTTTGGGGCGACGGGTCCGTTTCAGGAAGGTGGAGGTGTTCCTGAATGACAGCGTAACAGGTGTTAATGGAGCCATGTAGATCATTGATTTGCTCATCATCATTGGTTCACTATTCTGTGGTCGGATTGATAAATGTTTAATGATGTATCGTGGTGCTCCACAATTTTATTACACCAATTAAAATTCAGAGCCTGTAGTTTAATTAGAGCTGAAAAGAGCCATAAAGCTTAATAAAAGAATACGGCTGCAGGATCAAGGAGCGAATCCCTGCAGGAAACTACACTACAGGACAAAATACGAGCAAAACCACACACAAGAACGTATACATGAGGGCAACCAGAGCACCAGCACTGACATCACACAGCCACACAGTGACCAGAACGCTTAAGGGAGGAGGGGTGACGAGGCCCCGGGGAGGGAAAACAGGCCACCGCAATCAGAAGAGTCAGAGGAGGGATGGAGGGAACACCACAGCACGCCAGAGAGGGACGGAAACGTGGAGAACCACAGCTAAATTAGCAAAAACACACAAAATCTATCAGCTGGTGAGCTGATGCCCCCTGGTGTCATTGTGTTTCCACATGAATAAATCTAGATTGGTGACTCCCAGCTCTAAGTATAAAAATTAAAACAATATCTACAGGGAAAATGTGCAAAATAAAAATGATATAAAATAAAGGACCCAAATGTACAAAGAAATATAAAGAATGAGATCCTGCCAGCAAGTACGATAAGGACCCCTGAAAATGGGCGATAAAAAGCAGTCCAGCGCACGGCTCAGACTTTTATTGCACATTATGTAACTGGGTGTGCATGGGGGAGATGGATGGAACAGCTCTGGGGAAGGAGCTGTTTCTCAGTCTGGTGCTCCTGGTTTTTAATGTTTCCAGAGGGAAAAACGGGCCTTCTTCTTGAGCTTGTTGAGGTTCATCAGGAGCACAGGGGAGAGTCCTCCTGGACCTCCTGCAGACCCTCTTGGTCTCGCAGGCGTCCAGAACATGATTGTGAAGTGTTGGATTTGCTCTCTGTGTCTCATCATTGTCCAGCATGAGACCCACTACGGTGGTGTCTTCTGAAAACATTCGTCATCAAAGTGTGGTAAAGTGTGTAGGTGTGTTGGAGATCGAGACATGTGGTGAAATTCTGGGTTTCCAAGCAACTGCACATGCAAAAAGCCCAAAAAATCAAGTCAAACCACGTGAACGTGCGCAGCCGACAGAGGCATCAATATCAAAGCCTTGTGGCACGCTGGTCTTGTAGCCGTGTGTCCTCTAAATCAGCTCAAGCACCGTTGTGATTGAGTCCAACACCGACACGTGTCGCCCAGTTCAGCTGGCATCATCTTCTCAGGTGTTCTGCTTCCACCCCCAAAATAAACCCATCTGGCTCCGTGTGGGGCATGGACCCAGCGTCCTGTCCAACGGAAGAAATGGAAATCCATACTGAGCACTCCTCTCTGAGCGCGCCTACACACACACACACACACACAAAGAGAGAGAGAGAGGAGAGAGAGAGAGAGAGAGAGAGAGAGCTGATGACTGCGATAATCCAGCCAACAAAAGTCATGGAACCAGAAAATTGGATCAGCCTTTCAATATTTATGCATTCAGTGCTGAATATTATATATTTAATGATTCATCCAGTGATTATAGTGGGCCCTGGTGTGGCCTGGCACTCAAGAGAACCTTCAATCACAGCATCCTCCAGCTCCCTTCCCCTCTGCTCTGGAGAACTTTATGGGATGGGATATTCGCTGGACCTAAATCGGGAATCTTTGCATTTCTCGTTTGTAGGTTTGAGACCAGATTTGAGGTCTTTTCTCATAGCAAGGACTAGTTGCAGTCGTTAATGAGGCACTATTTCCATCAAGATCAATTCTAAACTGAAAATGAAGACGGAGGATGACGTTAAAACGCGCGGTGTTGGATGTTGGACTTGTTTGGTGACACAGTTTAGACGATATGAGGGTTGAGCGTTCGCCTCGGTGAGATCTCGACTGAGATGAGATCTCCTGCTCATCTTCGCGTGTACGCTGAAGTCATCCGAGTCCTCTGGGGAACTGGGTTGGACGCTCATAACTGATTATCTGAGCTTTATCTGTCCACACAGAACACGGGCTCCTCATCTCGCGTCCATGCATACATGCACAGATGCGTGCGTGTGCATGTGCGTGTGCGTGAGCGTGAGCGTGAGCGATCTCCTGATAACGTGACCACACTCCGGTCCAAACACTGTATTTCACTGCTTTCATCTCCAAGAAGGCGTCTCTTAGTTATAAATATCCTGTGATTGGTTTTGAAGTGGAACACAATGTGGAATGACTCCAGAATGACTGATTTGTTGTGGATTTCTTTTTCCTTTTCCAGTCATAAAATATTTTTAATTCAATCAGCCACATGTCTGCAGTCAGAGCTGCCACACGTCAGGGGGGGAAAAGCTCAAGTTTCAAAAAACACGAATTAAAGTGACACAACAACGAGGCATGTTTTGGGACATCATTTGGTTTAATTGGCTCCACACAGACACAACAGTTTTGGGCCTTTGCTTTCGCTGATATTTGAGATTTGCTTTCCTGATATTCCTGAAATGACGCTTCAAATGAAACAAGGTACAATCACATTCAGTGCAACAAGATCTTTTTTTTTTTCTTCACAAAAGTTTTTCTCTTTTTTGGGGGGGGCTTCCTGACTGCAAGCAAGAACACAGAACAACCAGCCAGCTTTGTTTTTACATCAACGCAATAAATTATTCATATTTATACTGACTCTGAAAATTATTAGGACTTATGTTGTGAGATATACAGTAAATAGCACTATTCTGACTAGATTCACGCACATAAAATTAATCTAAAACCACTTCAAGGAATGAAAATCAAAGAAAAATGGACATATTCTCCACAAATCGACCAAGAGAGGTCATTTTGCTTGGAAGTGAGTCATGTATAAAATTTGTATCTGCATAAAATATAAATCCAACAATTAAATTAGGCCTTGATAAATCCACGGGCAGTGAAAATATATACACACATTCCTCAGCGCATAAGTAGAAGTGGATGTTTTCTCACCCATATTCCTTTGTTGTTCTTATACACTCGGTGGGAAATATCTGATTAAATAAGGCAAAGCTTGAACACAATCTAGGACAGGATCGTCCGATTACAGCCGAAACTGGAGTTTCAGCCTTTGAAATCAAAAGAATTTACAGATTATGATCTGCTTTAAGATGAAAACATCTGTCTTCTGCTTTGCTGCCACAAAAGCCGTGGGATGAGAGTGTGTTGTCCCCCGCCGGATCGCTCGGATGTGCCTTTTCTCCTGCCTCCACGGCAAGAGTCCACATACATCTTATTTAACCAATTACACGCAAAGTGAGAGGGTCTGAGAATGAGATGTTTTCAAGAGCGCACAGCAGCGCTGCAGGCACGGCACGAGGATGAGTCACAGCAGCACAGACACGTACGCACAATGGCAACAGCAGCAGCAGCAGCACGGATAGGAGGACTTCACACACGCACGCACCTGCGCGCACACACACTCTCCTGATGATAGCATCAGATAGTGTAAAATCCTTCGCAGCTAGTTAAAACTGCACTTCCTGCAACATTATGAGGTGGTGACCATCTGGATCAACGTGTGTGTGTGTTCTCATTTCCCCCTCGGAGACTGTGGTGTTGGCTGGTGGTGCTCCTCAGACGTTGGTCTCCTCTCCTTCCAAAGGCAGCTCCTTCCCCTCCAGGCGTGCGTCCTCTGTGGTGGTGCTGACACGACCGGCAGTGCCCGTCTGCACCAGGAAGGAGAAGCGCAGGCTGCCTCTGGCCGGCCTGCCCTTCTGACTCCCGTTTCTGTAGGAGACCACCAGCCTACGGTTCTCCTCCGGGGCAATGGAACACAAGGGTTCTCTGTTGGCTCTGCCCAAGCGGGGTGAGTCCCCGCTGGGGTCGCTGGCATTGTTTTCATGGAGGAGCAGGTTGCCCGTGGCAATGCTGCCACTCTTGAGGTGCGGAGTTTGGCTGTAGGTGTGGCGGTACTCCTCGTCGATGTCTTTGCCCAGCTTCCACCTCTTCCACTTTTTCAGCATCTCCGACTGCACCTGCGGAATCACAGACGGCAGACGATGAAGGTTCGGGCTCTGGATTGTTGACGACGACGACTTGCGACGAAAACGCCGATGACGAGGAGCATCGAATTCATCTCGCCTTTAAAGGCAGAGGAAGGAACACCTGAGACTCAATCAAGGCGGCATCAGTCCTACCTCTTTATTGACAAAACAGTACAGGATGGCAACCAGCAGACCCTGCGACACAAGACAAACTATGAACAGCACAGTCGTGTCACACTCTCTACATCCATTACAGCCAGGCACAGGAGGATGACACCCCCCCAATTCTAAGATTAGACTTAAACCCTTGTATGTGTCTGTTCCTCTCCTCCTCCTGTCCTTCGCTCCTGCCCTACCTGTGATTAAATAAGTGGACAGGTTCACTTGAAAACATTTGCTACATCTGTCCGATGTACTTAAAAACAGGGACAGAGTTTTGAAACCACCAGAATGGGGAGAGGAACGGCCTCCAGATAATGTCACGCTGACTTTACAGCAGTAAATCACAAAAGGTCCCTCCTGACCCTTAACTATATATCTGATGCAGACCAAACTCTTAGATAATGAGTAATTAATGAGTGCGCTTGTTCTTCTGAGCTACAGGTATTGTGTGTGTGTGTGGGGGGGGGGGGGGTGAACTATGTGCTGCTTTTAACATCGCTTTGATGTAAATTACTTGAAGTGATATATAATCTGGTGCTCTGACCTGGAAAGAGCTGAACAGCAGGTCGTAGAAGAGGCGAATGAGTCGCAGCAACGATCCTTTTTGGACCGACTCGTCGATGACGAAGGTGAAGAGGACGGCGTGAATCCCGAGCAGAGGGATGAGGGTCAGGGTGGATTTCGCTAATCTGGACCAAAGGGTGGGTGCACGGATTTAAAGGAAGCGTCATAAAAATGAGATTAGAACCAAAGGAGGAAGCTTTAGTTAATTTCCAATTACAAAGTGCTGCTGTGCGATGATAAACAGGAAGTAGAATATGTGATTGTAGAATTATGGTGACTTCTAAGGTATTTAATCTGCTTCTACAATCCAGATGTATAATTTTTAATCCACTAAAATACAGAACAAATGATCTTTGCTCACAGTGTGAAGAAGCAAAATCAGTTTAACAACAAGAAAACAATAAGATTTCTCTCTGACCTGAACTTGTAGTCAGTGTATCTCATCTGATGAGCTCTGAGTTTAGACATGAGGATTTTAATGATTCGGATGAATATGAAGAAGTTGATCTGAGAAAAGACAACAACATCATTCAATGCAGTTCTGTCTATGTGATATTAAGAACAGTATTCCAGTAATCAATGTATTTTATCAGGTTGCGTATTTATATATTTATATATTTTATTTTATATATTTATACTGTGTATCTGAAATCAGAGTTTTTGAAACATTTCAACCTCATTTCTCCACCTACAGGACTTCAGGGGAGGTAAGTCCATCATAACGAGCACACGAAGCCCACATCTGAGCCCGAAGGACACCAGCTAAGCTACTAGCGTGTTAGCATGCTCCACCTCCGTGCTCTGCTCATCACACGGAGGTCGATCCATTCCTTTGATATGTTGCTGACTGAAGAGCGAGATTTGTTCCACCCCCAGCTCACATACAGTGTGTATAGATATATTAAAGCCTTTGTTCTTTTGAAGTCATACACATATTTTTTCAAGATCAATTATTGTGCATTCCACACACACACACATATATACACACACAAAATCTTACCAGATAAGCAAAGAGAATAGGAGAACGGATGATCCACCAGAATCCCATGTTAATATTTCTTTCCCAGCACCTACACACAAATTATGCCTTAGCAAATGTATGTAAATGTATTTAAATGTATGTAATATGTGCTCACAAAATGAAAACCACATATAATTCATATAGCTCCGATTCAGTTTGAGTCTAACATTAAAAAAACAAACCATCATTTATCCTTTTAATCTCCATCATCTCTGTATATATTCATTTTGATTAAAATTAGAAACAAAATCTAAAGAAAAACTAAATTTGCCAGTTGATGGATTCCGATTGTGTCTTCGACTACGCTTCACTTCAAACCTCTGGGGACAACTTTAACTTCTGGTCTTTCCAGGAACTTACTCTTCGTTCTCATACAGATATTTGACGGTGATCCACGGCACCACAAACATGAGTGGCGCTCCTGAGGAGAAAGAAGAACATTTAATGTGGAAAAAAAAGTCAAACAAAAAAATCACTTGAGTATAAAATGGTGCCACTGTGCGCCTGGATTAATATAACTGAGAGATGAGAGAACATTGCCTCCACCTGTTGGCGACACAATTCCCTTTGTTAATGACTGGGTTGGTGTCAGGTAACCATAGAATTATGCTGCCTCCTCCTCTCTTTAGCCTGTATCAGAAAGCGCATCGAGGCTGTGGGTAAACATAAAATCAATCACCATCAATGCACCGCAGAGGAGCGCATCCCCAGCCTGTAAGTTCGGTTTCACCACGTCTCAACCAGACTTCAAGTCGGCTAATGATCCAAATGAATCAGCGACACCCCCGGTAAATCAGTGCAGCCGACTCATCTGTTCTTGGCTGACTAGACAAGATGAGATTATTCCCCAAGGATCTGCTGCATCTGTGCAGTTGACTGTAAACTGAAGGACAACGCGAAGGTCAGGGCTACAGGGGCGGCGCAGCCCCTTCAGACACGCCTTGATGTGCAACCTCGGGCATAGAGCCCACACAAAAAGAGACATCCCACGTCACGTGGAGAACATCTGTCCTCTGATCCAAGTCCATCCAAGTTCTATGAAAGAGTTATGCGAGACCCTACGGCTTTTGTCTCTGTAGCCAGTCGTGCAGGACTCTGCAGAGACGGTTGATTGGATTCATGTCAGGGTTCTGGCTCCGCTAAAGGACCTTCAGAGTTGTCCCCCAGACACAATTGACTCTTATTAGAAGGTGAACTTTCATTCAGCGTTTCCTCAGCCCTGACGAATGTCCCTGTCCCATCTTCAGAAAAACACACCGATTCAAAGTCGACGTGCGCAATCTTGGTTTCAGACAGGAGATTAAAGACTCCAGCTGAACTTTCAAATGTCTTTTACTGAGGACAGAACTTGTGTTATGGACCCAGGTGCTGCTGTGGTGAAAGTTTGAGACACTGGGGAAATGTTCTTGTGGTCCTCTCCAGCTCTACAGGCTCATTTGAGCTCTGGAGGACGTTTAGCTGTGACCCATCAGTTGGAAAGGCTTAAAAGACCCCTGTGTGTCGTCTTAAATCACCTTCAGCCAGCTGAGTGGACTCCAGTTGAGGCGTAGAAACATCTCAAAGATGATTTGGGGAAACAGAAGGCCCCCATAGCTAAAGCTAGATTCTGTGTGCAGCCCTGCAACCTCTCTAATATAGATTTAGAAGTTGCACACCACTAGAATCCCCGACAAGGACACAGGAGACATAATTCTGCCACACTGATGCCCACATTCACCTCAGTGTTCTCTGCACCATAGGCCCCCAGTGTCTGTGGATGGCAGCTCAGCACACTTATTTATGGATATTAACACTATAACCGACTGGGACTTTGTGAGAGAACGCCTGGACGCTCTCCAAGAACATTAGATCATTCTAGCCTGGTGTTTAACAGCTGTAATTCTTACCCCAACCGATTGCCATGTAAATGTAAAAGTACTTCTTCTCGCTGAACACGGTGATGACTAAGAGGCTGTGCAGGTAGATGCCTTCCACCAGGAGCCAATAGTTGTTAGCCATCACGCTGTACTGCATCATCACCATGGCGCCACGGCACCATGTGATCCCCTGATTGCCAACAGAAACACACATTGTCAGGGTCATAGCTTCTTTCACGGTACAAACGCACCACTGCCATTCAAACGTTGTCACAGTCACAGCTTACACTTGTGGTGCTAAATCTAACAGTTCAATCTCGGGGCTACATCTTTGCTCTCTCTTCTGCTCATGAATAACAAGAAAAATTCAAATAAATTGCAAAATGAATGCTAGCGGCGTATACTTTAGCAAGGAGGATTTTGCAAACATCCTATTCATGCTAAGAGACCACTGCTAACAGAGTGGATGCAGTGTGTTTGTGCTGACTGTCGTGTTGACAGGAGCTTGGGCTTGTGTGTTATTGCTGCTCCTGGAGTCCAGAGTGAGTGTTAAGAAAGCGTCTTTCACCAGGATGGACACAGCCCTCAGGATGAAGGAGGCAAAGAGGTTCATGTGGATGTTGTTCCTCATACAGTGAAGCTTCCTGGTGCACAGACGACAGCACAACGATGTATTATGGCAGCAATGTTCATGCAGATCTTTCCGCTTCTTACCGGAAGGCAATGAGGATTCCCAGGGCCAGTAGCAGAGCTCCCAGGGACAGGGAGTATCCCACTGTGTACATGATCCGTAGCTGGCCGAGAATGAGACCATAGTGTTGCTACAGAGGAAAGCAAGGCTGGAGTCACCGTTATGCCTCTGAAATTACTTTAACTTCTGCTGCGTATCGACACAGTTCACAGTGATCCAACCCCCCCTTCCCACCCCTCCCCACCCCCCAGCCAGGAAGCAACTCTGCCTGCACGCACCTCTGCAGGGTCGTCCTCACACTCGCTGGTATTCTTCGGTGCCCATTCACCATCTGCGCTGCAGAATCTGTAAACCAGACTGTGTCGAACTGTTTGCACAAACACACACATTAGAAGGCCGTTGACGAGCACGTCAGGAGGCGTGGCCAGTGTCAGCGATGGCCGCTGCACGTGCGTGGACGCGTCAGCACGAGAGAAATCATTCAGATCAAACATCTTTCAAATCTGGATCCCCAAAACAACAATCTTGTAAATCATTCTGTCATTCATGCTGTGCGTCATCCTCGTTAAGGGCGATGAAGTCGTTATAACTACATTCATTTTATCCATAATGATAGTTAGTGTTGACTGGTTGGAAATATGTCAGGAAAAAAAGATGCAATTTGAGACTCGGTCGAAGGTTCTGAAATATAGCTTCAGAAAATGAATCGGCTAAAACTCGTAAAAATGTAGGCGGAGCCTGCACACAACGGTTACGCCACAATGAATTCATGCCCGATGAATTCGTGCACGTACAAAAGCACTACAACAACCAGTTGAGCGGGTTTGATCATTACATTCGAAGAGATTAGCACAGCTGGAGGAAGAGACAGAGGTTTTATATATTCAGCCAACGCCATGCAGACACATATACTATATATATCTGTGTGTGTGTGTGCGCGTGTGTGTGTGTGTGTGTGGTGTGTGTGTGTGTGTGTGTGTGTGTGTGTGTGTGTGTGTGTGTAAGAGGTAAATGCAAACACCATTTGCCACCAAAGTTTCCAAGAATAAGAGTGTTTGGAATGTTTGGCCTTCAAGCTGAGAACTCCAACTACACACAAGAGGTTCTTTCATCGGTTCAGTTGTGAAGCCGTAGTGAAACAGGGCTAATTACCCTGCTGGATGATGTGTTTACACATTAATACGCCGATCAGACGTCCCACTTTGTGCTGGACACTCCTGCGTTTCTGTCGCTGTCCCGCATTGACAGGCCACCATTTCTTTTTTTAAATCTGGTGTTTATAAAACAAATGTCTGTCCTCAGAAGCTGGACGGGACCGAAAATGTCAATGTCAATCAAACTAGGAGGCGGAACTGGAGCTTAAGGGTGCGCCCACCAACATAAACACAATACGAGCGTGGAAGAGAGGCAGAGGAAAGGATCCCAGAGTGGGAATCCATCGACCTGCGGGTAAAACCAGCCACTCATTTGATGTCTGCTTGAGTTGTGAATACTTGTGAAAGGACAGATGTTCACAGCATGTCAATTGGTTCACGCTTAACAAGATTCTTCTCCAGAAGAGGCAGCGTGGCTGCGTGTGGAAGTGTACAGTTTGGGTGCAGGAACTGGGAAACAGCATGAGAGCTTCGTGCTAACTGTTCCTTAATACGTGAGAGAACAAGAGAAAGAAGAAGAATTTAAATAAAATGCATATGGAGCCCTGTTACGTGACTTCCCACAGTGGTTTTTGTTACTGTCAGACAGTTTTTAAATCACACTTGAACGTGCTGGAATCCAAAATAGGTCATATTTTACTGAGATGTCTTTGCATAACGATCATTGTCCATGTGTAAACTCACACAGACCTTTGCGGTACCAGGGCAGGAACCATGGGCAGGACACATTGACGGTTGTTCCTGGAAGTCCATCTGGCCAGCAGGCATACAGGTCAAAGGTCCTGTTACAAACCAGCCCTGCAGGGGAGAACGATTGGGTGAACCCGTGCAGAACCGCTCCGTCGTCTTGGATACCACTCCCACTTAGACCAAAGAGAGTCACCTGTGGAGGGTTCTGCAGAACTGAGGTAGTCCAGGCATTGGTTTTTGTAGCTGCTCCACTGCTCTTTCACAAGCTCCAGTGAGTTAGCAGAGGAGAACTGCAATGGAACAGTCACAGTTTTCAGAACGTACAGCCCATAATGCATTTGCCTGCTGCAGACTCTCCAGTAGCATGGAAACATGGGCGAGAAGCAAAGAGGGCCGTACCTTGGTGTAGCTGCAGAGAATTAGCAAAACCAAGAGAAGACAGACCTGGGACATCCCACTAGTACTGGGAGGATGGGGATTGGTGGGGACCAGAACACCAAGGACGCCTGACACATGAGGCGGGTTTGACCTGATCTCACTGTGTGGCCTAAAGACACCAAATAGAGAGTCCAGTCAGTGTGTGTGTGTGTGTGTGTGTGTGTGCGTGCTCACAGGCATGCGTTGGAGGGTCAGCTGAATGAGATCTGACAGGCAATAATGAAAAGGTCAGGCTTTCTCTTACACACCTGAGGGAAAGTGAATACACCGCAGGTGTGCGACAGCTTGATGCTTTTTTAAATGTAGCTTTCGTGCTAAATGTAGCTCCCAGCTACATGACCCATAAACTGTTCCTGCATTTGATCCCAGCTTCACCTCCTGCCCCCCCCGCGGTGTGATTCTCTGCCCAGGAGGTGGGGGAACACAATGAAATCTGAAACGTTTCTGCAAAAAACACCTCGACCGTGGACACATTTTTGGCTAAAACGTTTCAAGCTGCATTGTGCTCAGGTCTGTGTCCCGCTCCCGCCGAGGCCGCGTGTGTGATCAAACATTCGCTCGTCCGTGCAGGTCCTGAGGAGCTGTAGACGTCTTCCGGTCTCTGTGAGTACCGACGAAGTGTGCCCCGTTACGAGTCCAGCCGTTTGAGGAAATGCGGCGCCTGAAAATGCCCTTTTAAAAAGCGGTTTTCTATTATTTTCTAACGAGGTTCAATTCACTTTGTTGTCATGTGGACTTCACGCAGCCTGTTTTCACGTGCATTTTATTTTTATTACCACCTGTCTTTTCACTGTTATTTTGCTACGATGACCGCGGCGAGCGCAGGGCCTCCTAACAAGATTGTACTGGTTGGACTCCAGCTCCGGTCTGTGTCCTCGCCTATTGTCTGTGTGGGTTATTTTCTCCAGGTACACTCCAATACCTGAACATTAGGTTGATTAGAGACTCCGAATTTCCCCATTGTGTCAGTGTGTTGGTGCGTGGTGTGTGTGTGTGTGTGTCCTGTGATGGACTGGTGACCTTTCTGGGGTGTATTCCTGCCTCTCACCCGGGGACGATGCAAGTTTTTAATCTGGAGGTGGACTCATCTCATCTCTGATGTGTTTTGCTCTCATGAATTTTGATTCCTGGAACCCGCCGGCTGTCAGCCGCTGCTGAATCGTACGGTGGTTGTACTCGGTACTTTTCTACTTTTAATTGTTCACTAACAAGAGTGTGTTTAAAACGACTGTATTGTGTTTATTTGCGCGATATTTTAAATCGGCTGGTTTATTTCATGAGATAATTATGCAAAAATGACTTGAGGAATGCTCCCCTGAGGATCCTTTAATGAGAACTGTGCATGTGTAAGACAATACGATCACAAGCATAGTGAGCACAATCAGCCTGTGTGACTTCATTTTCCCTTCCCAGTGTTTGTGAATAATGTCCACATCTGCGAGTGTGTGTGTGTGTGTGTGTGTGTGTGTGTGTGTGTGTGTGTGTGTGTGTCCTGGGGCATACTTTCTAAAACGAACTGACTCGCATTACTGCTCATTTGCTTCTCTCTGTCTTGCACTCGTTCACACATTTGCTTCCTGCTCCGGGCGAGGAAAGAGGTGGAAGGATGTGTGGGAAGCTGCCCCACATCTGGGACATTCTCCCAAAAACATTTGACCCAAAATGACAGAAAAACAGATTATCATTGGTGACCTTATCATCAGCACCTCCCAATTATGTTGTTTAAATCAATAACCCGTCAGTCATGTGGTGCATGTAGGTGGTTGCAGAGACAGTGGTACAGTGTCATTAATGGAGCTAAACAGAGATGTAATTATGTTATTTATGCCTCCATGAGCCGTCCTGCCCCCCGTGGAGAATGAAAGGTGGAGACATACGCTCCAACGTAATTGCTCAGGCTACATTTATCTCCTCTTCTTCGCTTTGTGCCTTTATTTTTTTGTGTGTATCTCATTCTTTGCATTATTGCTTGAATTAAAGTTGTCATTTAAATTAGGGGCTGACGAGCATTATGATTCATCTCAGGTTTTAATTTCTTTGCTCACAATGACTAATGTTTAATTACATTTAAAGTGCAAAAACAATTAAAAGAGAAAAATAGAATACATGCAAATGACATGAATATAAAACAAATGAGAGGAGGCAGGAGACGAGGGAGCTAACTTTTTATGGCTTTTTCTGATCTTTTATGATGTTTAGACAAATGAGTTAACGTTTGTTCCACATCTGATTGCTAAAGCCAAAGTGGTTCCAAATAATGAAAGCGTTCTTCCCTTTCTGTTCTCCTGCCATCCTTCCCAGCTAGCTAAATTAACCCCCCCCACCGCCCCTCAAAATGTGGCGGGGGGGGGGGGTTCACGGGCGCGGCGCAGCACACCGCTGTGAACCCTAAGGTGCGCTGCTACGTGCACATCACAGGCGTATGGCACAATAATTGTTTTATGTCGATTATCTTGCTTTCATAATAGCGGGAATCCAAAATGAAAATTCAATTACTCGCTCAGCCCTAATTTAAACGACAGCAGATGTTTTGCCATGTTTCACCCAAAATGATGAGATTGGTCTGTTTAGACTGTGATCACAGTCTTGAGACTCCCCTGCGTAACTCTTCATCAGTAATGACAGCATTTTAGCTTCACGCCACATTATTCCTCATGTTTATTGGTTTGTCCCAGTCCCATTGGTGGCGTCGCCTGAATTTTCACTCAAAAATAGGGAAAATAACCTTGCTACATCTTACTTTTAGGTTGAAAACTTCGATACATTCCTATATTCTTGTAAAGGGCTGATAAAAACTGGTTCGGGATCTGATAAATAAGTCTTAAAGTGGCGAGGTCAGTGCGTGTTGTGGAGCTGCTGCTGTGCTCATCTTTACATGTCCAGCCCCCCTGATGACACCCAGGAAGAGTATCTGAAGCTTAGAGGTGGGAAACATCAAGATACCATCCAAGTACACAAACACACTCGTGTTTTCTCTCTGGACTGGTAAACATTTCTGGGTTCAACTCCTAGATCCTTTAAACCCACTCCACTCCACTGCTCTCCACGACTGACTTACTTTATCCGCTGACTCCTATGGAGCATATCCCCTTTGGGCGAGAGGTGGGTTCCACCCTGGAACAGCTCATTACAGGCGGAACATACAAGATCAAGGAAGCATTCACCCTCACATGCACACCGCCTGCTGATTTGACTGCCTACTCTTAGGAATCGTGCTAAGACGGGGACAATCAAGCGTTGCTGCACACATGCACTAGGAGCTGTTCTGTAATGCCCCCTGCGACCCCATGGATGACCCCAGCGTGTGTCATATCTAAACTGTCCATTGATCCCACTTTTGACCTCCTGATCCACCCGATCACACCTGTGACAGCTGTAAACATGAGGGTCAGTTACCAGGTCGGTTTAATGGCAAAACAAGCAGCTCCAGCACCAAAACACACCACTTCGCATCTGCTGTGTACATTATTCTGTCTTTACACGACACATTTGTTCACACTTGCGTTTGTATTCTGTACATGTTGTATAAAGGAATGGATATCAATCATGGCACCCGCATGGAAGTGTGAAAACACAGACTTGAAGAGGTAAAGGCACACACACACACACACACACACACACACACACACACACACACACACACACACACACACACTAGGGACAACCGTCAAAAGGAAATATCTGGGTTGTTGCCATGACTACATTCATATAGAGATAAGAGTGAGGCTATAACATCCACAAACCTACCTGGCTATAATCTCTCATGGACTTTTCAAGTATAAAAACAGATATTTAACCACATTTCAAAACATTTACTGAAAAATGTTTGTGCAAATAGATTTACATGGTATTTTAAAACGTATTCTTAAGTAAAATTATACACTCCGGAGGGCCTGATCTACTGAGAAGTCCAATAAGGAGCAGTGAACTGCGTGCTTGTGGAGACATTTTGCACACTTGGCTCAGGTGATCTTCTGAGGAAAATTGCTAAGGAAAAGTGCAAACAGTATCGAAATGGGGAGTGAATTGCTCCCTTTCCCACGACGGCGAGTATATACACGAAAAGCCAAATTTAAAATTCTATTCAATTCCACTTCCACCACTTTCAAACTGCGTCATCCCAGGTCGACGCAGCTCCTTTCAGCAATGTGAAAGGGTTGTTGCGTCATTTCCAAATAGCCATCCCACGTCGTCCTGCTAAAACACCCGATGACACCGATTTACCTGCCCAAATGCCGAGCCGAGGCTGGTTGCCCGTTTTAGAAAACCCTGCGAATAAAGAAGCGGCCCAAATTGGAAGTGATTTCAATAGTAAACACCGACAACCGAGAAATCTAAATACGACAACACTAAATCTGATGTGTAGCGGCATCAGTGCCAAATTAGAAAGGAAAACAATGAGAACAATAGAGGAAATGAAAAACAAGGTGTGAAAATCCAAGACGCTGAACAAAAGAAAAACTCTTTGATAATAAAAGAAAGGCCAGTGGGAGAAATTGCTGTGTTTACATGCGTAGCAACACTATGCAACAGTTCCCGCGTGATTGGTGTGAATAGCAACAGGATTTTGGGACTGCAAAGCATCTTACTGTGACCTTGTACACCCCACCACAACAATCCGTTCAGGAGTTAGGCAGCGAGGTTGCAGCCTCCGTTTAATCAGAAGCAGTGATGGGCTCGTTTACGCATCAGTCAGTGCTGCAGGCGCACAGCAAAACAAATGTATGTGTGAAATTCAGCAGATCAAGAGTTAATGTGCAGCTTGTAACGATGTTTAACAGAAATGTTTCTCTTATGTTAAGACTTGTCCCCAATTCCACCATCTCCACCCTCCACTTCTCCTCCTGGGTCCCAGGGTACCACCAAAACTATTTGCTCTACCCTGAGAGCATCCCTGGCTGGTCTGTGTCCCCCATCCACCAGGGATGCTCAGAGAGGTCTGAGAAGCCCATGAGCCTGACATGGAGGCATCCTAATGCACACTCAGCCTCCCTCCCCTCCGTCACTCCGGCAATCACGCATGATCACCTCTTTCCTCTCCACCGGCACCTTTTCAACCACATTCAAGGCTCAGATGGGGCGGGTTTTAGTGCATCATTAATGTGTCGGATCAGCGGCCATATATCGAGATGTGTATCGAACTGGCCTCAGTGGTGGAGACATCCATCCCTAGTAAACATAAACTAAAAAAATCAATATAGAGCGAGAAGCCAAAAAAAGGTAAGTGGGTTTTAAGAAGCGTTTTAAAATTATGGAGGTCCGTCTAGTGTGCAGAGCGGCTGTTCAGGCCACAGTTTTGGACGTGCAACAGGAACCAATCGGCCTCCTTTGTGCTTCAGCCCTCAGCTGCCTACATCTGCTCAGCCTTTCTTGTACCAGTTAAAAGACGTGCGGCTGCATCCTTCACCAGAGATGTGTGATGGAGGACCCGCTAACCTCATAAAAAGTGCATTACACTAAATCAGCCGGGTGGTCACAAAGGTGGAGGTTTACTGTTTCAAAGTGGGGTCTTTGGAGAAGTGCTTTTCTTATTGCCAGCTGCCTTATGTGGAGGAAACCACATGATACTCACGGTTGTCCTCAGCCTCAACTTCAGCCTCATCCTGCTCTAACCCGTGGTGTAATGCAACAGAGGGCTGAGTCACTTTCCTGGGGCTGTGTAGTAATGCTCCCCCTCCGTAAACCGGAGCCGGCTTTTTATGTATGAACCAAATTATGTAGATTCTCTCCCAGAGAGGTCGGTTGAGAATCGGAGTGAGGAGGAAGGGATGCAGGGGATATGCACTCCCACCTCTGGAAAATATGCATGTTTTGATTTGAATCAATCAGAGAATTGAATTTTAGAGCGTAAAGAATAAAGAAAGTACTCAGCCAGCCGCCAGCCATCACCACACTCACCTTTTCCCAACACTGAAAATCTACTGTTCGTTATGAGTCTTGCAGGTTTAATGAGCGTATACATATCCATGCTCAGTGTTGGAGGAGGAAACATTTTGAACACGAGAACAGTCAACTGCTCCGATTACTCTCAGGAAGCCGACAACAGCATAAAACCCGTGTCTGGTATCAGTCAGCGCTTCCTGTGTGGATGGAAATTTGATGTACCGGCCCATTCTGCATGTGAGAGCATTTAATGCACGTGAGAGCAGACTGGCCGAGGTTTGGGCCCGGCAGGGTGTCGCGTGACGTCTGACTGGCGACTCAGCAGAGGAGAGAAGAGCGTCAGAGAGGAGTGTGATAAGCAGGCAGGGTGAGCACGGCACAATGACACCAAATTAAACAGTTTGAGATAAAAATCCATCCAAGAATTAAATCGGATAGTTTGGAATGTTTCTAGCCGTTAGGTAGAACAAACCCTCACTGATTGTAATTGCTTGGACTCGTCTGTCACATTTAAAAGGCTGCCGAGAAAACAATGAAAACAGCGATGATCTGCTCTTCTTTCTTCCATTCAGTTAAAACTCATGCAACTCCCCCCACGCCAGGCAGACGCCTACACCTTTCCTTCACGTCGCCGTCCAACGTTGCGTTCAAAACAGCGATGCAGGATGTCTCTGTACAGAACTGTGGCCTTTGTTTTGGTGGGGAAAGGCTGCAGCGGCGGCTCTTCCCTCAGGATGACGTCATATCGTTTACGTCTCCTGTCAGTGATGGAAATACGATATCCAGGAGCTCCAGGAGCTCATAGGTGCCTTTAGGTCAAGTCAACTCTGTTGACTCACCAAGTGCAGCTTGTGCCAGAGGGCTTACAGGTCCTCTGCCGACCCAGTTCCTCTTCCTCATCGCAACCGGTGAATAAAATACTTTGATCAAATCTGCATCATTGTAATGCAGCAGATTGGAAGCACATGTTTGCGCACACACTGGCGGCATCAGTCAGTGTGCAGACTAGAGGATTTGAGAGCTGCTAGCGCGAGGTCACGGATGGCGGCTCATCCGTAGTAGCCAGCAGTTCACATTTGTTTGTGAGGCGCCTGTGCGACAGCCAAATTCACATTAGTAATGCAAACACCCACAGCCTGGGACACACAACACATCATTCCCCTCAACACCCCCCCGGACATCTTCTGGACCGAAGGAAGGCATTCAACCAAGCGTGCAATTAAATACATTTATTTTACCGCACACACGTGCTCACACACATGGCGATACACACAGATACATACACATTTGTCAAGCATTAGATATGATTTATGAAGGATTTTAATACACTATGTGACAGCACAGATGGTCTGTAGTCTGGGATGGGGTTGAGTATGTGAAGCGGAGGGACAGGAAGTTCTGAATATACGACTGTGTGAAGAAAAAGTCCCGGAGGAAACAAATCAAGATGACAGGGCTGTAAGTTGACTGTCACTTAGAACACATTAGTTGACTGGCTAAACCCCCAAGAGAACCAGGAAGGCTATATCGGTTGACACGTTAGTCTTTTTTCCCCCTCAATTTAATATCAGGATGATATTAAATAACGACAATCAGAATGATTTCTGCTCTGACTCCAGAAAAACTGAACACTTGCAATGTCTCTTCTCGCTATGGAAACCACCTATTTACCCATCAGCCCCCCCCCCGAAGAGGTCAAAGGGTAAATTTTTTAGCCAATCCGTGGAGCTGCAGCTTCAGGCATTACTCATAAAATGTGCAACATTGTAATATCAGTGACGCCTCTCTAATCTTTTTCATTTACCCAGAGGGACACAGCTGCAGAATTCAGAGCAGCATCACAGTAGTGAGACAGGACCTGTGATGGGATGGCGGGGGATCTTCTCTTCTCACAGCAGCTCATAAGATGTCCTGACTCTTGGCGGCTCTGGTCGTTTATTTTCATTTTGATTAAGAGTTAAGTTATCCAACAGCCCATTTTCTAGCGCTCACAACAGAAAACTGACCATGCAACTTTACCTGAAAGGGTGAGGTTTCCCTCCCTTGACGGTTAGTCGATAGAAAGGATCAATTGCGGGTGTGTTCGTAAAAATATTGAATCGTGGTTTACATGGAATTTCAACCACATAGAGACCTAGAAGTCTGCAGCCGTGTAATAATGCCTTTCTTCCATCCAAGACTGATCCATTATTACAATCCATTATTGATGGAGTTCAGCCCGCGCCACACCTACTCTATGTGACAACCTTTCCTTCATATTGTTAGCAGCAGCATGTAGATGCTACCAGGACAACAAAAATGCTTCTTCTTTTCCTCTCTGGAGACCAAAATGTTCTTCGTGTCAGCTGCTGGAGGTTTGATGGTTGCAATTAAAACAAATGCTTGACTTTTAAACCCTCCGATCCAGAGTTGGGGCTCTAAAATGGCTCAAAGATTACCTGGGGAGAAATGGTGCAGTTGTTGTTTCAGAACATAACATCATTAGTTAAGGTGCAGTTTGTGCTCCTGGCTATAAAGAATGTCATTTTTCAAGGTTGTCTGTTTTTGACTGCCTGTCATAAAACCTTTTCAATGGAAACCAATGCCCATACATTATAGCACATTATAAATTTATGATGCTTTATATTTAATTTCTCATTTAATATCCTACTTGCCTTTCTTTTTTTGCTTACAAAAATGCCTTAATTATCATTATGTTAGAATTGAAGTTAATATGGTTAAATTCCATCTAAAAGGCTGATGGAGAAAACACAGGCACAGTGTTTAACACAGTTATGTCATTTCATGATATCAAATCAAAATCGAGCTCTTGTGACTCCATCGATTTATCATTAAGTGACAGAGGAAATTACAGGGTGGTGTCAGATCGAATCCATCACGCTCAAGGTCCACTCTATTGATCTGAGTTAAACATCCAGAAGACTTTATATAAGCAGGCAGCCCACTGAAATTGGTGGGTATGGTTGATGTTAAACAACAATGACATCCCAGTACATATAAGAATACTGATACGAGCCAGAAAGAAACATTCACAGGTTCTTCTAGTCACACATCAGAGATCATGGTTGAGAGATCAAATAAAGATCGATAGATCACACACATGCTTCATATGTGCTGCCCTGAAGAGCAGCACGAAGGTTACGACTGCGGTAATTCAACATTGCTTTATTTTTGTCTCGTTGCCTCTGAAAGGTTACGTGACAGCCGGCGTCTGGCTGTCTGTCTAGTGGCTCAAAAATTTACGACCAGATTTTAATTAAACTTTCAGAACAAGTTGATAATCAGCCAAGGAACAGATGAATAGATTTTGGTGGAGTTCCAGATTCTGGGAATTTGACCTTTGATCTTACAAATATCAAAGTCAGGGGACTTTGATCATAAAGCAAAGCAGAAAAAGAGATTTAAAACTTAGTTCTAGGGCAGCTTCAAAACCGAAAACCAAAGGGGAACATCTCCCTCTTTCTCCACTCCATCTACCCTTAAGATGCGTCTATACATTCATGTCACATATATGTGCTTGTTTTAGTCAGTCTCTTATTCTGAATACAGTCCACCAAGATTTGATGGTTCAGTGCCCCAGAGCTCCATATGAGGACCTCTGATGTTGCCCCTGGGCCTATAGACCACCAATAACTCCCTCTAAACAGACTTTACCTCATTATATCTCCAATTATAATGAATCGCCTCAACCTTCTTCAATAAATACAACATATTCAAATTTATCAAACCCAAAAATACTATCAAAATGTATTTCTTACTAGCCAGTCTCCCTCTAGTTTTCTCTCTACCATGAAGTAGACACAGACATAACTTTTTATTCATTAGCACAAATGTCTTGTGGACCCAAGTGTGCTAAATACAGTTAAAATGACTAAAAATCCATATCTTCAACACATACAATACCAAATTCTCCAGAGAATATTCAACAAGAATATTCAAAATATTCAAAATATATATATACGTATATTGTACACATTAACATTTCTTTTACTTCTTACTCAGATTTCCTCTCTTCTACATCTCTGGAACTGGCAACCAAGGAAAAACCTGACCATGACCCAGGAGACCTTGGTGGTGGTCATTGGAAATTGTCTAGTCCTTAATTTGCTCTCATAAACTGGTGGGACAGGGAATCAGCCCTGTTGCTCTTAGTCCGGGCCGGGGTACTGGGTGGCACATTAGGGGGGCATGCACCCATGGCCTCTCATGGTGTGCCTGTGCCTCTGGTGTGTCTGGGCAGCCTGGTTCCACTTGACTGGGGGTAGCACCTCTCTGGGCTGGGGGGTGAGTGAGTGAGTGAGTGAGGAGGGAGGGAGGAGGGAGGGAGGGAGGGAGGGAGGGAGCGAGTCTCGGTGCGCATGTGTGGGCATGTGAAAGTTTGTGTGGGAGAACGTGTGTGGTCTGGGCCACAGCCAGATCCGTTCAGAAGTGTGGGATTCTGGGGCTGAAGATCAGTGATCAGTCTGTGCCTGGGGTGGTGAACCGAGCAGGACTGGCAGGCCGGTCTGAGGGGGCGGGGGGGTGGTGACAGTCAAGAAGCTGCTTCTCCCACCTTCCCCAGGCACTACACACTCTGGGTGCAGGTACGCTGTGGGTGGATTAGACATTTCTCTATTAAAACTGTCACTGTTTCCCTGCCATCCCAGACAGGAAGCAGCCAGCAGTGGCGACACCAGGAGAACCTGTCCTGCAGTGATGACAGACTCCTGCAGGGAGGGAAATGACGTCTGGGATCATAACTCTGTGCTCAGAATTGCCAACACAAATTGGCCATTTAAAACCTGATTGCTGTCGCCCAGTGTGGCAATATTTTTCTTTCTCTTTGTTCTCTTTGCGTGTGTTTGTGTGGCATCTGTGTGAGTGATTCCGAGTGTGTATGCCTGGCTTCTCTAGTCCTACCACCCCTCCCTTTGTGCAGGTGGCGTGACCCATCTTGGGTATTTCTCTCAGGGTGGGTCCTCATCCTCTGCCTGGTGGTCTGCGGGTGCTTTTGGTTTCTCTGGTGGGTGGTGGGACCCGGACCAAGGAATGAGCACTCCGGGCTTGCGGCGACTCCTGCAAGGATACGTCGGAGCCTGGGGTGCCCGGCTTCCAGCTGTCCCTGATCACCTGGTGTCAACATCTCTTGCCTGTCCTTTGCTATTTTGCCACGATATTTACTATAATCATGCTCAGATTTAATGGCTTTACAACAGAAAATGGAAAACACTCGAATATTTCCAAGGTATGTTTGTGTTAACTGTGTTTACCAGCTCCCCCTCCTCGCTGTCAGCTCAGACTGATGACGCCATCGACAGGGCAGACACGCGCCTGATGGGTGCCCCAGGCGTTCAGAACCGGCAAAGTTCAGGCCAGAAATGTGGCAACGCAAACACGCTCAGATAAACATCCATTAAAAAAAGAGCGTTGCTTTGTTTTTGTTGTGTTTAGAGGTGAGAGGGCAGCAGCAGGACGTGACGATGCGGATATTTAACATTCTGATCAAGCTCAGAAGGGTCAGTCCTGAATGGTGGATCACAAACCACACTGTTGACGCGTGATGGGCGGGATTAGTCATCAGCTGGTCCACGCTCACGCCCGACTCCTGCGGCCTCAGATTGCTGCCGCAGCTTCCTGCCAAGATGCTGACTCAGGACCGGCAGCTCAACCGACTGTCTGACTCTCGCCGATGTCACATTTTCAAGGGCGGTCGGTCGGTCAGTGTCTGAGCAGGCCTACAGAAGTCCAACATCGGCCTGGACAGGAGTTTGGACAAGACTACAAAGGTGAGGAAACTGGCATCACGGTTGCCCTGACAATGAGAGAGGCAGCAGGACTAAAGCAGCAGTTGGGCCTCAGAGATAAATGTTCACCTCCCAAATCATTGAAGTGATGTACAGTACAAAGACTGTGCGTGTGTGTGTGTGTGTGGTGTGTGTGTGTGTGTGTGTGTGTGTGTGTGTGTGTGTGTGTGTGTGTGTGTGCTAGATTGAGTAAAGGGTAAAGTGAAGTGTAATTTCCCAAAGGGCATTTCAAGAAGAGCAGGAAAGCAGGAAACAGATTTGTATTGATGTTGTCAAAATGTCCCATTTGACGTGCGTCATGTCACTGTCCATCATCTCCGTCTTCCTCGCCAGCATCCTGGACACTACTGTCATGGATGTTGTGTCCTGAATGTCTTATTTGCACCTTCATTTTTCTTCATACTGTACATAATTTTTAATTTCTGTACATAATATAAGAGTCTTTTTATTTTAGTACTATTCTTGTACACCACGGGCTACCGCTGTAACGTGTAATTTCCCCGGTGTGGGATCAATAAAGTTTTTTATCCTATCCTTGCATTGTTCTTTTTTTTGTTCATTCCCCTCCATTCTTGTGTTTTCGGCCCCTGTCGGGGTCGCAGGGTGACAGAGGAGGTTCGCATCCTATTCAGAGGGCTTCAACTATGGTTGCTTCGCTGCTGCGGCGCCACGTTGCTTTAGCTTTCGTTACTTTCCACACCGGGATCAATCCGCGTTTTTTTCCTTTCCTTTTCCCACCTTCATCGCATTTTACGGTGGAATGGTGGTTAGAAATCATTCCAAATTGTTGTTCATTAATTTAACTGGAGGCTCTTTGTGTTCAATTTTGCAGAGCTCTATGTGCGTTAATGAACCGCCACAATCCATTCGAATCAATATGCAAAATGCAAACAAGGGAATTAAATGAGTCCCGATGCTCTTTTCCACCTGCCTCACTCTGATTTGAAATGCACAGCCAGTCTTAGTCCTTACACAGAAAAAAAGTACAAAATCATGTCAGCTAACTTTAATGTATATATTGTTTACAATATATAACTGCTTCATCTGCAATTAAAGATAAGGTTCAGCTGATAAAACGATGTGTACCAGTACAGAGTGCTGAGGAACATCCCAGCCCTGTTTGCGTAGAGTAAGAGGTGGATGAATGACACGACTGCACCCACACCAACGCAGAAGGTCGGCAGGAATGAAAAAACATGTGCACCTTAAACGTTAGCAATGCAAGAGTGCCAAAGAAAGTAAACCTCCAATGGAGTGGAAAACATTACAGCCTAAAGTCATCTGGAGGAGGCTTCTTTTGTCTGATGAGCAGAGCCTTTTTTTTCTCCACCCTCAGAACCGCCATTGTGTTTGGAGGACACTAAACTGTGGTGAATCATGGTGACGATATCGTCCTTCTGCCTTCAGCAGATATGACTACTCAGTAGTGAATAACATAAACTGGAATATATGCTACAGGAATACTATGTCAAAATATAGGTCTAATTTTATAAAGACAAAAACCCCGCAGTACACATCTAGTCCTGTAGGTGGCAGTAATAAGATTAAAAACACAGGCCGAGGATTCAAACAGAATCAAACACTTAATAAATAGGCAGATGTGTGGAAAATTATTCCATTGGATAGGCAGAAAATGTGAGATTTGATATCATACTTCAAAAAGAATGTAAATATAAATGCTTGATGGGATCAGAATTGGGGGTATTCCAGTTGGGAGGGAGAGCGCTGTTGTTCTGGAGGAGGACACGATGATGAACGTGGTTGTGAGGAGATAATAAGGAAAACTGGGGGAATATGGCAAAAAAGGAAGGCTGTGTTTAAATCCTGCTTTTATGTTTCTTTCACTCTTTTATCAAATTATGTAAAAGGAAATGAATGGCCGAAACAGGCGAGATAAAAGATATGGAGCGAGTCGGGGAGGGAGGAAATGGCGCGAGGGGTGACGCAGGTGTGCGCAGGATAAATGTGATGGACTGATTCAGGGTGTTCTTTTTCACTGATGGTCAAAGAAACTCAGAGCAGCATGAAGATTGAATTAAAGCAGATAGTCATCAACGGGGCACAGACGAGGCAGAGCAGCTTCAGGAGCGCTAATGGCTCAGGACTCCTTCCAAACGACTGTCGCTTTAGCCGATATTAATGGCGGGGAGTTAACAAGCTGTTTGAAATGTGTTTAACAAGAGTGTCTACATCATAAAGTTTAACCACCAGGTTAGAAATGGGCCACGCCACTGGGACTTATCAGGGGCTCCGATGGGCAGACGGAACAAGCGTTCAGGAAACCACGTTTCTGCCTGTCCACGAGAAAAATGAGTGAGATGCAAACAAACCCTGGACAGAGTCTATCGCTATCCCAGCATTCCCCGGGTCCGAGGCAGAAGCAGAGCTCCAGTCAACACAGCCAGGAGGACAACTGGAATCCAACCAGCAGCCCTTTTGCAACAAGGTGACCGTGCTAACCGCCCTGCAACCAGGCGGTTTAGCCACGTTTACACAAGGTTTAATGGCAGTTAGCGTCCACGGGCTCATTAAGAAAGACAATCAACACAAACCAGGTCGGAGAAGCCGCGTATATGTGATGCATATATAAATGTGCTACTTCAAAATTCATATTTTTAATTAGCCACAGAGGACGCAGAGCATTTAATGTACTTTACTGCATGTGTGCGTGTGTGCGTGCGCGCATGTGTGCGTGCGAGCGAGCGAGAGAAGCGCGTATTGTGAAGCAGCCCGTCAGTGTTGATTAAATAAAGAACACTGTTTATAGACCAGACTCCTCTTGACAGACATGCATGTAAAACACACACACACACACACACACACACACACACACACACACACACACACACACACACACACACACCTGTCAACATCTCAGCAGTCACCACAGACGATACTCCAGAGTTCAGACAATGAACTTGAGTATTACACTACAGGTTTCAGATTATATCTAATGATCTATTTCAGATCTGGAGACACCGTCCTGCATCCTTATATTGTCACCTTTTACCTTATGGTTGGACAAACAGCTTCGGGGACTGTTGCTCTGAAAGGATTTGGGGTTTATTTGAAATGTGAAGACAATTCTTCATGACTGAGATTCCTGACCGACTTTAACGCGTTCTCCAAGCTTCACCTGCTAAAAATGTCAAACTCTCCTTTGAATCAGCTGTACTGACAAGAATAAAGAGCTCAAATATATCAGCAGACACACTGACAGACCATAGTCACGGCTGTCCTTGTTAATGGAGGAGCACAGGCTCCGTGCATGGAGCTCCCGGTGAGCGCCTCATCAGACATTCAGGTCCGTCTCAGTAGGACTGTTTGACCATTCAAGCAAAAAGCTTTGGATAATATTTAAAGTTCCCATAAAGCATCGCCTGCAGCGTTGGTGTTCACGTTTGAGGACCAGGGTCCCTGAATCCATCCCAGTTACTTCATGGGTGCAGGCTGCTGCGTCCTGAGCAGGGAAATCAGGAGAGTGCCCATCACACATGCACTCTCCTGGCCGCTCAGGTGGGGCAGCTCTTCAGGGAGCAGACGGACGCGGTGGGAGAAAGAAAACGCACAGCCGAGAACACAAGAGCGAGTCCCACATTTTCGTGACGCGGCATCGGGGAACCTGGACCGGCGAACAAACCCATTAATCCCACTCATGTCAACTTCAAAGGCTGAGCAGCAGCAGATTTCACACCGGTGCACCAGGCAGCCATAAAGGCCACGTGTTCCCATGTTCTTCCCCCCTTATTTTGGAGTCATGTTTATTGTAAACACTGGGCGCTGCAGGTGTTATTATTTTCATTTAAGGTTAATTTGTATTTTTTTAAAGGATATTTACGATAAAAGATGATAAACTGTGATATTGTGAGAGGATCTAACCCTCCAGCTTCAGATGTGGATGCCAGAAACATAAACAGCAAAGCAAAAGCTGCAGATTGTAGATTTAACACACCTGTGACAGAGACTGTGATTGGCGTCATGGGAACAAATCCTTCACAAATATTTCAGAAAGTTGGGGATTTGAGCCAATCTTTACACACTCAGGGGTGAATAAAGCCAGGAACCGGGCAAATAAGAGTTCTTACCGGACCTTCTCTTCCGTCCCTGGGAGCCCCAAACTGCCCGAGGTTCATGTCCAGATCTGGTCCATCCCCACCGGCGGCTGCACAGAGAACACCCGCAGAACCATGAGCGAGCGGGGGGAGACCCGAGCAGAGCTTCCAGGGGGGGTCACTGCTCTCTGCCTCACGCTTCACTTCTTTCTTTAACTCTCGCCCCGCTGCTCACTGACAAAAGCGCGTCGGACTGACAGAGGAGTCAAGTGAAGGAGTCAAGAGTCGGGCCGCAGCCGGAGAGCAACTTCCGGCGCAGCCTTTCAAAATAAATTTAAAAAGTCAAAGTCCCGTTGCAGCGAAGGGATTTAAAATCTGTTTGTTGCCTGACAGTAAGAAGTTCATCAAGAGTATCACTGAGTTTCAATGATTGTTTGTCTTTGTTGTTCATGTGATGAGCTGGTGAATTTTCCAGGGTATAGAGCTGGGATAGAGCTGGGATAGAGCTGGAATAGAGCTGGAATAGAGCTGGGATAGAGCTGGGATAGAGCTGGGATAGAGCTGGAATAGAGTTGGGATAGAGCTGGAATAGAGCTGGGATAGAGCTGGATAGAGTTGGGATAGAGCTGGAATAGAGTTGGGATAGAGCTGGAATAGGGCTGGGATAGAATGGATGGATGGATGGATGGATGGATGGATGGATGGATGGATGGATGGATGGATGGATGGACTATAATTCTGAAATTCAAGACAGAAATCATCAAAGACCTGTTGTCGTTCAGTCAAGTTCTTTCTTTCTTTCTTTCTTTCTTTCTTTCTTTCTTTCTTTCTTTCTTTCTTTCTTTCTTTCTCGGCATTGTATGCAGGTACTTTCGTACCTCTACAGTTCACTTCCTGTACGAGCCTGTCAAAATAAGAGTCCGGTTTTCTTTCTTCTTTTTAAATATTCTCGAAATTAGGAATCAAAACATGAACTTTAACACGTTTACCTTGAGCGTTTTTCCAAAAGGGGTATCATATCTACTACTTTCTTTATTTTCCATCCACACAGTGTCACAGTTTCAAACACAGAATGTTTTATTATCATTCTGTTTATTGTAATAATCTCTTTTGTCACTGCGGCATCACAGACAGACGCTGCAGAGCTTCTGCATCGCAGCAGGTTATAAAGCGTCACGTCTGTTAGTCTCTGATATTCAGTCACACCACAAAAATAATGAATGTAAATAATGTCAGCTCTTCAATGCGTCTCTATTACCATTCACAGATCCAAGCACGTGCTCCTAATCGCCTCTCTGGGTGTTGTTTTGATGAGTCGAGGAACCAGAAAGGAATTCTAATCACCATCATATTTCCCTGGCTGCACATAAGAAACACAATATGTGGACATAAAATCTGTAGTTGTAGATAAGAAGCAAATGCAGCCGTATATATCCATACATTACGCAGTCAAAATTAAACATTATATATTTATTACCCAATAGGTTTTAGAGTCCCAACTCTAATCCAAAAATATTCTCATGAACAAAGAATTCCCAACCAATCCAAGTGAGTTTGAACAGAAATTGTTCAAAAAGTTCCAGTTTGTGCTTTTAAAGCACCATCTGTCGTTCTAAACTCTTAACCTTATATAAATATGCAGTAATTATCACTTTTTGTGATACATGATTATATTTTTCTGAGGAATTCCTCTTAATTTTAAGGGAATCGCGCAGCAAATTAAAATAAAGCCGCATAAGTTCCACCATCTGGAGGCACAACACAAGAAAACTGAGTAGAACATCATTTTGAGACCCTTAATAATGGAATAATTAATTATTGCTTTAGCTGACACCGCTGGTCACATGTCAGCGAGCGAAAACAGCCGCTAAAGCTGGTATGTAGCATATTGATTTCCCACCGGCTGTGCTGGGGAAGTCATGATAAAATCCACTTTATCTACTCCTGAAGAGACAGGACACAATGTGTGGGCCACTAATGCTGTCTGCTTCAGTCCGATCACACCGAGACGCCGAACTCCGGCCTGCTCCTTCAACACATCCCTGCACGAGGGAAAGATATTTGGAGAGGAATGATCCAAAAAGAAAAGAACCCTTGACTGTTGTTTGTTTAGCTGTAAATGCTGTAAGTGCGTGCAGCTCCAAATTAGCACGTTAGCATCAAGATGCTACTTCAGTCTCCTTGTGCATCACTAGACTGAAAACTATTGATGTTTTGATGTTTCCCTGAAGCCCCTCGTGGGCCAGCAGCTTCTTTCTGCTTTGATCTTTGTCTTTCATACATCACTCCGCCCCTTCCTCCTTCCCCCGCTGCCATCAGCCTCAGCGTGACGGGTACCCCGCGCACGCATCGACTGCATTAAGAAAAGCATTCCAAAAACGATTCGTCTGGCTTCAACACGCTCACAACCTCTGTCCACATTCCGTCTTTTGGTCTGTTCCTCTCGTGCGCGTCTCTATAATGACCAGAATTTCAGCACATTCGACCCTGCAGATATTTACAAGCAGACCAGGAAGTTAGTCAGCGCAGCTGGGACGAGGACAGTGACGGCCATGATGATGATGATGACGGCCATGATGATGATGACGGCCATGATAATAACAATGGTGATGGTGATGGTGGTGATGATGATGATGATGTCTCCTCCTGAAATTGAAGAAGTCCTTTTCTCAGGAGTCTGATTCCTCCACCCCGAGGCTTTACCTCAAAACACTGATCAGAGACGCAGTGCATGTGTGTGTGTGTGTGTGAGGACGTGAATGCTCTACATGTGATGGATGATGTTAACAGATAAAGGGGGAACAGCTGAATGAATGGTGGGTGGTTCCAGCTCACGGTGCGAGCTGGTGGGCTGCAGCTCTGCATAGCAACACTGGTCGTTGGGATGTGGAAGATCCTGGAATCAGACTTAATTTAGTGTTCACCTCAAGAAAAATGAGGCCAAAAATTGCCTCTAATGTCACTTTTGGCTTTGCAGGGAGCCTAAAGGATGTTTCCAGGGGTGCGCGCCACATTAATATTGCACGTGTGTGCTGCTGGGTCCAGCTTTTCGGAGGGGAATAAATCACGCATGTTTTGTTTCTCCGCTCCAGCTTTTACCTGTCTGCTCACACCTTCCCGGCCCTGGAGCACAAAGCGTGTAGATCCTTATCACAATCAATCAAGACATGGGTTCACTGCTCAGACGTGAGTAGACTGGCCAGCAAGCAGTCAGTGTAGAAACAATGATTAAAAAACAAGGATGCACGTGCAACATGCTCTTTTGGTTTGGCCTCTTACTGGCTCTTTTGCTTCAATAGGACAAGAAATCACTTCTTTCAGCTTTTTACAATGATCCGTCCCCCCTCCCTTTCGTCCCCCGTCCTCTTGTCTCATGTCAACTAACTTTGTGTCCCCTCTCCACGTGCCTGCCAGGTTCATCCTCAGCATTCTTCCATCTCATCGACCCTCCTCTGGTGGACGTTTTGCAGATCGGAATTCATTCGTGACTTAATTAGCGTCAAGAATCTAAAATAGCATTGACATCTGTCAAATACTACACATGTATTTTGTAGGTGCACCAAAACTACAGAACAGTATGGAGAACACTCTAGGTCACTGGCACCCAACAAAAAACACATCTGCGTCGCTTTTCATATATTAGTACTTTTATTGGCAAATCATTACTCAGCGATTCACAAAATGCTCATTCACAGCACGCAGAGCCCCGTTTGGTGTTGCCGTTTACCTGTGTTGCATGGAAGGAGTCCTGAAACATAGCTGATTTAGGGAATATCAGGTTGCTGGTAAACACGAACATCGGGATTCTCAGATTATTGCGTAATCAGCATTTAAAGGTGAGAACCCGCCCCCTGGTGGACACACGCTGTAAGGCAACAAGACGAGCAGGCACAAGAACGCAGCGCAGCTTTAAACACACGACTAAAAATCTCAAGTGAGGAAATTGGAACCATCTATTCAGCAAGTTTGCCAGTAACGCACCTTTACAGAAGCATCATGAGCCACGACACACAGGCAACTGTGGTCTAAACAGCAAAAACTTTGAGATGAAGACGTTGTTCCACTGGCACTATGCAAAAAGAATTCAGTCTCGGGTTCCTTGACCAGGACGTCAGCAAACTTGGTCCTCTTTTCTCAGGTGTTTAAAAAGTGACAACAGCATTGGAATGAGACAGAGGACACCCGGCACGTCAAAGACATTTTAGTGGTTGATCACTGCTAAAACACTGAATTAAGTTACGCAAGTAAAAAAAACAACTAAATTGAAAAAAAATAAGATCAGTCACAACGTTGGGCATCAGCGTGTGTTAGGAATGCTCAGCATGTTAACAGTTGATAACACCAATGAGAAGATTACTGCACATTAAACACAAACCCAGTCCTGGACAGGAAGAGCCACACAGGACTGAGACACTGGCACAGGAAGTAAGCATTCAATCAGAAGAAAACAGAGCCACTGCATCTTAATTAGGGATTAATCTCAATCTGATTATGAATGAAATGATCATGAAACCTACATCAACACTAAAGGATCTCATTTTATATCCACAGCCAACATCTGCTCTCCCCTCAGCTAATTCCAAGGCCACGAGGAAAGAGGACGAGTCCACTAATTTCCCTCTAACGAAGAGCGTGTTCAGGAGACGATCCGAATGCCAAAGTGTTTCTTTAGCTGCTCGAGGAAGATGAAGGTGAGAACAGTGTGAGGAATCAAGCGGATACCTGCTGGAACAAGACCCTGCCGAAGAAAACATGTGGCATCAGATGCTGAGGAGCTCTTATCTTTCGTAATCTGCCTCATCGGTTTCTTTTCCAGACAGTAAAAAAAAACCCAAATGTTATTGTAGTTAAATGTATCACAAATTAGTTCAGGCAGTAAGTTTTATATCACCTTATAAAAGGCCAGAGGACCAAGTTTAGCAGTTTCCCGTAAGCAGTGCGTCACTCCCTGAGAGCAGAGAGACACTAGATTAGGAAGGAATGATGGGCTAATGGAGGAAAAGCTAGTTTTACTCACCGTGTATTCACCCTTTGAGCTCATCAGCCTGGTCTTCATAACATCCAAAGGTTGACACAAGAACGTGGCGCAGCCCCCCTGCAGACGAACACTTTAGTGATAGAAACACTGCGCTCACACTCAAGACGCCAGTAAAAGCTGATACTTACGGCAATGAAGCTGGAGAGAAAGTGTGTAAGAATGTTATCTCCCATCAAACCTGTTCCCAGGACCAGCTGCTTGGCCTGGTCATAACATGCCAACTGAGGGTGGGGAAAAATAGTGTGTTGTATTAAATATAACTTATTGGTCATAAATATGTGGTTGTATAGAATAAATATGGTTGGCTTGCTCATCAACTACCGAATGTGCTCAATTGGTATTTGGCTCCCCCTGGCGGCTACAACCAGCAGTGCTCCAACCTATCACTATATTTTATTTATTTGTTTTTTTAATATTCCCTATAAAAACAGTGGACTGGATTAAACACAACAGCAGTCAGGGTGGATGGTTGTTAAATATCACTTCTAATTTTGGCAGACCCTGTGCAGTAATTAGTAATAACACTACCATCGTCCTGCAGGTCCATGATTTCGGTTTCCACCCCCATTTCTCGTGAGGCCCGGTGCTCAGGTGAGCCCCACCCACTGGCCAGCAGTTGGGTCCCTCAGACTAGACTAACGGGTGGGTGCAAGCATATATTCCAAAGAGTACATTATGATTAGATGGGACATGTCATTGATAAATGACTGCCCACATCTTGTCTGAGCGGCGTCAGTTCAACCCCCTGAAGTTGGCAGTATGTCGACTTTCATAAAGATGAGCAAGTGAAGCTGTGTAAGGGATTAATATCATAAATTATTCATTAAACACGTAGGATGCTCGTCCAGGGGAATGATTACTGACCAGCTAAGTGAATGTGCCTTTAATTTACCCTTGTTAACATTTAGGACCATCTGAATTTAATGAGCATAAACATGAAACATTAATGTTGCTTTGGGAATCCGTTACTGCTTTAATGAGAGTAAAGTGACCATGAAAGGGAGCCGATAGCTCGACAGCGTACCTGTCCCACAGTGACCACCGCTCCTCTGCTGGAGGCCATGGTGGCTCCTGAGAACAGTCTTCTCGTGCCCTCTGGGGACAAGGTCAGGGGTGAGATGAGACATCGGTCTGGTACAAGTGAAAAGGCCTGCGTAGTTACCTTCTCTGAAGACTCTGTAAAGTCCATCGATGGCGTGTTTGTAGCTAAACAGCAAACAGAGGCGTTTTATTTTTCTGTTTCAACGAAGCATTTGGGAAAAGGACATTCCACATTTATTTAAAAATTCATTTAAAACACTCACTTTCTCCTCAGTTCTGGGGGCATTTTCATGTCATTCTGCATTCTGGAGACAAAACGATTCTGTGTTGGTTTTTATCGGGGGGGGGGGGGGGGGGGGGGGGGGTAGAAGGGTAACTGCTGCCCCAACACTTAGGTGTGACGGGATAAGGCTCAGCTCACCTGACGTTCACCATGTCGGCCGGTGTTCCAACAAAGCCACCAGTGAACCCTGGATGCATCGTCAGAGAAAGATTGTGGGTGGGTGAC
Organism: Takifugu flavidus; assembly: GCF_003711565.1. Taxonomy (NCBI): domain Eukaryota; kingdom Metazoa; phylum Chordata; class Actinopteri; order Tetraodontiformes; family Tetraodontidae; genus Takifugu; species Takifugu flavidus. The sequence goes on from NC_079525.1 coordinate 14,647,742, forward strand.
ACAGTGTGTGTGTGTGTGTGTGTGTGTGCGTGCGTATGTGTGTGTGTGTGTGCGTATGTGTGTGTGTGTGTGCGTGCGCACCTCCAAAAGCTCCCAGCATGATCTTCTGGTAAAAGGGCATGGGGCCCTGGTTTTTGCTGCCCAGCATGTCCCTCACCGTCTCATAAATAGCAAATCTGGTGAGAGAATAAGACATCTGAGGGGAGGGGAGGGGATGAGAGAGGGGGGGGGGGGAGATGACAATCACATTTCAATGTCCTTCAAATGAAGATGCTTTGTCTGTGATAACACACGTTTGACAGGCGGACTTCCTAACAGACCTGTCTGCAGAGGGAGGCAGAGAGGCCGTTGTAAAGAGCCAACAGGCCGTCGTTCTTCACCACATGGACGGCCATCCCCATCATCCTCCTCTTCACCTCCTGCTGGGTCTGCAGGTGCACCTGGAACAACACCCATCGATCAGCTTTGCAGCATAAAATGACGGCTTCCACCTCGCCTCTACTGGGGCATTTCCTGTATTTATGAAATATCAGCTGCTTTTTATTTTGGTCTTTTAAAATTCTAGCAACTTCTTTGAAAAGTACAAATGTGAAAGACCTGAGGAACAGGTCCTGCTTCCTTGTCTAACTCCCACTGTCCATCACAGGACATCACAGGCTCTGAAATGTGACCTTTGTCCATGGTCCAGTAGGACTAAAGTCCAGAAAATAAAACCATGTTTTTCACGCTGCCTTGTTTGTCCACACAAAGGTTAAGCTACGGTGGTCTAAGCTAATCATTTATAAGAGGAAAAAGGACAAATCCAATGCTTCCAGCAGCAGAAAGACAAAAACAAGCATATATGCACTATATGCTTGTTTTAAATGTACAAAATCTACGACAACACTCAAGATTCTTGATCATGTGCAACATATGAATGTACAACACGCTCTACTGGGCAAACGAACAATAGAACAAAAGGCACGTACAGAAGAAAAGACATAGTATACATCTAAATCTGACGTAGCAGATAACACATAACACAACTATACGGGGTATTTATCCAAGAGTAAAACTGTAGCAGTATGGATTTATGTTAAGTGCTTGTTTGGAGGAGTGAGAATGGTGTGTAGGAATGGTCAGTGCCACCCCCATGGAGAGTAGAGGAGTCAGGATGGCGCCCGGGGGGGCACCAACCCTGAAGATGTGAGGGCTGGAGGTGTGCTCGCCACCTGTGATCTGTCCGACGGAACGTTCTGGACCCAGGGGCAGAGTGAGGAGCTCAGGCCCAGGTCCTCACGAACACATGGAGAGCACTCATAACTGTGTGGAGGTGATAGAGATCTCACCGTTCACCATGACTGTGGTGAAAGATTTCAACAGCCGTGCACACCAGCGTTTCTTCACACATCGGAACAACCAAGGGACCAACGCACGCGGAGGAAAAACCCCGCGAATGTCGCCACCCGTGATCAGGGGACGAAACGACCCGTGTGAGCGCACAAGAGGTCAGGGAGGTCAGCTTCAAAAGCTTTGGATCAGGTGTCACGTGCACACACAACAACCTGGATAAGCATAACGCGATTGGAAAATCAATATATGGGCGCAAAGTTCCGCGGGACAAAAACTGCTGTGGAAATCTGCCGCGCACGTCTGGCTTCATTTGATTTACGCCCCACATGACTTCCTGAGCACGAGTTTGCTCCACCGGAGTCCAGCCAATAACGTTACTCAACTTTTATTGCACAACTTAGCAAAAGCAGACATACAATGGAAGCCGCGTCGTGTATTTTAGGCATCGCGACAGATGTTTAAATTTAGCACGAGCAAGGAACAACGAGATACCTGCGACCCCCTTAGAGCCTCTCCAGTCACTATCAGAAACACCCAGAAATTTCTGCTCATGCATAAGAAAAGTTTGCACAAGCTTCTTTATTTTAATGCCACCATTTTATTGCCATCTTGGTTTTTTGGGACCAGCTGCTGCCTGCAAGTGTGTTTCCTATGTTTAGTCTTACGTTGCCTTTGTAGTGTCCTATGTGTATTATCTATCTATCTACCTACCTACCTACCTACCTACCTACCTATCTATCTATCTATCTATCTATCCAGGAAGGGATAAAAAAAATTATGCTCACTTAATCAAAAAAAATCAATATGTTCCATTTTAGTTGCATACTGAAAAATGTCTACTTTAAATACTGCTGATTGACATTAGATTGTACTAAAACTGGCCGTTCTCCAGCCGATTTTACTTCCTCCACGCCACCGAGCAGAGGTGGGAGCAGGAACCGCGGCCTGGCGCCTCTGGAGGCTGGGAACAGCTGTCCTGTCTGTCCGGGTCCCCGCTCCACCATCTGTCCCTCACCTTGACCAGATCCAGCGGGTGCGTGCAGCACGCTGCCCCGCACGACGCCAGCCCGCCGAAGTACCACCGGGACACGCGAGTCTCGGCCATGGTTCCGCGTGGCGCCGTCAAGCCCCGAAGCTGCAGCCGCGCGCGCTCGACACGTCAGCTCTCCCCACCCGGGTCGTGGCCTGCGAGGAGCAGCAGAGCAGCGACGTTAACCTTCAAACATTTCCCTAAGAGAACGCGCTAAACATCCGCGGGCCACACGCACGGCCTGGACACATCGCGTGCATGCACGTGAGAGCGCACGAGCGTGTGTGTTTTCCAGGAGGCGCAGTCGGAAGTTGCCCCGGACAGAAGCAGCCAATTGCCTGCGTGCAGGAAGGAGCCTCCCTCTCGTTTGGTGACTCGAGGTCGACGCTAAAGAAACGAGGCGCGCGATCGTCTGGGGCATCGGTTGTGCCCTCTGCCCTCTGCCCTCTGCCCTCCTTTCTTCTTTTTTCTTTATTGCTTTGTCTTCTTCCACTCTGCACACAGATACTTCATCCACTAGCTCTACCCAGTTCCTGTCCATTCGCATTTCAAAATAAAAGTCCTGCTGTAGCGGTTATGAATGTTACATTTCTCTTTCAGAAAAAAGAAAAACGAAAGCTTATGCAAGAAACGGCAATAAACAATCTCAAGTTGCAATGCAAATATGACGATATAGGCCGAAGGCACATAAGAGAAGAAACAAAGCACCACCATAAACTCTTAGCATTCTTCATGCACCCTTTACAGTCAGTCAGGAGTCCAGTCCAGGACCTGCCTTGGCTTAACGGCCTCGCCATGCGTGTGGAGACAAGGCTCATGTCCGGAGCCCGGGGAAGGTTTCAGTTCTCTCCAGAGTTGTGGTCCTCGCTGATCTCAGGGTTCTGTGTGGCAGGTGTATGCTGATCCACAAGAGAAGGTGCCGACCGTCTGTCCTTGACTGGTTTTGATGTGCTGATGATAGCGTGTACCTGAGTCTCCTGTAAGTGATCTGTGACTTTCTGGACATCATTCCAGCCACTGGGATGTCCGTTCCCGGTCTGTGGATAAGTTATGTTATATTTTTGTATTGTGGAAGCATGGTGTGCTGCAGGGAGGGTGTTGTGAGTGGCTGATGGTCACATTTCCTAGTTCCATGCCACCACTATAGGTATTCATGGAAAATGTAACGCTCATTTGAGGCCACATAAAGCTGCGTCTCGATGGAGGAAGTGGTTTTCTTGCACCCTCTTATAGCATCACCACCTATGTGGGGCTGAAATAGGCCAATGATGGTGTTTCTGTCACGTCTCAGTAGGTTTCTGAGTTAAATGTTAACATCCTCTGGATCTACGCTCCTGTCTCTGACCTCTGGAGACATTCTTTTTACCTCATGGTTTGTTTTTCCAGTTGCTGCCTTTAATTGGTCATTTTCCAGCAGCAAAACATGGCCTGTCCCCTCACGTGGGTGCCTTTAGACCATTTTACTCATTTATTCTCATATATGCAGGCATGCTGCCTTTGTTAACTGGCAGAACGGTGTCTTGCATTGTACAGATGACCCGAGAGAACGGATCACCTCCAACCATGACATGCTCATATGCTCACCAGAGGTCTGACCTCTCCAAACACATTTTTTCTAAGCCAATGCCTGGGAACACCTGCTACCAGCAGTAAACAGACAATACCACCTGTTACAACCCCCCCAACACACACACACCCAAATCTGCGTCAGTGTCTACAGCATTTAACAACCTATTATCGATATCATGCGGCTGCATGTTGCACTGTGCTCGTCTTGTCCTTGGCATTAGCGGCCTTTTTCCTGTCTAACCCAACTGGATATCAAGCACGCTAAGCCCTGTTCGCACTACATGATTTTAGCCAAAGTTGCCAACTGGTTTTGCTCTCCTCCCCCGATCCAGGAACAGGCAGTCTTACGCTCGACAGCTGGGTCATTAAGTGTGTAGACCTCAAAGACGCTGGTGATGGCTGGACTCAGACGTCTAGTGTGCTTAATATCCAGTCACACTGATATAAAACGAGCTATAGCTGATGGTGCGGGGTTCCTGTAGGATCCTCTGCTGCGTGTGTCACGTGTGCTGAGTGGGTCTGTGTTGATTTGCAATTGGCATTATCAAAATTTACCAAAAACAATCATCAAAATCCATTCTTTATTTTGCTAACAAATGCTGCTGGCCACAATACATCCTTGGCAGAGGTAATTAACTAATGTTTTAAACGTGAGGGGAATTGCATATACGTAAAAATACCTCATAGCTAACATCAATTAAAGATATATTTGATGTATTTGAGGCCTTTAAGTTATTGAACAGCCTCACTTTAAACCAAAAACACAAATGGAGCTTATTGCTTTGATGTTGCCCTTTGATAACATAAAATTTAACTGTCACTTTATGATTAACTTTGTATGCAGGAAAATATATATTATATCATTATACAACTATGGCCAAGGTTCACACAGAGAGAGAATATGCCACAAAACTGAAAGATAAAATGGCGCCAACTGTGGCGAACAAACAGAGAGAAAAGGAATCGGCCATGAAACGAAACCAGAAAAAGTCTCCAGCTGTGGCAAACAAAGAAGGAGCAAAAGAATCTGCTACAAAGGTAAAAGAGAAAACTTTACCAGCTGTGGCAAACAAAGAATCTGCTACAAAGGTAAAAGAGAAAACTTTACCAACCGTAGCAAACAAAAGAGAACCAGTAAAGGGATCCACCATGAAACTGAGAGAGGAAATGGCAAAGAAAAATGGACTACATCATAAAGTGTTCTCAGTCGACAATTATTCAGTCAACGAATACACAGGCGAGTGGCTGGATGATAAAAAACACGGTTATGGAACCCAAATTTGGTCCAAGACTGGTTCCATGTACGTAGGATTTTGGAAATATGGAAAGCCTGATGGAGAAGGTACTCAAAAAGTGCTCGACCCAAAATTGAAAGATTACATAGTGAGGTACGCTGGACATTGGAAAAATGGAAAGAAGCACGGGATGGGACTCTACTTCGGCGATGACTCCACAATTTATGACGGTCAGTGGGCTAAGGACCATCGGAATGGCTGGGGAAGGATGTATTATCCCAACGGAGACGTTTACGCAGGAGAGTGGCTGAATGATCTGCAACACGGACAAGGCATCATGTACTACGCAAACAAAAATATTTACGTAGGCAACTGGAGCGCCGGTTCGAAGGACGGAAACGGATCGTGCTACTCTCACAGCAAACGCCGTTATTTCGAAGGCGTCTGGGTGGACGGCTCGCCTACCAGCCTGCAGCAACTGTCAGACTCCGAATTTGAAGCGAGGAATCAGAACATTCAGTCCTGCATTGAGATCCTCCAGATGTGGAATCCAATGGTTTAAATGGGCCAGCACTTCTACAGGTTAGCCCCTAGCGGATCGGGAGCTTTTTGATATGGCTTTACAATGCTCAGTATGTAATAGTACATGCTGCACGACTGTCTTCCTCCCCAAGAAACCTTCAGGTCTTGGGGAGGTGCCAAAAATGACACGAGGAAGAGGAGATCTTGCTGGAGTTAAACACCCAAACAGAAAGCTCTGTTTGAGTCAAAGCTTGATTTGGGTTGGACTGCTCCTCAAACGAGGGAGTGAGCTAATGAAGACCCCCCTCTTAACACCCTTGGACCCTTGGTGGTGATCAAACCGCCAAGGGTCCAAGGGGATCCGGTCCCGCGGTGGAGACACGACCACTAAGATGTGTTTAAAACACTCCTAAAACCTTGTTCACATCAAACCACTTTTGAGTCTTCGGGTTGCGGCACTATGGGCCCACTAGATACCCAGATTAAGGGGGGGCGACCCAGAGTGGTGCCGTCACTGATGGGGGTGGAGCCAAAACCAGGCGGCGACCTGGCGACTGCAATAAATAGTGTATGAACAGGGATTATGGGTCACGCTCTGGAACCCACTGAATTCCTGCACGGTACCGTTGTGGGATGCAAACAGTGCAGTCATGAAATGTTATTGTTTTATTAGGTTACTAAGTTAGCAGCAACGACTACACACTGATGATCACCACTGTCAAGTGATGCATACTGATGCTTTTAATAAAGTATTTCATGTCATTTAGAAGACTCCCGAAGGTTGTTCACAGTCTAATTGTTGAATCGTTCATAAGAATCATCACGATTGCTCTGAGCTCTGCCATTTTACCCATTAAATGTATTTGTGTCGTTATTAAATTTATTATTGTGTGAGCTGCAGATGCAGGACTGCTTTGCTTCCCTCGTGCTGGGAGTTAGTAGGCTCAGGAGGACCATTTCATATATGTACCGCGCAGAAAGTAAATGTGTTTCATGCCATTCGGGCCTTTTAATGAAATAGGCGAGAACTCTGCTTTAGCTCAGCCCTCTTTTTAATAACACAAAACAACACAAAGACACACCAATACTGTGATTTCAGAGATTTAACTGGCAGCATCCTTCTCCAGGGTTCAACAACGGGGATTTTCAAGCCCAACCTGCCCTTAAATCCTGACAAATTACACATTTTCCAATGTATGGAACAAGTACTAGCTAAATGTAGGATAATTATCATTACTTTGGTGCCCCCCACACTTTTACAACGTTTTACCTGCAGACAATTCACAAAGGGATGATTTCTCTTGTTGCTGGGGTAGTGAATTCCTCTTAATCCCTGAAACTCTTAATACAAAAATGTTTTCAGTGGCTGCCATCAGCAGTACGCTCTCGCTCCACATGAGCCTGGTCCTGCTCACGGTTTCTTCCTGTTAAACGGGAGTTCTTCCTTGCCACTGTTGCTTGTTGGGGGTCAGGCCCTGGGATTCTGTAAAGCACCTAGAGGCAAATTTGTTTGTAACAGAGGAAAATTAATAAACTGCCAGTAGATCATTTTCCCGTTATTGTTCCTGTTATTCCTGTTGATTTCCCAAACATCTCCCATTCCAGCTGAGAGGTGGAACAACTTTTACAACAGTCTAAAAGAGCAAGTGTCAAAAAGGTCACAGGCTCCATTTAAGGTAGTTGTGAGAAAAGGGCTGCGACTTAACTGGTTGTGACACCCAAATGTATAGAACGCGCCCCCTTTTCACATGACAGCTTTAATTAGTCGTAGTTCTCAGAGGTCAGTCATGTGTTTGCGCTGATGTGATTTCAGGTGATCCAGTCGTTTGAAGCTGAGGCCGCAGATGCTGCAAATGTAGGGTCTTTCCCCCGTGTGGGTCCGCTGGTGAACCTTTAGTATGTCCGCCCGGGTGAAGCTCTTGTCACACATGGTGCACCGGTGAGGTTTCTCCTGCGTATGGATTCTCCAGTGTAGTTTCAGGTTCCACAGCCGGCTGAACTTCTTCCCACACATGGAGCAGCAGTACGGTTTGCATGCTTGGCTACACTCGTGAGTCTTTTGGTCATTGTACGATGGGAACTGTTTACCACACTGGCTGCAGAAATGGAAGCCTGGCCTACAGTGAAGTTTCTGGTGGATCTTGAAGTTAGAAGCTTGAGCAAAGGTCTTTCCACACTGCATACATTTGTGTGATGGTCCCTGTCCAGGGCCTTTGTGCCCATGCTTATAGATCTTTGGTGAGGCTGATTCAGAAGACATGGAAGGCTGGCTACAGGACTGTCTCCTCCCCCCTCTGTCCCTGTATGCACCTGAAGGCTCATATGTGTCTGGCTTACTGTCTGAAGGGCAATCAAAGTGCACGTCCTGTCCTCTGAGACTGGGCCTGAGGCTTGACTCACCAGATGCATTTCCAGGGTATAGTTCGTTTGTGTCCTGCAGATAACCTTCTTCATTGATCAACAGACAGCTGAACTCTCCAGTAACGCCAATCTCAGCCCTTGAAGGAGAACCTGCAGGTGAACTGGCAGTGCCCATTCTATTCTGAAGAATCCCTGCCAGGTAGGTCTGTGGCTCAGTTCTGTCTTGTCCTTCTACATCATTCTCATAGCGCCCCATGAAGCTTAGATTCTCATTCATATTGGATGGTGATCCTTGTAGCCCCCCCAAAGTAGTCGCATCTGTCGTAACGCCACCTCCATAATCGTTCTTTCCAAAGCAACCCATGTTTTCCATACCACTCCTGTTCAGGAAATGGGGATCTGAAGGATTGCCCGTGGATCCATCTCCAACTGGTTCTATCTGGCTGAAACTAGCTTCCGTGTTCTCATTGAACTTGTGGTCACTGTATGATTTACTGGTTCCTGGAAGGTCTGATGATTCTGAGAGGAAAAATAAAAAAAACCAAAGCTGTAATAAGAACTTATTGAGATTTGTGGGTTGTAGATTGTAAGATAAGAGTTTTCTGAGGCACAATAAACAGTAAACTCCCAAAACCCCCAGTAAAAGCATATACATTAAGTTATATTATCACCTTGCTGGACAAATTATACATCCAAGTACTTTTTTTAATTTTTGAAATTTGAATTCCTTGCATCTGGCACTGGTTAACAGCAGCCCCGAGGACCCCAAGGAAGTTTGGGAACACCACAAGCATCTCCAAATGCAGTATGAATGCACTGACCTTCCAAACGGACTTCCCATCCCTCTCGGGACTCTGGCGTGAGCCTGAAGGCCTCCTCCTTCAGCAGTTTATCCAGATTTTCACCTTGAGTAACTTCATACTGAAAACAAAAAAGCATGATGTGAGAAAGGAAGGAAGGAAGGAAGAAATGCGCCATTCTCTACCTTAGAGGGCTCTTCTGTTTCTTGGCTTGTCTCCTGATCTGTTCTGTCCTGGGAACTATTCATGACTTCCTGTAGGATGTTCTCCTCTTTAAGGCTTTTAACTGCAACAGAAGATGAAAACGAGCAGAATAAATTAGCTTTTAATTCGAAGCTGTTCACTATTAACAAGCAGGACATGGGAGTCAGTCAACCGACACACGTAAGAGGTGGTGACAGACTGAAAAAAAATGCCATGACAGAGAAACATTTTGGATTGTTGCCTTAAAGTAATGCTGAGACCTGTGGACTTAATGATGACGTTGACTTTTACTTAAACGGAGTATCTCTGTGTTTAATTCCTTGGTTGTTTGCAGCTTTAACAGAAACCCTCCATGTTTTTTTGCTCCAATAATTTACCTACTTTACTGAACAGCACCTGTTCTGTTAGAGCCTTGAAAAAAAAAATCTGGTTTTTGTAGGTTTGGGAGGAAAAGGAACATTTACATAATCTATTTTTACCATTATCTGGTTGCAGATCTACTACATCATATTCTGGAAAGTCCACAAAGAAGTTTCACACTGAACAGTCTGCACATAATTCATGCAATAATGAGCCTCACATTTCTGTAATTTTATCATAAAATATGTGAACTTTCTTTTTGGAGATGGATGGATGGATGCATGCATGTATGGATGGATGGATGCATGTATGGATGGATGGATGCATGCATGGATGGATGATGGATGCATGCATGCATGGATGGATACATGGATGGATGCATGTATGCATGCACGGATGGATACATGGATGGATGCATGCATGCATGCACGGATGGATGCATAAGAAGGTAGATTGAAGCGCAGACTCGCCTGGATCCTTCTCCCCAGACACCCCTCTTCTCCCGCAGTCTTTGCATCTCCCTCGTCCGTCTCCTTCACTGCGTCGACTCTCGGACCACTTGAGTCGCTTCTTCAGGGACTCGACCTGCTCCCTGCACCGGTTCATCTCTTCCAAAAAGCTGTCCTCCACCAGCCGGGTGATTTCAAATATGGCAGCCTTGAAGACCGTTTCCATGACACCAGAAAGTTGGGACTGGAAATTTGCTATAGTCTCAGCCATCACGTTAATTAAACGTGTGGTTTTCCCCAGAAAGATAAGAAAACTTTCCGTCCAAACCGGTACAAACGGGGTAATTTCTTGACACTAAACAATGTTTACAATGTTAAATGATCATATGTGAGACCACCGATTGGTAAAAATTGAGCGTTTTTTGTTTCCACTACAACAAACCAAACGACTCAAACAATAGAAGCGCAACATTGTAACGTTCCTGAGCTACCTGGCCGACAAACCCACGTTGACTCAGCCACGATTTCAGTCTGCATCTCAACGAAAGCATAACATCAATTTACGAATGTTACAAACATAAATTAGTCACAAAGATGTGATGGTGGTAATATTTTTTAGCGTTCTCCACTCGCACTTCCGCCTCACACTGTAAACAATCATCCTTCCTACGGGTCGCAAGTTGGGACAATTTCAGGAAGCAGGACGCTCTTTTAAATTCCGTAGTCAACATTAGGAAGTATAATAATCTAGTACTATTAAGATGGAATAAGACGTGCATAGAATGCATATGCATCTACTTTCTTTAGATGCCATGTAAGTGTGGGAAGTGTAAGAGTTTGGGCAAGTTAATTCTAAAACATAAATTACGGTTGTGAACCGTTTGGTACTCTTGCATAGTTGTGTTTTTGTTTTCTTTTTAAATAAATGAATTACCTGTGACAAAATTCACTTGTGGCAGCTAAAAAAAAAGTGCAGTAAATTCGAATTCCTGCTTTTCTTGAACGATACTTTTATTTGCCCGACGCACTTTGTCCTGTTGGTGGTGATCGTGAGGTTTCAGCGCGCTTCGTAAGCTGTGGTCGGTCTCCACAGTCTCAAAGAAGAAAAACTCGACGTCTCTTGCGTCATAAAAATGTATAGTAGCCATTTTTGTCAGTTCGTCACAGTTCCAAGTGGCGTTTAAGTAGATGCACTGTTGTTCATCGTGGCCTCTGGTTAGATTAAAGGAAAACCGTTGCAAGATGTCAGCGCACGATTTTGAGGAGAAGTGCTCCTCTGTGATGGAGAGCATTCTGCAGAGTGCTATCGCAGAGACTACCAAACTTTTCGAAGCTATGGTAGATGAACTAAGAGCAGAAATGTCCAGAATCAAGGAGGAAAACGACGACCTCAGAGCCAAATGTAGTTACTTTGAATGTGCAGCAAATAACCCGTCAGAGAAGCGTCACGTTGCGGTTCAATGCGGTGAGTCGATGCCCTGTACGCACATAAAAGTGTCTTTTAACCCTATAAAATAACGCATGTGAAACTTCAGTTAGTAAAATTTAAAGCTAAACTGAACGTCACCTGCAGCGTTTATCTGCTGACACCTGCTGAATAACTGGCTATGAACCATTTCTGTGCCCTTCCTGCTCTGAATAGTAACTATTACAGTCTGTCTACCTGAGATAATCATCGTTATTGTTGTTGTCAAATCAAAAATTACACTGGTAAGAAATGGCAAGTCAGGAAATCTGACAAGCTGTCAACTTTATATATATATTAATTACAGTATTAGAATGATGCTGTGTTAATAATAAAAACATGCACTTATGTCTATTCATTGTCAGCATTAATTTTCCTAATATTCATTTCGACCTAGTAAGTATATATACTGTATATCTCCTGAGTTATGCTCCTTTACTGTATTTTAATGTTAATTATTATGGGGGTCAAATATTTTGTGAGATAGATGAAGATTGGTGTAAATTGGTGTTTGGGAGCCGCTGCTATAAATGGGATTTTATTGACTTTCAGATATCCGACTCCTCTACAATAGATGTCGACGTTAGTTTCAGAAGTTGAGGTTTTACTACATAAAACTATTTTACATGCACCGGACAAAGTGGGATAGCTTACGGGAAGATGTCCTCTCTTCAGCACTTGGAGGCGATACGCGTCTTTTTGGCGGGTTCAGGCGCCCGCGGGTTCCGGACGACATATTGCATTGAATTATAAACACCTGGAGTCGAGGGGCAGGCCGGCATTTCTCAGGACTGGAAGATGGGTAATTGTACACCATTGTTCATCTCGTACGGAAAGTACGCTTCACTTATTGCAAATAAATGCACATTCTCCCTCCTCGTCAGGTTGATTTCGAGAAGCAGACTCGAACGCCGTATGCTAACGCCGGCTTTTCCAAGTGTTTTTGTCCCGGGGTCGCGGGCACACGTGTTGTCTAGTTTCACTCCGATAAGGCATCGTAAACATGCTGGACCTTGTCTTAGTCGGACGCAGAGACGGCGGTATCAGTCCGACTAATGCGTTTACATCCACTTCAGGTGTCCATTTATTGGGGCAATAATTAGTTTACTGGAGCGTCAAGCACATGCACTGATTGTCTAACCATTCTAGTGACTTCACTCGTATCTTGACATTTGAATTTCTATCGGAACATTGACGGATTTCATGGGTTTTTATCTACAGGTATTCCTTTCTGCAACATACTGGTGAAACGGTTTCACCCATCAGTGCAACGCCATCGGGAAATCGCTTTACGAGAACACGACTATGATGCCTGTGGAAATGGCTGCATACTTGTCAGAGATGAGGTACGTCGGTACCTTCAAACAAGGGTTTTTATTTAATAAAGAAATGTTTTGTTTTTCTCATACTGTAATTAATATCCTTGTTTTGACTTGCAGTTTGGTTTGCAACAAGAGGAAGTTACCTACAGCCACAGCTGTGCAGATCTTTTATATGCAGATGCAGGTGGGGAATTAAATTGGACTTTATTATTTCTGTAGAAGCCCAACATTTTGGTATTATTTTATCAGTGTCTTGTATTGGGTTTCCTTTGTAATGTCTTTTGACGCTCTGTCTAGATACGCGCCAGGCCTCTCCATGTGAAACTGGAAGTGGAAGGCCTTCGGTCACTACCAGTGAATCACTTAAGGAGCTGCCTGAGAACGGACAATCATCCATGCTGCTGTGTCCAGTTGTGGGCAGAGCATCAATAAACAGAGAAATTGGAAGTAATCCGCAGCATCTTGCTGATAAACGGTCCGTCCAGAACCACCTGCCTCAGGGGGCAGCTATCAGTAAGGAAGAACCATGTGATGTGGCTTCTTCCCAGTTTGACCGACTCGGATGTAGTGGACCGCTACGAAACTCTGCACAAAGTGTGAACGCTCCACAACCGCCATCACTGCAGCCCTGGAAGCACCACACTTCTGTACCCCTGCAAGATGCAAGACTGTTAGTTGAAGCCATGTCTTCGCCTGTGGAAAAAGATTCCTCCTCTCATCGGGAGATGGCAGTGGATCCTGTGTGTGGTCCCAGTGCTGGTGCCCTCCAGACCACCGACGGAGCCCTTGCTCACCTGCAAACCCTACCGCTTTCTTTCAAAAGTCCCAAATCTGTTCACAGCTTTTTCATAAAGGAAGTCGCAGCGGCAAAGTCGTCTCAACAGACTGTAAAATTCACACAACCCAGTGAGACTGAATCCCACATCAGAGTGTCCAGTGCTGCCCCTGCAACTGCTCCACAGCCACTTCAGCAACATGCTTCCTCCACTTTAAGAACAACTGTGTTAACTGAAAATAAAATGGCACCCAGCCAAGAGACTGTTCTCATTCAAGAATCAGACAAATCAGTTGAAAGATTAATTTCTAGTTCAGAGGCGATAACGTGGTCTTTGGAATCACCAATTGCTCCAGATAAGGAGCCCACGGTCTCTCAAAATGGAGATAACACATCTGAGAACTCTTTCATTGATAATCCCTCTTCAAAGGTGCAAAATAAATGTTCACAGAGCTGCTTCCGTTTCAATAGGGAAGCAGGATTAAAAATATCGCCAACCTTTCATCTAAAACCCTCTGCTGTTGTCAGATTAACAAGACTTCCTTTTCTCATGTCAAACAAAGAATCAGTCTTGATCTCAGGGCTGTCTATGAGTGCAGGCTGGGACAATCGTTCTGCCCCGAAACAAGATACAGGACATCATGAGAATTCTGCTTCTGGAGCGTTACCCTGCAATGGGCGCACGCGGGCCTCCACGCCATCCAGGGAGTCGCCACCTGTGTATGAAGAGTCAGCCCAAGCCGTTAACAACACTAGTGGTCCGGCTCTGACCGGTTCACCAAATATGTCCCAAAATCACATGACAACTGTCCAGCCTGCAGAGAAGAAAACAGCTTCCAAAGACCAAGAAAAGGTAGTTCAGTTAGACTTTTTTGCACCATTAATACTCATACCAGTGTGGAGTTTTGGTGGCTTTATGACGGTTATCTTGAAAATGCGAAGAGTTTTGGCCTGGCAGTGTTTGTGGTGTGTTTGGATTACATCCTTTCGGTAAAATGCATTTTTCTCCTTTCTTTATTCGTAGAATTCTGCTTCCTGTACAGAAACCTGCAGAAGGTTCCCAAAAGACAGTTTCAAAGCCCAACTCAGGAACTGCATCAAACCCCACTTAGAAGTTCAAAGTAAGTCAAACCTACACGCAGAAACCCAGACTGAAAGCTGCACGAAACTACAGCAGGAGCAACAAAACACCGAAATGAAGATGGACATGCCAGAAATAGTTGTAGCACCTATAAAGACAAATGCAGACTTTTCTCCTATTCCAACGAGGAAATCTGGGCTTTGTCATGGTGCTTCTGAACCTGCTCCTCCCAAAGACAAGGATGATATCAGCAGCTCAAGTACTGCCAGATCAGCCTCTGCTGTTCCTTGGAGGTGTTCTTCTGATCAAGTTAGATCTTCTGTGGAAGACAACGAAAAGCAATCAGATTCCTCAAGCTCCTGTAGGGCAATGACAACACGTGGTATGAGCACGAGAACAAATGATGGAGGCGACACCCACTTTAGATCCACTATTGTGCAAACAGACGCCAACCCTGAAGATAATTCAAGCCTCGAGAAAGCCAAAAAGTCGTCTAAAAAGGCCAATGCCAAAATAGTGAAACGGCTCGAGGTTGATCGCCCCGGCAACGTGGCCGTAAAGAAAATAAGATCCAGCGGTGTGTGGATCCCCCCAGTCGTTAAAACAACGGAAAAGGACTCGGAGCATGTGTCTGGTAAAGGGACAGACTCTCCGAGAGCTCCTAAAAGATGCGTAGTTCACCCTCCGAGTGTTCCCCTCCATCCCATACCCGTCAAAGCTGCGCCCGTTGTATCGCCATTACAGCCGTTGTCCCTCATCGGCAGCCGCCTGCTGAAGAATCAGTGCGGGGAGTGCGGTCAGGTCCTCGGCAGCAGCGCCGCCCTGGAGAGCCACGTCGGCCTGCACGCAGTTCGGCCTTTTTCCTGCAGACTCTGTGGGAAATACTTCACCGATACCAAAGGCCTCAAACGGCACGACCGGGTCCACCGCAATGGAAGAATCCATGTCTGCCAGAAATGTGGGAAGGGCTTCGTCTACAGATTCAGTCTCACCAAACATCTTCAGATGGTGCACGGAAGGATCAAACCTTTTGTTTGCCAAATCTGCAGCAAGGGCTTTTTCACAAAGCTGGATGTGGAATCGCACATTCGAATTCACACGGGAGAGAAACCGTTCCAGTGCGACCTCTGCGAAAGGAAATTCATAAGGAGGGTCGACCTCAACGTGCACTTGCGGTGGCACAATGGGGAGAAGAGACACTGGTGTCCACACTGTGGGAAAGGATTCCTGGACTTTAATAACCTGAAGAGACACACGTATATTCACACAGGAGAGAAACCACATCCCTGCACACATTGCCCCAAACATTTCACACAATCCAGCCACCTAAAGAAGCACGTTAAGAATGTGCATAAAATCGCAGTTGGGCCCCAGTTTAACACGAGAAGAAAAGCTGTTAAGAGAAAAACAAACAAGTTTAAGAACAAGTTGTAATTTGTTTTTTTGTGCCTATTTCACAAGTATATTTATTTGTATTGTATTTAAGAGATATTTTGGCCACGCTAAAATCTACAGTTCTAAAGTTTTGGGCATTAAAAAAAGATGCATGCAGGAAATATACAGATATATGCGAGTTTTTCATTTGTCATGTGAAAAACTGTCTTTTGTTTCCTTTGGTCTTCAAAAGACAAAATAATGAGCTGTTCTGCAGAACTCCTACTGCTACTATACATTGGTAGAACAATGTATGTTGGAGAAGGTTGCTTTTCTACTCCCTCCTGTTATCTAAATAAAGCATTTATTTCATATAAAGACTGTGAATCACAACTAGACCAGACTGTAATATTATCGCCAATGGCAATGGGCCTTGAATGTTTATTCGCACTCGGTGTTCAAGATTGATTTAATTCCGTTGAAAGTTGAACTGTTCTTGAGTCATTCGCGACAGCAGGCCGGAGCATTAAGCAATGCACCGTTAAATTTTGTCTTTCATAAAAGCAGCCCAATAAAAACACACAATCATAATCGCAGATTTTTATGTTTTATTAAATTCAATTTGGGGCAGTAAAACTCCTGCAAACGTGAGAAAACAACTTCATCATTTAATCTGAGGCCACTTCACAAAGACCTCGTTTGCTAAATTGCAGCTTTTAGTTAGTTAAAACCGAATGTGCCATTACTGCCAGGTCTTCAGAGCATTGCCGTGAGGGCAGCTGCCAGTAACAACCACACCGACAGTGTCAGGGGACCGGCAGAGGACACGATCGAGTAGTAGCACCTGCCCTCGTTGCCTGCTTTATCTACAGCGCGGAAGTCCACCACCTGAGCGCAGCAGGTCGCGTTGTAGCTGACCTCAGTCACAGGACTATTAAGGGAAGAGTAGATGAGAATTCCATCACCGTGATGCAGGGAAATTCCCTTCAAGCCCGTTCCATTTCCATCAGTAAGGTTAACAACCAGTTCCCATTTGTGATCTCTGCAGTACGTCAGATCATTGGGGCATTTGCCACCATCCACCGCCAGTCGGACCAGCTGACACTGAGGTGGATCAAAATCTTTGACCTACAGAAGAAGAAAAAGGAGAGTGCAAGTCTAGGTAAAAGCCAGGGTCAGGGCGGCAGTGTGGAAGAACAAAGGTGGGCGTAACTTACGATGGAATGATAGCACTTGCCCACGTTGCCAACTTTATCTAAAGCTACAAACTCTGCAGTCTGCGAGCAACAGGAGGCTTCGTATTTGGCCTGGACCAGAGGATCACTGAGAGAGGTGTATGTGAGGTTTCCATTGCCCTGACGCAGGGAGATCTGGTCTATCCCGGTGCCGTTGTTATCAGTGAGGTTGGCTGTGAAGTGCCACTTGAACGGTCCACACTTGGACACGTCATCAGGGCAGTCGCCAGCCATCACGTCGTACACGTTGCACAATGGAGCGACAAAGTCTGTAATCTGCACGGAGAACAGGTGAGGCAGTTATCAAAGAGCATTTGGAACGGCCACGTTACCAAGGTAAAGTCAAATGAAATGAGCTGGATACCTTTTCAACAACGGAGAGTCTCAAAACGACATAGTTTGAGTCGGCGCCAACACTGGACGACTTCACATCTATAGTCAGGGTGACATCAGTTCCCGATGGTGTCGTGGGAGGTGGAGTGATGGACAGGTTAGCTTTAGTGGGTTCTCCGGCTTTCACCGTTAGGCTATAGAGAGAGACACAATTATTGCTAAAATAAGGACAATAACATGATATTCCATTAAGGTGACAGATAATATTGGCAAATTCTATATCGTTAAAGTTTTGGTAAGTTTTGTCGGTCAGTGTCGTGGGTGGCGAACGCCTCAAAGTAGTGGTTCGAGAACAATGGTTGCGTAATTTGTCAGTAATATGCTGGGTTAATTGTATGGAAGTGGACTGCTGGCCAGGATCAATAAACACTGGGCCACAATGCAATTTCATGAGAAGGGAATGGTTAAAAAACCTTTTATGTTCTCCAAGAGCAAAATTCCAAAACTAAATACTCTTTTGAAGAAAATACGCAATGCGGACTTATAGACTGGGCCTTATCCTGGTGTGGTAGCCCTTTCAAATGTCGTCAGTATGTCTGTGCTGTTCTGCTCACCTCATGGGGTAGATCATGGGGAAGTTTTTGTCGTTGTTGGCAGTAATGCCGTATGTACCGTTGGTGCCTTCAGTTGTGATGCTAAAGGGAAGTATTAAGGTTTTTCCTGGCTCCACAGTGCTGCTTACCACAGCCTCAAAACAGGAAAGGAAGAGCCGTCAGAGTGCTTAGACAGTGACACAATTACCTATATTAAATTGATGTCAATTAGTAAATTAGAATCACTTGTAAGTTCTCTCACCTTGATGTTCACTTTGGAGACGGACATTTGGGTGGTCGACTGCCTCTGAAATTCGCTCTTCGTCTCTTCGTCGGTTCCTTTTACCAGGATCACAAACTCACCATCCGGGACCGCGTCTACCTCCACCAAGATGTCTCCGCTGTCCTTCTCAGTAATTATGCTGTTGCTAACGATCTCAGGACTAGACACAGTTACCAGGCCAACTTCTTTTATATTCAGTGAGGTCGGACCTTTCGTGCCCATGACTGAGAGCATCAGCAAGGCTGGCTGGCCTGGTTCAAACAGAGAAAGATGGGTAAAGAATATAAAATGGGTCATCTATTGGTTCATCTATTATTATTATTAAGGATCTCTGAAAGGATCAGTATCGGTGTACCTGCTTGTGGACGCCCACTAACCACAGCGTAACCTGGGTGAGGTCCCTCGAAGCGTTCCACAAAGTCATAGATAAAGGTAATTGTACTCTGGCCTGTCAACACAATTGCAATCAGTCTGAAAAGTGATAACGTGAGCTTGTAAACTTGTCTTGAGCTGAAATGAATAATTCAGTTATCTACCACTGGTTATCGATCTGCTTATTACATGCAATGCCACGCGGATATCAGTGATGTCTGACCTGTGACTTTAAGTGTGTATGGCTGTGTGGACTTGATGTTTATCGTCCACATTCCGGCCTTCTTGTCAGGGTTAAGACGAATTCTCTGTAAGTTCCCTACTGTCCTTACGGTCCCCAGTTCTCCAGTCGCTTCGTTTTGGGTCTGGTTCACACCTGGAATTTCGTAGCATGTTTTTACATTTTTTACAGTGACCTTCTGCATAGAAAAAGAGACCTAAAATAATGTAATCATTTGCCCTACAGCCATTGTAATTTTTCCATCAAGAGTGGATTATGGACCCGGGAATTACAAGGGTTCAGGTCTGCATTTTTGGCCAGGGAAAACCAGGTTCGACAATGGCTTAAATGTGTCAGATCTAGGTCCAGGTTCCTGGTTTGCTGGTAATTCTGTACCCGATGGGTTGGTCAGTGTGAAAGTAGGTGTAGCTCTAGGTGCTCCTGTGATGTATATCGTGATGTTTTGCAGGGATTCATCCAACACAAACGGGAAGGTTTCCTCATTCCCAGGGCTCCTTGCCCGCTGCAGAACAGTCACCTAACAGAACAAGACAATAAGAGCAAAATGGACCCCGTGCTTGATTTAGAATGGCCACATTTTGAAGAGTTTTTATAGGCCAGTCGTACCAGAGCTGAAGTTGACGTGTCAAGGATGACGTCTGTAGCCTGAGGCAACTGATTCTTTGTCACCTGGATGGCCTGGCCTCCTGAGGCCAAAGCCAGATCTTTATAGTCTTGAAAAGAACCAGCTCTGAGGGAACGCCGGCGCCTTGCACCAGCACCAGCACCAGTCATCAAGAATGTCACCTGTGAGATTGATTCACGTAAAGATGATTTTGCCAACCCTTTATCTAAAGTAAAGTTTGTAAATATCATCATTTACTGTGGACTTGGTGCTCCTGATGAGTGCAGCAATAGTGTCCTTGAGGTGGATGTCTTTGGCTGTAGCGTCAGTAAAAACGTAGATGTTGGAAGAGGCAGGGGCTCCGGTGAGTGCCAGCTGGAGGAATAATTATATGATTCATTTAAATAATTAACCTCAACAATATTTCTGTCCTGTAAGCAGCCAGTCAGCCGTACCTGAAGTCCCGACAGGCACAACTCAGGGATATCACCACCTCCGAATGGGTAAAGTGAAGAGACTTCCTTTTTCATTTTGTCAGGGTCAGTTGTCCTTACCATGGGACCAAAGCCTGCATAGAAGGTTAAAAAAAATCAGCCTTCTCAGGGAGAAAATCACCTTTCCTCTTAACAAATCCAACAGTGAAAGAATGTATTGTTTGAACTATCTTAGGAGAATAAACCTTACTGGGGTCATTGAAGGGCACCAGAATGTACTCTGACGGCTCGTCCTGTGTTCCTTTCTTGCTGTCAATGATCTCATAAACGAGTTTCCGGGCTTCAGCAATGTCATCACTCATACTACCAGTGGTGTCGATCACAAAGCACACGACGGAGGAGCGAGCGATCCCCATCATTCTGTAGGAAAGAGCAAAAATCCCGTGTTGCTTTTAGCTCAAATGTTTATCACATTTGAGCATCATACCGCAGGAAGTCTTTGTCCCCAGCAGCCGCACGAATGTCCTCCAGTAGCTCAAGGCTAGCAAACGTAGCAACATTAACAGCTTGACGGTGGAGGCCGGAATTGTGCGCGTGTGGTACATCTTTGTTGATGCCTCCACGAGGAATTTCTGCGCTGGTCAGGTCACTGGCTCCTCCATGGCTGCATTTACCTGGGCCAGGCCACAAGACAGATCAGATCAGACATTTGTGGTGTGACAACATGTTTTTGTAGGAATTATGCACAGTTTTCATATTCATTAGTGATTTTGTCTACTTGAGGTCAACTCACTGCTGATGGTTGCTGTGAGCTACATTTGTTTAGGTACCTTTGGGCTTGGCATTAGAGAAGATTCCCATGTAGCCTGATGTAAGTTTCTTCTGCTGCAGGATTTCATAAAGGATGGGATTTGGGCAGGTTCCACTCTCACAATCACTGCAGGTGGGAGTGTTGACCTCTGCACGAGCAGAATGTCAGAAGGATGCATTACGAGTAACGAATATTCAACCATCCTGTAAACACATGCGTGCCATTCGTCCTCATGTTCCTTGGTCCAGAGAGATGTTGCAGTTGGATTTTTTTTACACCATTTCCTTATATGTGTCTTGTGAAATCCATAACATTTTGCTCATCCCAGAGCAACAGTCTTTGTACCGTATATGATAAAGCCACACCTGCCACGTTTTCCAGGGGGAGATCTGCCCGTAGGAGGTTGCTGAATGGCTCGACGTTTCCCAGTTCCACCCAGTTACTGTGGCTGTAGAAGTCCTGTAGCGTGTGGGGAACCAGAAAAGATGTGTTGTTCACAGATATATTCACTTTATTCTTTCCTTTATTGTGATCCTGTTGATTATAACATAGCTTCGCATTGTCCCAACTCATTTGAACATTAGTTTGATCGCTTTTTGACCAAACTGTTGTCTGTAAACTGCTCCATTTGCACCCCCTCACCTGCAGTACATGAAGAATTCTGCCCAGCGTTTCTCTGGCGGCCTTGAAGTTCTCCAAACGAATGTTAGATTTAATAGTTGCCAGGCCCTCGATGATTAGGGCGCGGCCTTCCAGGAAGGACTCTGAATTAAAATGGTGTGGAGCGCTGCAAGAGTTTGGTAATAAATAAATAATAATAATTTTAAAAAAAGATAAGGATTTTCTAAAATGTGCATCCTACCTATTGACAAAGTCGCGGTCCACCAATCCATTTTGAATGTAGATTTCCTGTAGGGCCGCATGAAACTTGGCACCAGACACTTCACCTGTTGCCGTTGGGCCCAGACAGGCCTTGACCAGCTCCTCAGGTGAGCTGCCCTGTTGGCAAGAGGCAGCCCTTACATGTTTGGTTTAAAACCATAAAATTCTTGTTATTACTGTGTAAAAAGTTGATTACTCCAAATCTGCAAAAGGTTGGTCATATTTGTGGGCCATAAAACTTTATCGCGACAGTGTGACTGTGCTTGTTGTCGCTGCCCATCCTACCGTGGGTTCGAACTCATGACCTGCTGCATTAGCAACTGCCTTGCAGGCCTCTGTCACTTTCTGCAATAGCGCGTTTCCCGTAATGGTGACGTGTGTGGCCGTTCCACCCCCAATGGGTACAAAGGCCAGCGTGGGATTTGTTAGGGCCAAAACCAGCAGGGCCGTCCCCAGTACGAAAACCATGATGGAGCTACATGGACAGAAAATTTACACGAGTCATTATTACCAATCATTCATAATATAGGGATAGGGAAGATGCTAGGATGATTCAAAACAATTTTTACAGGCATGAAATAGTTTCATTTGGTGGAATAACTAGAGGTTTGTTTTCTAATGTATCCATTTTAGCAGTTTGAGAACTAAAATGTTGGTACAACTCCCACCTCATTTAAAAGTCAGCTCAATTCCCATCTCTTTTTTGTGTTTCTCGTGTGCACCTATGTAAAATTGCCCTTCGGTATTAATTTAGCACTAAATGCATTTAATTTACTATTAATCTTGTTCAGAATTGTGTTTGTTTTATACTGCCCTGATGACTTTGTTCAGCCAAGCATTAAAAACGACATCACGTATGGGTAAAATTATTATAAATTCAGTCTTCCTACCTTGGTATCAGGGCTCTGAGGAGTCCAGTGGTGGCTGCAGGGGTCCAATGTGCAGTCCCTCGGCTGAAACAGTTATATCTATTATCATCCATGAATGGGAGGAGAATCACTAAGGAGTTCCCCAGGGTGTGTTTGGGTATGAATGATTTAACAACCTTATAACGTCTATAGATTATGACTTTACTCGAAACTACTATAAACTACCGGTATTGTTGAATAAAAGATTTCAATCTACATTTTATTGATGAATGTAAACACTGGTGTCATATAATCAAATGTATTCATTTATCCCTTAAAAAGGCCAAGTTCTGAAGAGGTTTTACTGCACACAATCACTAAATCAAAGGTGAGGTGAGTTCATCACCTCAGCTGATGTAAGGACCGAAGGTCAGCGATGTCATGTTTTACCATGAAATTCTTCTTTTTTTTTCATTTATACTTTTCATCTCATTACTATTGTTCTGTGTGGTGACCTGATCATGGAGCATAGCCATGTGGATTACTGATTTTTTTATTTTTTTTGGAAAAAACTTAACTTAAAAGATACACACAAGATCAGATAGTCAAGTCAACTTTATTGTAAAACTCGCCTATAGAGGAACAGAAAAAGTAGTTCTCTAAAGTACGCAAAGCTTTGGTGACTCTGTTCTAGCACATTCCAGGAGGGAGTGGTAGAAAGTGGGAGGGATAGAAGAGAATATTGCTTCTTTTTCTTCTGCACGAAATATTGAAATATTGCTTCACTCTATTTGGGGAATCCGTTTATCAAGGAAGGACGTAAATCATCTGACGATCCTTATCATTCTCAGTATTTTGAAATGTTGGTAGAATCACTTCTTTAATATCCACTAACCAGCCATTTTATTAGCTCCACCAAAAGATCAGATCTTCAGAAGCAAAGTTCCCGTTCATCACATCCCAAAGGTCCTCTATTGGATCTAGATCTGGTGAGGGTGGAGGCGTACAGTGAACTCCAGAGACCAGTTTGAGGTGTTCTGATCCAGTTCTGAGCTTTGTGACGTGGCGCATTATCCTGCTGGACGTAGCGGTCAGGAGATGAGTCTACTGTGGTCATAAAGAGCTGGACATGGTCACCAACAATGCTCAATATTTCAGTGATGCTCACAAAAGTGTGCGCGTGTGGTACATGACCCCCCTGCCCAACCGGTCCAAATATCCTTTTTGTTCTGTCTTTTGCTCCTGAGCAGGTTTACAGAGGCCTGCACCTGCCCAAGAAACAGAAAACCACCACAACACCTGACGGCTCACTGTGGATCTTTGCCCATGTTGAAGTAACGTTGAATTTTAATCCGTTATTCCTATTGCATGTCAATGTAGAGTAATCTAGTCTGGCATACATTCAATTTCAGGAGGGTTTATTGCCTTTGTAATATAATGGCAGCTTCTTACAGTTCAAACCATATATATATGCTGTATATATGCTTATAACATTCTAATCTTATCTGTATTTATTTTTTCTGTCTCTTTACTCTGCATACGCTGCTACTATAATTCAATTTTCCCACGGGGATGAATAAAGTTCATCTTAATCTTAATCTTAATCTTAAACCCCAATAAAATTTAGCAACTTTATTACCATTTTATTGTCGTAACTGATCAGATAGGGAAAAGTCTCATGTGGATTTTCATTGGAACCATTTCACTCAATGATTTCATGATTTCCTCTGGACCTATTTCCTTCAGCACTAACATCCTTCCGGGGTCTTCTGCACCTCACAAGTGTTCTCGGTGATGTAGAACACTAAATACCCGTCTGAACTGAAGTTTCAGCCACACATGACCCCCTCCGACCACCCACCCATCCAAAAACTTCTATACAGGGTGTGAAAAGAGTTACCTGTGTGCTTTGGGAAGAGTGGGTGGAGGGAGGGTAGAGCGGGTGTCTTAAAAGCTGCTGCAGGCTGCAGGTGTCAGACATACAGCAGAAGGAAGAGGAAGGAGAGCAGTGAACAAGTGTGTCTTCATCTCTGATCTGTGGGAGCATCTCAACATCTTTGTGAGTATTACCAAAACCTGAAGGTTAGGAAGATGTTCCTTTTAGTGATGCTCTATTGAAATTGAGCCCATCTGTATGAATTCAATGAATACCTGAGTCGGGCATGTTTTCCTATGTGACTGCAACGCGGGGTTCATTTGGTAGCATCAATGTATCCTTGTTGGATGTTAAATGCAGCAAATGTTCCCTGGAACAGAGCGCGTGTTCAGGTTTCCAGGCGTGAACGCAGCCTTCACACCAGAACAGTTAAACTCGCGCTCAGACATAAAAACAGGTGACTTGTGAAAGGAGTCAGCACTCGCTGATGTCATAGTCTTCATTAATCATTTGTGCCAAGTTCATGTGCAGACAGGGTGTTTCCATCCCATCATCCCAGTGGTGAGAAGTCCACATGAGTCCTGGCTGGAGTGGAAAAATAAGCAACAACACTTGTGGCATGTGAGAATTAGCAAGAAGACGTAAATCATGGATATAAATCATATTTTCTTATCTCCAAGGTAGTTTTCTCTGTCAACTGGACTGGGTTTCTTCTCTTGAAGACGTTTCGCCTTCTATCCAGAAGGCTTCTTCAGTTCTGAAATCGCTGGGGAGAGAGCTTGAAAATATATATATATTTCAGAACTGAAGAACCCTTCCGGATAGAAGGCGAAACGTCTTCAAGAGAAGAAACCCAGTCCAGTTGACAGAGAAAACTACCTTGGATATAATGACCTGGATGACTGAGAATTTACACAGACATATTTTCTTATCATTTCTGATGCCGGAGGTCAAAATGGAAAATTGAGGATTGGACTCAATTCTGATGTTTTACCACCGTGGGACTGTCTCGAGTTGCCCCTCTTCGTGCAGACTTCATTGCGAAAGAAATGGAAGGATGTGTCTTTGTGGTAGATGATTCGGCCTTGAGAAATAACAGAAATAACAGTCTCCTCTGAGAACCACAAACACAACAGCAGCTTCCCACAGCCGACAGCAGCATGTAGAAACACGCACGAATGCACAGCTTCTTACACAGATGTTCTCTCAGCAGGAGATGTTCTGGGATTGGTTGGGATAACTTTGACTCATCGCTGGGCTGCAACTTTTCAAATATGTAGACATACACAGAAATTAACATCTTTCTCCATTTATTTTGGAGATTATCTTCCTCCTTATCAGAACTGTTCCAGTTCCTGTTCACACAGCAAGTCTAGATAAAATGATGTGGTTAGATAACAGGAACGAATTATAGCATGGGTTTTAATGTTGAGAAATGGCAACATTAAAACGCACGCTATAATCTGTATCTCTCGGTATATTTTCCTTGGAGACAAAACGGACATGAATTTCTTGCTAACATCGGTACTTTTGAGGGCAGTGGCGGCCCTGGCTTGTTTTACACCCTGGGTGAGCGTCCCAGTCTTTTCTTCATGTTACTTTGGCGCCACATAGCATTAAAAATTCCACTAACCATAAGGGTGAAATTAATTACCAGTTATTATTATCATGCCTCAAATTCCAATTCGAGCTGACCTGCGTGTCAACAGAATAAAGAGCGCGCTGTCTCACATAACTTGTTTGAGGGTTACGATGCAATGACACCTTTCTACACACCCTCTGTTCGCACGGTTTTCACGAACAGTATGTGCTTTACACACACACACACACACACACACACACTCACACACAGAAACCTGAGAACAGACTCGAACCACTGAAGTGAAATGCAGAACTAGTCGAGGGAGTGTTTGTCACGATGATTATTTGGGGGCCGCCATGAGTGTGTAAGTGTGGCCTCTTTGATTCCCTCTCGGAGCTGGGCCAATGAGCTCTCCCCTTTTTCCTGCCTGTTCTCTGCGGCCCTATCAAAGAGCCATCTTTAGCTTCCCCTCTGTCTTCTTCCAGGGCACTGATGTGGAATGAAAGTCTCCCGCCAGCGGCCTCTGACAGCCAGCTGTTCTGCCCCTTGCTGCAGCAAATGAGGAAGCCGAGCAACAGCACCAAAGCCAACACTGGGCTCATTTGCATCCATGGCCTGGTCTCAGGTCTGGGGATCTTGGAGAACGCCCTGATTCTGTGGGTGGTGGGCTTCCGGCTGCGGCGCCGTACCGTCGCCTCTGTGTGGGTCCTCAACCTGGCGTTGTCTGATTTGCTGTCCACTCTGACGCTGCCTCTTTTCACCTTCTACCTTAAGTCCTCCAGTAGCTGGGAACTGGGTAACCCACTGTGCAAGATCCAGGCCTCCATATTTTTCTTAAACATGTTTGTGTCGGCCTTCCTACTGGCGACCATTTCCCTGGATCGCTGTTTTCTGATCACCAAACCAGTGTGGAGCCAGAACCACCGCTCGGTGGCTGGAGCATGGAAGCTGTGTGGGCTGGGGTGGCTGTGGGCAGCTGCTAATACGCTTCCTTATTTTTTCTTTCGCTCTGTCACTGAGAAATTGGACGGGAGAAAACTTTGCTACCACAATTTTGCCTTGTATTCGTCATCTCCGGAGAGTCTGGATGGACACTGCAAGCTGTGGGAGGCAGGAACAGCCATATCCAAATTACTGCTGGCATTTCTGTTCCCTTTGGTAATCATTGCAGCCAGCTACATCCAAATCAGTCTTACCCTCAAGACCAGGCACAAACAGAGGAAGAACAGTGCCACCAGGAGCATCACAGGACAGACGGACGCCACCACACAAAACAAGAAGTTCTACGTCCGGTGTCTGTCATCACGGTGTCTGCCAGCCGCTACTTCGCCGTCTACTGGCTGTAATCAGAGCAGTCAGCTTTCGCAGAGCTTCACCAAGATGGTGACATTTGTGGTCGCAGCATTTGTGCTGTGCTGGGCCCCCTACCACATCTTCTGCATCATCGAAGTGGCCGTCGCTTACCAGCCCCGATATTTCAGGCTGGTGGAGGCGGGGTTGCAAATCGCTACCACAGCTGCCTTCTTAAATCCAGTGTTGAACCCCATCCTGTACGTTTTCAGCTGCCCCAGCTTCTGCAAGAGAATCCAGCAAAGCGTGGGATCCGTTTTTGATGTGGTCTTGGAGGAGAGAGGGGGTCTGCTGACATCTCGTCGGAATTCAAGGACACCTGCTTCGAGGCAGCGCGTTGGGGATGCAACCGCAGGAACGCTGGGATCAAGGGGCTTGGTTTACACCCTGAGTGAAGGAGAGGAATTGAAAAAGGAAAGCTTAAAAAGACAAGATATTAATTCAACATAAAGCTGAAAAAATCCTGTTACCCAATGTAAGATTGCGCATTTATTCAACAGTATTTCTTTCCTGCCCAGTAAAATGTTACATATCTTTATAGGAATGCAATTTATATGGTAACAAAAGTTCTTTAATTTCTGCCTTTTTCTTTCTGTATAACTTTGTTTATGCCTTTAATCTCAGTTTTCTTTATTTAGTCATTTTTTTGTTCCCTTCTTGTTTTATATTTACATTTTTGGATTTAATGTTAAAAGGGGGGTTGAAGAGCAGACAACTGTTGGACCTGAGGGTAGCTATGATGCCGTAAGCACTCTGGCCACCAGGGGGCGCTGGAGGGTCATTTACATTTGCAAGTGTTAGCTGTGTTTGGGATTTTCCAACTCTAATCCAAGAGCGAGTTGAACCGAAAACCTTCTCGTCAGTGATTGGTTTTGATCACGTCCAACGTTTTTCATAAATTCGGCTGGACACGCGCGTGCGCGTGCACATGCACGCACCTAGCTGGAGGTGTAATGTAGGTCACAGAAGTGAAGGATTATGGTGGAGGTAATTGTAATTTCAGAGAATGAAGACTCCAAATATAAAGACAGAGCAGGATTAAAAACGACCCTCCACTTTTCCCTCAACCGTTCAGCAGATTATTTCTCTCTATCTCTCTTTCTCTCATTCTTTCTCCCTCATTATGCTCTGTTAGAAAAATACAGCCTGACTAGAGGAGAACGTTCTCCACCCTCAAAACAAATGTTTTCACCTAAAAAAAGACAATAATCTCAGGGAACCATGAATGCTAATGTGTGGCTCAGAGTCAGACGTCTGTGGAGGCAGCTCTCAGAGATCGTGGATTGGGAAGAAGACCCACTGACAGGACCAGTGGGTCTTCTTCTACTCTCAGTGTTCATTTCCATGCCTACATATGATCTACGTTCCACAAGGTTCCGTACTTGGACCAGCCCTTTTCACTTTATATACAAATCAAAACAGTCTCTAGAAGTTCCTCTTTCACTCTCCAAACACTGAGAGATCAGAACACTTTGACCCAACATGGTGCTGAAAAGCAGCCAGAGTTCTGATAAGTATTGACAAAAGAGATCACACTCTTCTTCTGACCTACCAGGTCATCAGAGGCCCAGCTCCATCCTACCTGGAGGAGCTCATAGCACCTTATAATCCCAATAGACCGCTCCGTTCTCAGAATGCTGGTCTACTTGAGGTCCCCAGAGTCTCTAACCGTAGAATGGGGGGCCGAGCATTTAGCTACCAGGCCCCCCTGCTGAGGGACCAGCTCCCTGTCCAGGTACGGGAGGCTGACTCCATCTCTACTCTCAGATCAGACTTCAGACCTTCCTGTTTGAGACAGCTGATAGTCAGTAATTCACAATTAGTGGGTGCAGAGTTCCTCACCCTGCTGGTTCATAGTCTCCCCCCCCCTCCCCTCCCCTCCCCTCCTCTCCTCTCCTCTCCTCTCCTCTCCTCTCCTCCTCTCCCCTCCCCTCCTCTCCTCTCCTCTCCTCTCCTCTCCTCTCCTCTCCTCTCCTCTCCTCTCCTTTCCCTCCTCTCCCCTCCCCTCTCCTCTCCCTCTCCCCTCCTCTCCTCTCCCTCTCCCCTCCTCTCTCTCCCCTCCCCTCTCCTCCCCTCCCCTCCTCCTCTCCTCCCCTCTCCTCTCCTCTCCTCTCCTCTCCTCTCCTCTCCTCTCCCCTCCCCTCCCCTCCCCTCCTTCCCTCCCCTCCCTCCTCTCCTCTCCTCTCCTCTCCTCTCCTCTCCTCTCCTCTCCCTTCCCCTCCCCTCCTCTCCTCTCCTCTCCTCTCCTCTCCTCTCCTCTCCTCTCCCTCTCCTCTCCTCCCCTCCCCTCCCCTCCCCTCTCCTCCTCTCCCTCCTCTCCCCTCCCCTCCTCCCTCCCCTCCTCTCCTCCTCTCCTCCCCTCCTCTCCTCCCCTCCCTCTCCTCCTTCCTCCCCTCCCCTCTCCTGCCTCCCCTCCCTCTCCTCTCCTCCCCTCTCCTCTCCTCTCTCGCCTCTCCTCTCCTCTCCTCTCCTCTCCTCTCCTCTCCCCTCCCCTCTCCCTCCCCTCCCCTCCCCTACCCTCCTCTCCTCCTCTCTCCTCTCCTCTCCTCTCCTCTCCTCTCCTCTCCTCTCCTCCCTTCCCTCCCCTCCTCTCCCTCTCCTCTCCTCTCCTCTCCTCTCCTCTCCTCTCTCCTCCCCTCTCTCTCTCCTCTTCTTCTCCTCCCCTCCCCTCCTCTCCTCTCCTCTCCTCTCCTCCCCTCCCCTCTCCCCTTCTCTCCCCCTCCCCTCCCCTCCTCTTCTCCTCTCCTCTCCCTCTCCTCTCCTCTCCTCTCCTCTCCCTCCTCTCACTCTCCTCCTCCTCTCCCCTCCCCTTCCTCCCGCCCTCCCTCCCTCCTCTCCTCGCTCTCCTCTCCTCTCCTCCTCCCCTCCCCTCCCCTCCCCTCCTCTCCTCTCCTCTCCCCTCCCCTCCCCTCCCCTCCCCTCCTCTTCCTCTCCTCTTCCCTTCTCCGCCCTTCCCCTCCCCTCCCCTCCTCTCCTCTCCTCTCCTCTCCTCTCCTCTCCTCTCCTCTCTCTCTCCTCTCCTCTTCTCGTCTCTCTCTCCCCTTCTCTCGCCGCCCCCTCTCCTCTCCTCTCCTCTCCTCTCCTGCTCCCCTTCCCTCCCCTCCCGCCTCTCCTCTCCTCTCCTCTCTCCTCTCCTCTCCTCTCCTCGTTCCTCTCCTCTCCTCTCGCCTCTCCTCTCCTCTCCTCTCGCTGCTCTCTCTCCCCTCCCCTCCCCTCCCCTCCTCCGTCCTCGTCCTCTCCTCTCCTCTCCTCTCCTCTCCTCTCCTCTCCTCTTCCTCTCCTCTCCTCTCCTCTCCTGGTGTATGATGAGGATTTGGAGAACAATACTGAGGAAGAGCGAATTGAAAGGAAAAAAGAGTTTTCCAAGTGGGCCATTTTGTGGGGCCCAATAACTTCAAAGGACTGTTTGAAGGACACATCCAGGTTTAAAAGGTTAGATATGGATAAAGTTCGGAGTTACATTGGGTGTTGTGTAGGGAGAAGGCATAACCGTTTTGGTTATTAATGCCATTAATTATTGCCATTCTTTCACCTTTAGCCTGCGCTGTTACATACACATTATTAGCACTGCTGCTAGCATAAGCAAAGTTGTTCATCGTTAATCGTTGTCATCACATATCAACCAGACTGAGGTGGAGGTTTGATTCTCCTCATCCTGTGTGATTACTGGGACATGTTCTACAAAAGGCCATATGGGGGACGCATAAACAACGAGATGGACCGCAAAGTGCAAAGGATTGAGGACAAGCCTACACCAACATCGGAGCAGTCGAGAGGGAAACAATGAAGGGATTAATTCAAATGTGGCATACATGGACTTAACATCGTGTAATGCTCCGAACTGACAGAGTGTGCGTTCGGCTGTGGTGCAAATATCAGCTGTACATTCAATCTTTCTCTTCTGCCACGTCAAGTCCGGTTAAAACAGGCAAATACACAGAATAAAGGCGACAAACTAACTTCTATTGAAGGATGAAGAAACAGGAATTGTTGAGGTGAGCAGATGAGACCGTGAGCGGCGGACGCAGGTACAGGCGGGCGGATGAAGAGGGGCGAGAGAGCAGGAGGAGGGAAGGAGGAGCAACAGCAAGAGGAGAGACGCCTCAGCTTATCAACCAGTGTCAGATGCCACAGAGACGAATAAAGAGGACGAGGAGAGGAGGAGAAGAGCGTGACAGGGGGACATAGAGACAGAGGACAGCTCAGTGTGGGCTGCAAAGATGAGCGACGCCAAAAGCGTATCGGTGATGGAGGCGCCGGAGGGGAAGTTAATAAAGAAGGTCAGTGTGTCCTGCAACAGGTTCCACCTTAATGGCGATGAGGCACACACACACACGCACACACACACCTCCCAAACAGCCCCGTCCCATCAGCTTGTTCAGTTTTCCTGCTGCAGATGTGGGACCACACTAACATTCCAGGTGTGTTTTGCTCCTTCAGGGTTCCATCAAGAAGAAGTTTGAGTCGTTCAGGCGATGGAGTTCAGCAAGTATGAAGAGGCCCCCGAAGCCAAAGGCCAAGACCATGAGCCTGTCCTCCCCAGTGGGAGACCCGGACGAGACGTGGCTGCGGGAGGGAGACAGGAGGAAGCTGCGGCCCATCGTTGACTCCGTCTTCGGACAGGTAGGCAGGACGAGTGTCAAACGAGAATCAACGAATGGCAGCAGGTGTTGATGAGAAAGAGGTGATTAAATGAGTGGATGGGACGTTGTTGCACCTGTGTCTGGAATGTTGAAAACTGGAGGAATCTCCACTGTCTGTTCCTCCTACGGGAGGGATCTGTTGGGGATCTACCTCAGATCTACAGTGGTGGAATCCTGCGCATTGCTTGCTGTTTGCTTGAATATAGTCTGACAAGGAGTCTGGAATCATTTCAATACAAGTAGGTGGACAGCTGCCCGGTGGTGAGGTAAAAACCAAAGTATTTATGAAAGAGTAGAAGCTAAATGGTTCTCAGAGCCTGATTTCAGAGCAGTGGGTCATTGCGCTCCCATTAGAGGAATGATGGCGGAGCCACAGCCCAACATGAGAAGCTGAACTCTGATTCAAGTGGTTGGACGAAGGTTTGGGGACGTTTGTGCCTCAGCTCGGAGAGACGCGCCTGTTTGTTGAGTTTGGAGCAATTTCAGGCCTTTCTGGTCTGATGATTCAGTCGTTTCTTCTTTTTTTTAAAGAAAGAAAGAAATGTTTTATTACTGTTTCTTGCCTTTGACAGAAATTGTAGCTTCAGGATGCCTGAAACATTCCTGAGATCTGCTGGTGGTGAGTGGCTGCAGGGCCAAACTGCCCCTCACAGGGAAGCAGGATTAGACGCATGGAAAGAGTCATCAGTCACTCATCCTGACCTGTGACCCTGCAGAAAACCTACGAATGTCTCTGAGTTATTGGAGGAAATACCAATGAGCTACGTGTTGAGCTATGAACCTTGGATTTTATTTCTTTTTCTCTGACTCCTTCGACTCATTAGAGGCTGACAGCTTATCCTATACTTAAAATAAACCAGCAAAAATCAGCATTTTATGCCCTTTTTAGAAGAAGAAGAATGTTCTTTATTTCTGACAACATGATATCTTTAATTTCTGAAAATCGCTACTTCCTCATTGAGAGTCTTCGAGTTTCGCCGTGCGATGAGGAATCTGTTGGGATTTACAGGGAAGCACCTCCTTGTTGGATATGTGACCAAAAGAAGAGGCTCGTTTTCCCTCTGTTTTCCCTCTGCGCTGAGCGGGCGCACGAGGAGCCGATTGTTCACACGAGTTTCCAAGTGTCGCGTCCATGAAAAAAGGCATGTGGCCTTGCATGTGCTCTTAATCTATCCTATATAGCTGCCGTGGTTTAAATGAATCTGTGCATACAGCAACAGATGGGGTGAATGATGAGAAAGGGGCCGATGGCTGGATGTCACAAAGAGGAGATTAGAGGATTGTAAATGCAAGTGAAGGCCTCCAATGATACCAAGACCACTTAAAGCAGGAGCCACAGATGTCATGAGGCATGATGAGCGTAAATTCCTCTGCTGAATTTGCCATTTCAGATGTGGCTCCACAGCTGTGTCGAGAGCATCGCACCAACTGTCGGTTTACAGATGAAGGTCCATAAAGCACCCATGACAACGCTGTTCTACTGACAGGTTCTGCAGGTTAAAAGTGGAACTGACTGTTGGAGCTAAATTAGGATGGAATGAAAGGTTACCAGTTGAGTTTAGCTCACAGTTATTACAGGTACTGTAAATACTGGATCTACCCGCTCACATGTACAAATAGTCAATTTAACAATATGCAAAGTAATTCCAGTACAGGAAATAATAAAATTTATACCACTTTATAATCATGAAAATGCTCAGACAGAAACTGGACAGGTGGAATTGGGCTTTATCCTCCTTTCAGGGTTGAATAAGTGAGAAAATGAGAGCACCGAATGTGGGACAGACCAGGCAGCCGCACGTGGGTGGAGTCCGGAAAGAACATTTTCCTTATGTGAACTGTTGTTGTTGTGGTTGTTGTCATTGACACAATCCAGTGAGGATAGCTGTACGTGACATATATTTGAGTTAATGATGAAACATGTTAATAAAATATCATTAGAGTTGTTAATTCATCAGAGATGGAGTGTTGAATACTACTACCAGACTCCTAATAATAATAATAGTAATAATAATAATATGATAATAATAATAATAATAATAATGGTGCTTCTCACTGTTGCTTAACAGCAAGAATGATGTTTTGAGTGACAGCTCAGAGACAATAATGGATTGGGGCACTGTGTTGGAGGAGGTCTCCACGGTAACGAGCCCTTCACTCTTATTGGTCGACCCCTGCTTTAACTTGCAGGTCAGCCTGATTGCTGACTGTCTGCTACTGACTGACTGTCTGTGTTTTTATGTCACTGTGCAAGCTTATGTGTGCGTCCACCGTGGCGCCCAGCGAAATCCTGACTTTTGGAGGGGCTCCCATCGTGTTGTTTGCTGGGATTGGATCTACTACTTGCTGTTATCGAGGGATGGAGCTCAAATTCCTGGCTTGACACTCTTTTTAAGCTTTTGTATGATTCCCCACAGCAGGCCTCAAAGAAAAAGAACTACCCTTAGTTTACGTCTGTGTTGTGTTTGTATCTTTATCCTCCTGCTATCTCCATAGTAGCAGTTAGATAAAGCATGGTGACATGTGACATGAACAAGGCTGCACATGTTATAATTACATGCGGTAAAAAAAAAAAATCACAGGATGCAGGCTTCCATATTTTAATCTGGTAGGTATCCAGCTGGATCAGTGGTCTAAGGCACTTACTGTTGCATAACCAAGGCTCTGTGGGATTGAAATCCTTTGTCAGAAGTCATCTCATCACTCTCTGCTGTCTCTATTTAAAAGATTTTTCCATGTTCCCAAGTCCAAGTAAAGGCTGCTGGGTCAGATGGAGAATCTTTTGTGTAAAGATCAGTGTGTGTGTGTGTGTGTGTGTGTGTGTGTGTGTGTGTGTGTGTGTGTGTGTGTGAGTGAGACGTGGCAGCCTAAACTTCCCAGAGAGGACTGAACTCCAGCGCTTCTGCTGACGCCTACTGGCGATTATTAGAATTACACATGCGTGATAGTCGTAAATACAAAATCAGTCTTTAAAACCTTTAAATTTATATTTTTATAGTTCTATTTCAATTTTTTTTATAAATTTATATTATAATGTCTCACCTCTTGAAGTTTTATTCCTTTCGTTTAGTAGTTTAAATTCTTTAAAAATTCAGACAGAAAAAGAATAGAATATTCAGAAAACATGAAACATTAACTATATAGAAACTTGAGAAATGTTTTAAAATGTTAACGAAATATGACACATACATGACACATATATGACAGATACATGACATAAAAAGCGAGTAAACGTCTCTTGGCATGTTTTTACCGCTATCTAGTGGTTTGAGTGAAGAAGTACGGAGGAGTGGAAATCCTCATTCCTGCACATATTTTCTTAAAAACAGCTTATGCTCCACCTATATTTTCTTTAATATAGTGTTAAAACATTTCAAATTACACAAAATAATATAACCTTAATCAAATTTAACTAATATTACAAACTTGGAGTCAATGTTATATAACAGTATATTGCACTCACCACTATTTATGGTGATATAATTATGATAATTCTAAGATGAATAATTCTGATTTAGCTACTATGGGCGGCAGATAGTCTAATTTTAATGTTTTGTAGCACCCAAACCCCCCCACCCCCAAAATAACAGGAGTGTATTTTCTGTCAGATGATCCCTGTATTGAAATGTCTCCATATTTGAGATGGTTCAGGTTTCAGCACATTCAACAAACACAGTTTTTATTTGAATTTAAATCAAAGAAACGTAAAAGTGAAAACACCGTCAACATTTACAGGAGACAAACTGTTCAAAGGTCCGAGCACTTTGAGCAGATCCAATATTAAAGCCACGGAAATAACTATGACAGCAGATAAATGGATGTCGAACAGCTTTTTAATCTCCCGTCTTGCTTCTATGTAAATTTGAACTTTTGACTGCAGTATGTGTAAAACCCTGATGGTGTCTGACAGATTAATTTGTCTCGTGTAGGATTTAGAGGTACGGCGCGTCTCCCGCTTTGCATCTCCTTTCAAATATTTGCATAAGCACTGCCTTAGAGACGGAAAAAGCATCTCTTTTTTTTCATTCTCTGTGCTCGACAGGAATGAGTAACATAAGTACTTCTCTGATTCAGCCTCTCACTCTTTCTGGCTTGTCAACATAACTCTTTCTCTCTAATCTGGAATGCCAGGGATTAAACAGGCAGCCAATTCTCCATCTATAATTCTACCATCCCCCTATCTGGAGAGAGAGAGCGAAATAATCACGAGTTCTGCCAGACTCGTCATTTTGAGAGTGTAAGCATGATGTTTGAGAGGCCAAGAGAGGAAGGTGGCTCTGCTGGATTAGATTATGTTGGTCCAAATTCAAGGGATCACTCATGACAAGAGGGACTGATGGATAAATAGGGGGAAAGGACGACGTGTGAGAGAGTGACAGAGGGATAGAAAGGGAGAGAGAGAACGGCGGAGTCATGCAATCAGAGTCTGGCAGCAGCGGTTTGTACCAGGCCAGATATGACCCTGCTCGCCAAGCTCCGGCGCCCTGCTGGCGTTGAGTAGAATCCCAATAAAAAGCTCATCATGACAGCGGCTGGAATCATATAGGAGTTTGGGACTTGACGCGGCGCCGTGTGCCCACCTCTGCTCGCCACGGGACCAATAGGATCGTGGAGCCCGGCACATGCACGGAGAGGAAGCCGCGTTCGCTTTCAGGACTTGTTGCGGTGCAGGTAGAGACGCGGTCTGAGAGGCGCTGACCCGCGGGCTGCACGGGATTCAGGATGGACTCTGAGTGACGTCTGAGCAGCCGAGCAGGGAAGGAAAAACGGATCAAGAGAACTGTGGGGAAGGAGCAGGGGAGGGGGGGAAGACGGGAAGGAGAGGGTGATGGGAAACGTCAACAAAGCCTCTAAAAACAGCAGCCAAAGGAAAAAGGTAAGAACTTGTTGGCTGGATTTTCTCTGAAAAGTGAGGCTTTGGTGGCGCTTCGGAACGTCGTCTCCATCAAAGTATTAACAGTTTTCTCATAATTCCACGGCTCTCGCTCCTCGAAGGGGGAGTCGGCGGCCGTAGAGGGAAGCGGCGCCACGTTGTCCGCCGCCGTGCTGGGGGGCTTGGGCGGCGCAGGTGAGGCGGACCCTGACGACGAGGAGCAGCGGGACTTTGACGACCCTCTGTGCACACTGGTTAAGAACTGCAATGTGCTGCACAACATAGTGGGGCCTGCCTGTATCTTCCTCAGACAGGGCTTCGCCCAGAGCCAACTTGTATGTACCTCACACACACACACACACACACACACACGCACGCACGCACACACACACGCGCACATTTCATATATATCCAATTTTCGCAGCTTCAATCAAAAGGTGAAGTTAAGGCCACCGGTCAGTTCAGCGCGACCTCATCTCATTTCTCATGACACCTTTATCCAGTAAAAGCCCCCCCCCCCCACCCCCCGCTGGGACGGCCTCTGGATGGATGGAGAGGTCAGCCCCACCCTCACAGCATTCAGTGTGTGGATGGAGGCCCAGCAGCTGCCATGTGATGGTCGTGTTAATTGGAGGAAGCCATTAGAGAGCTTCATCTCAGGTTTACTGTCTGCGGGGATGTTGGAAGAGCTCCAGCTCGCCGAGGAGGACGGAGACCTTGGCAGACAACAGGGATTCGTCCACCGCCGCCTCCTCCCAAAGCGCTCCGTCCCAGCCACCATGATTCCCCCATCGATGGTGCTTTCAACAGTCTTGGTTCCATCCGACCGGGGAATCTTGTCTTCGGCCTTCAGGGGGCGCTCTTTAGGACTTCCTTGAGCACCGAAGCTTTCCTCTGGAGAAGCTCAGGCTGGGGAGAGCAGACGGGATCTCTGGAGCTCAGTCAGACCCACTTATGGAGTCGGTTCCTTTGACCTCACAGCAAAGACCTGAAACGGTTTAAAGGATTCAGGGAATTCAGGGAAAACTGACGACGGAACTGGAGTTTCTTGCATTGATACATTTTCATCTGATTGATGACAGAGATGGAGCAGATTAGTTTTTGAGCCCACGTGGGTGATTAGTCTCCCATAATCTCCTTTTTTTTCATAAATTGGCTAAATAACCATAAGTGGAATAAATGTCCCGACAGTGTAGGATTTGATTTTTTTGACATTTTTTAATTCATTTTTCATAATAATCTTGAAAAATACGCCGATGATCTGGATTAAAGTTTAAAGTCGCCGGAGCAAACATCTGCGTTTAGGCGCGGCGGTGCTGACCGTCGACGTGGCGCCGGGCCGACCAGAGTCCCGGCCTCGTGACGCTCGTCAGGCCGAACGCAGAGAAGTTGCAGACGCAGATGAAAAGAATCAGAGAAAGAGAAATGAAAAAAAGGGATAAGCCTGGGTGATTTGGAATAAAATTTACAGCTCTAATCCCCCCGTCACTGTTCTCTCTCCCCCTCTACACGCTAATCCAGCCTTGTATTATTCCTGCTGCCCATGTCAAACGTAGCCCCGGATCACCTTTTGTCCACGCTGATGTCTGACGGTGGACAGAGGACAGTCGGAACCTTCCTGGGCTGCTGCAAGCGTTCCAACTGAACTTTAAAAAAAAGCTAAAACCATAGAAATATGTGTTATTTTCAGAAATATTGTGTCTCGGTGTGGAGGAGACGTCCTCTAAAGCCATGAGAGTGGACAGGAAATCATGTAGCAGACCAGCTAAAGGGGCGGTTATGGTCTGTCCCATCAAAAACCTGATAATCCCCTGACTGAAAAGGCTTTGCAGGAGTGAAGGAACCCAATGGTGCTGTGGTTTGTGTGAGACAGACCTGATACCGACAGTCAGCTGATGCGTCTCTAACGTTTTCTGTCTGCACTATAGGACAGAGATCTACGGCCAGAGGAGATGGAAGGTACAGTCCAGAGACGTCTCAATCCAAACCCCCGCTCCCCTGTCTTGTTTACCAACCTCTTTGAACCTTTAGAGCTTCTAACTCTGTAGTGGAAAAGGCTTTTCCGGCATTTCCAAAAGGCTCTTTTGCCTCCTGAATGTCAATGATAGAGCTGCGAGAGATCAAAGGAGGATGAGCATTCAAAGGAAAAGATTATTCTTCACAATTTAAGGAGAGTTCAGCTACGTTTTCTCCGGGCTTTCGTATTCCAAAGTCGCGGCAAAGGTTTGATTGTGGATTAAACGGCAGAGAAACTTCACACAGGGAATCGGTGACACCGGGAGGAGAATTAGCCTGTTAAAGGTAAAGTTAGGGTCAGGCTGAGGCTGAACTGAGGAGTTAAAACTGTAGCCTCACTCCTAAACCGATCTATAACGAAGATTCTCTGCTTATTATCAGGTTCTTAAGGACCTTAACTTGCCCTCAGGGTATATATCAACTGTTGCATTCGACCTCTAAGGTGGTCATGTGATCAGATGCAACATGAGGACAAATATCAAATTATTCAGCAAAGCCAGAAAGGGCGTCTACTTTCTCCTTCTTTTCCCGTCAGAAAGCTCACGAGACAGATGAATAATAAATCCTACATTTCCTAAAGGACGCTGGATTTATTTTTACTTGCTGTTTTTACACAATCTCCACTTGGGTCCCTTCAGCCGCATCCATCTTTAATCCCCCGCAGAGCTTCGGGAGGCTTTCAGGGAGTTCGACAAAGACAAAGACGGCTTCATCAGCTACAAGGACCTGGGAGAGTGCATGAGGACCATGGGATACATGCCCACGGAGATGGAACTGATAGAGCTGAGTCAGCAGATCTGTGAGTCCCACACACACATGAGGGATGCAGCCCGCTGCTGGATCCGACACACTCTCCACGACCTCCCAGTAACCAGCAGACTCTCATCACAGACTGGAGGTTCTGTCTCTAAATCCGCTCCTCATCCAGACATGGATGTTTTTAATAGAAGGGGGGGGGGGGGGGGGGGGGGGGGGGGCATTCCAGA
Organism: Takifugu flavidus; assembly: GCF_003711565.1. Taxonomy (NCBI): domain Eukaryota; kingdom Metazoa; phylum Chordata; class Actinopteri; order Tetraodontiformes; family Tetraodontidae; genus Takifugu; species Takifugu flavidus. The sequence goes on from NC_079525.1 coordinate 14,687,583, forward strand.
CACTTGGGTCCATTCAGCATTTCAGTTTAGTCGGAACAACGTGCAAATAGTTGGTTTTCCATGATGAAATGGGGGCAAAGATCACGTGTAATGATGTCAGACCTTTTTTAGGCACATTTCCAGGGGGGAATCTAAACGGTCGTTGCTGGTGTGTATCAGCCAGGGCTCGGCTAGTCCCTGATTAATCACACCTCCGTCAGACAACCTGTCTGCTCATCATCATAACGGGGCTTCTTCCTCCTCCAGGTGGGGGCAGGGTGGACTTTGAGGACTTTGTGGAGCTGATGGGTCCCAAGATGCTGGCTGAGACTGCAGATATGATCGGTGTGAAGGAGCTGAGAGACGCCTTCAAAGAGGTCTGCACTCGCTCCAGATGCGTGGAATCACCATTAAGAGGACGATCGCTCACCCGGAAGCATCTCAAACTTGGATTCGTTTGGTTTTTTTCCCAGTTTGACTCCGATGGAGACGGCCAGATCAGTCTGGGAGAGCTGAGGGAGGCCATGAAGAAGCTGATGGGAGAGCAGCTCAACCACCGTGAGATCGACGAGATCTTACGGGACGTGGACCTGAACGGCGACGGGCAGGTGGATTTTGAGGGTGAGCGATTCGCACGTGCGGGGCCGCAGCATGCGGGGATTCGCCGACACTCATGTGCGTTGTCTCCTTGCAGAGTTTGTGCGAATGATGTCTCGCTGAGGCCGCCACGCTGGAGCTCTGCAGGTCACCAACGTGGAGCAGACACTGTGTCCAGATCCTCCCTGTGTAAAAATCCACGTCTGTTTTTGGTTTTCTTGAGTTCCGGTCCCTCTCTTACCTTAGTTACTGTGTTTCCATTTCATGAATGTAATATGCATTGACAGAGCAGCCACGAAGGAGATGTTTGACCAAAGCATTTGTTGATTTTGAATCGATATTAATCACAAAATGAAGTTGCCACCGGCTGAAGTTAGACTGCAGCGACAGTTGCCCCCGTTTATGAGATTCGTGGGTCAGGAAATGTCCATTCAATATGCAGTTTACCTACGTTACTTGACTTGACATAAAGTTGTGCACGTTTGAAGATTGGTTGCCATGGTTGCAGTATGGTGACATGAAAACCCTGTTTGTGGAGTTTAATTTTAAAACAGTGTGTGTGTGTGGGGGGGGGGGGGGGGGGGGTGTTAGAGCTACAGTATAGCTTTTAATAGCCATATATACTATTTAAGTCTTTCTCTATGCACCTTCATATAAGCAAAAGCAACAAATTTAATAACTTATCAACATATAAAAAGTTGCTAAACATCAGTTTTTTGCTGGTAATTTGAATGGAACCAGACTGTCTCATATTAGATGCTTATTTTATGCCATCCTATGGTTTTAATGACCCATCTGTACATTGTTAAACATCTTTTTAAAGAATGCAATGTAAATAAACCAAGTTAAAACAACTAATGAACCGTCGCCTCTTCATACACTAAAGAAATTGGTCTTTTGACCCGTCTTATTTTTAAATGTTATTTTTTTAAACAGATTTGTCCCTGGAAACACTGTTTCCATGGCTGGATCCTTCAGAGCTACCCTGAGAGTCCCATCTTCATCATGAAGGACTTGGAGTTTCATTGTTAACCAGCTGCTACTCAGTTGCTGCCTGAAAACTAGTTTACAGTGAGTAGTTGTATAAATGCCCCCCCCCCCCCCCCCCCCCGGTGCAGCTTCCTCAGCTTGTGGCAAACTTGCTGTTAAATGTTTCAGCTCGGAGGGTTTCAGGAGTCTTAAATCTTCTGCTTTTCTGAGCCTCGGTTAATGTAGCTTCAAACTGGAAGGCACAAATTACGAATTAGAATAACATCACTGCCAACGTCCACCTTATAGTGAAAATGTGGCTTCGTTGACTCACGTTCTCCAGCAGGGGGCAGTGTTGGGCAGTACGTAAATCTGATATTAGAAGAATGAAAAATTATGAAATAAATCCCATAATCACGGACATACCGTATTATTGAGAAATAAAAGATTCATATCTACAGCACATATATAGTAACTGGCAAACAACCACACTTGACCGGGTCACAAAATATTCTGTACTTTTTGGTTTGTTTTGTTTTCTCAGTCGTGAAACCTGTTGTAAAAGCAGCACGAGACTTTAATGTGTCTGTATGTGTGTGTACATTAATTGTTCCCTTTCACCCCCCTGTATGTCCAATAAAAATACACTACTTTATTTTTTGCTGCCCATGTTTGACGCCAGGTTACAAAACAGATGTGAAGCCCAAATGTCCGATTCAAACATGTAAGTATTATTGTGTCAGTATACATGCAAGTGTGCACGATTACACACTGCTAAAGGATGCTAAGAATGTGATGATAGCACAGATTTTAATGGTAAAATCTCACCAAATCAATTTTAGTAGTAATAAGCTGTGATGGTTTCCAGAGCAACGCCAGGGTTATCCTTTACATAAGCATACATATACAATATAAGAATCCTTTATTTGGTCTTTATTAGCACGTGTTGATTACAGCTGTAGGCATTATTCCTGTCATTTATCAACGCTACAAGCAGCTTTTATTCCCTAATAATCACAGCCGGTGTTCACTGATTCCGATCAAAGCACAATTCAGCATGTTTCTCTTTTGGCTCCAACTTGAGCGCTACATCAATTTCAAATCATCTACATCTCACACATCCAGTTATTTTCGACATTACAGTGCTCGTCGTTCCAGCTCCCATCTCTTGACGCCAGGTGCCAGAACTCAACGCAGTCCTGGTTCCTCCCATCGTAGCTGTTGGGCTGATTGTCGCCCCAGAACCTGCAGCAACACAAGAAACACGAGTGAAGTCGCTCCAACACACACACACACACCAACTGCAAAATGACCCTTTAAAACAGGAATCCTCACGTTGTGGTCAGTGGGGTTCCATCCACCCACTTCCACTGGCCTTCCAAGCCTCCATCCGTCAGTCCGATCCAGACCTCTTTGTCGCTACTAAACAAGCTGTTGAGGAATCTCTATGAAAGCAAGCAGAGCTTTAGTGCTGCGTTTAGTGACACCAAACCTGTTGCACATGTGTGAATAAGGACAAACCATCTCCTCCCGGGTCTTTATGATTGCCAGATCCGCTTTCTTCATTTTGCAATAGTCCCGACTGTCCTTCCATTTTTTCTTGCCAGCGGAAATGTAGTAGCAGCTGCCTTGAAACTTCTTCCAGCCGGTGGGGCATTTTTTATCTGCGGGGGGAGAGAATTCATGGTTAAGGGGCACGGATGGGACGGTGCGGACTTCCTGGACGTCGCCCACCTGTGCTGAGCCGATCATTGTCCGCGAGTAGCTGGTCCCTCTCCACAGTCAGGTTGTGTGCTACCACCCTCAGCCGGTCTCGCTCCGAGGACACGTTTTTGTAGTTTTCCTCCAGCTCTATTTTTTCCCGCGTCAGCGACTCCAAAGCCGCCCGCAGCTCGTCCGTGGCTTTGGTGAGGAGGTTGTAGCTGGCCTGCAGGGTTTCTTTGGACATTGTCAAGTTTTGATGGCTGCTCTCCAGCATCTCCTTCTCATTGTTGGAGAAGTTGTACCTGTCCTGCAAGTGTTCCACGTCCTTGACTAACGTGTCGTAATCGAGCTGCAGCAGCTCTTTTGCTCTGGTCACGTTGTTGAACTGGTTCTGTAGGTTGTTCCTCTCTTGGGAAACGGTGGCGTAGCTCTCCTGCAACTCGTTTCTACGTTTGAGCATCAAATCATATTGGCTCTGTATATAATTTTTGGCTGTCACCAGATTCGTGTTGGCCTTGTCCAGCTCTTCGTTAGCCACCTTCAGCTCTTCTGTCTGTTTGGTCAAAGCTGTGTTGCTGGTCTTTAACTCGCTCTCGCTAGTTTGAAGTTTCGTATTTTCCTCAATCAGTAAATTGTTGTTGGTCATTGCTTGGCTGAGCTTTTTCGACAGGAAATTGTTGTTTTGCTGTACGTTGCTGTTTATAGTTTGAAGATCCTTTTGTTGCTTCTGCACTGTGCTCAGTCTCTCCTGGAGGTTCTCCTTCTCTTTAATTGTGCTGCTCAGGTTGCTCTGATGGTCACGTTCTACTTTGTTGTCTACCAGAGATGAGACAGCATTGAACCACAGACTGGACCAGGCACATTTCTCTAAAACATGCACAATATTAGACAAAGAAAAGCAAAAGACTCACGATGGACACTCTGACCGATGACGACGGCCAGCAGCAGAACACACAGCAGGCCGAAACACGCTGCTGCTAACCGGAAAGGGTTGTTTCTCAACGCATATACTGAAAAAAAGGAGCAAGAATAGAAACAGAAACTTCAAAGTGATGAAGTGTTTTAAGGAACCACTGGTGCCGCCCCCATCTGTCCTCTTTCAATAGTATTGCGAAACACCACTCACCATATTTTGAGCAATTTTAAACTACAGACAGCTCGGAATTTCAGGGAAAGCTAGCGGCATTGATGCTATATTTCTTTAAATTCTGCATGGTGGTTTTGACTTTGTCTCATTCTAAATGTCTATCATTAATCCTGAAGTATCCTATAGTCTCATACCGCATTGCCACGTTTAAAGGTTAGAGCACGTTAGAGTTCCCTGTTCCCCTTATGTTTTAACCCTTTTGGAGTCCAATTACACCATATTTGTACACCGTGTTTTTTATGAGCTGAATCACGACATAGAACAACATAGAACACAGAACCTGCTTCATTTGGAATGAATTCAAGCTTTCTTTACCTGAATACTGGAACTTGCTGCCTTCTGAGAAAAATTGTTTATAGCCTATTTTGCTGTCCATGTCCATGGCTGCTACTGTGGAACCATTGTATGCAACAGACATCTTTAAATCTCCTTCATCAGCTGCAAAGTGGGAAATAAAACACAAAAAAATGTATATAAAAACACACGCGAAAAGCTGCAAATATGCAGAAGCCTTGACTGCTTCCATGTTTCAGTACTGTAAATGGAGACGTCACAGAGCCTAAAGGCATGATGTCAGTTGATCTAAAGTAAATCTTACCTGTTATGATGAGGATAAAGATTTGAAGTGAGCAAAGAATGAGGGTTGGAGTAGTAATAACCACAGAACTGCTGGCTCAGAGGCGTCTTAAGCAACATTCGGCAGGTCCTCCCACATGGAAGGAACTTCCCCTCCAGCATTATTCCCTAGAATATATACAGATGCCAACTTCAGAAGATTCTCTTTCACAACGCAACAAGTATTAATTTTCTAAATTCTAAAACAATTGATTATGCGCATAAATTCACACCTGAGTTCAGTCTCTTTTCAACCTGGTGATGTTTTTGGATTGAACACCTTAATAATAACACACATGCAACATTAAGAACAGTGCAAGTGCTACTTTGACCTTGGTTTATGCAGATGTGTGGAATATTGTAGACACATTATGCTGTTTCTGAGTTGTGTAAAGAGTTCCTGGGGCAGAGGTCTGTCGTATTTTGGAAATTTTTTTTTTTTTGCAAATGTCATCAAGTTCACGGAAGTTAAGGAAAACTGAAAAGGAGGAACTTATTTCACAACAAAGAAAAATGCTGATCATGAACTCTTTCAAAACTTTGTGTAGACTAATATTTAAGTTTTGGCCCCACAAATTGAGGGGTTGTTGTTTTTTTTTAGTTTGACATTGTTTTTATTGTCAAGGTTTCTAAATGTTCCATTAGAAATCCATATTTTTGTTCTCAGGAACGAGGTCGACCAATTCAGTGCTTCCTCTGTGACAACACTGACAGAGACCCGGTGTTAAAGACGAGAATAACGCGACAGCGGAGTTACTCAGCGTGAACTCAGCGGCTCAGAAAGGGAACAATGTGGGAACTACGTGTGCCGGCAGCTGTGTGACACACTCAGCCTCTCAGGTTGTCATGGAAGTCTCTCCCATGGGTGCCCCGGTCCAGAGAAAGAGCTGCAGCATGAAACTTTGGGCTGTTCTACTTAAACACAAACATTACTCTTTTGTGGCGCCGAATAATCACACTTAAAAGCTTTGATCAAAGCCTTCGCAGATGGATTTGGGGGAAGGAACGTGTCAGCCCTCCTGCCAGCTGGTCTTTATCTCGTATGACGTCTCTGCTACCGGCCTCCGTTTGAGTATTTTAGCATTTAAATAGTTGTTTCATGCATCGTCGTTCTTGATGAATCCGGATTATTGACTGTCTAACACCTGACGCATCGTTTCTGTTGATGATGACCCTTGATGTATCGGCTTATATAGCAGATGTGCAGTCAAGGTCCGATGATTTCAGATTCATTTACAAACGTGGACACAAGAATCCAGCATTTGTTTTAGTCCAGTTGTAAAGTCAGCGTACTGCGTGAGCGTGGGCCTCCCACTGCAGCTGACATGGGTCAAAGCCAACGGCAAATAAGAGGAAGCATGACTTCCTACAGAGAGAGGGGGGTTAATCTGAAAAACCCTTCACGTATCTCAAGCTAGCTGTCAGTTTACTCGAGAAGACCGCAGGGAAGCACGCTGAGATAAAAACGCTGACCCAAACCTTCCCTAACCTCTAATATATAGTAACCACTATAAATATTAATACACAGGAAACATAGAGTAATTTCAATAAGCATTAAAACGCATGTATAATAGCCGTGCACGGCCATTCCTCCTGATGCACCATTGGTCAAAGGCAACAAATAGAACAAAACTATGCTAAATAAAACTAACTAAAACTAAAAGATGTGACTTTTATAGGTCAGGACTACTGAGACTAAATATTTCTGTTTCTTATGGTTACCACCAAACCAAACGTGATGAAGCACTTTCAGATATGGATGAATAAGGAGTTCTTTGGTTTTCAAGCTAATGAAGGAATCAGCGTTCTGCTCAGAGAACCGCAAAGGTTCCCTTTCTCTATTAAGGACAATGTCGCCCAGGGGTGTCATGCTGATCCCAGAGCAGCGAAGACCAAGATGGCGGCAGCACTTGTATGAGCTGTGGTTCCCAGGACAACAGAGGAAAATCACAAGCAAACTCAAGAACCTTTCCTCCCAGCGCTACACCACCTCCAGCCGACAGCACCGTCTCCTGCAACAACACCCACCGCTTTTTCTTCCAGCTCTGCCACCCACATACAGGACTGATGTGGACAAGGACACGAGAGCACAGCGCATAAATGGAGCGGAGCTGCAGCATAAAAGGAAAACAATGAGTTACAAGAATCCGATTTTAGAGCAGTTGTCATGGAGCCGTTCCCCAGAGGAGGATGTTCAGGGGTTTTGTCCTTCAAGAGAAGATCTGACTGACTTGGGTATTTTTCGAGTTCTTCCCCGTCCGCTTCCAAAAGGCGTGTTTCTGCAGCTGTCTTCAGAATACTGCAGAATGCATCATGTGACCTCTTAAATGGCCCTTATTTCCTCCGAGAAATGTATAAGGGACATCCCATGTAAGGCAAAAACGGGGGTAAAATCAAATGCCCCGAAACGCGACACAATAAAAAAAAGCCCCAACTAACATGAAAACACATCCTTGCTGCTCACGACACGTGACAAAGGTTCCATTTTTGAGTCACGTGCAGACTCGTGTTTTTTTTATTTGTGCAATTATCAACGACGTATCAAATACAATTAGCCTCCTACCAGAGTTCTCACTCCTCTGTGCCTCACTTTACCTCAGCGTCTCTCCTCCAGTGATGAGATGCGACACTAAAGCTTTAGGAAATTAATCTCTGGAGTTAGTTCTATGCAGATAATTCACCTTCCTACAAGTCCATGCATCTTATTCCACCCTTCCACCTGAGCAATAATCCTGCCTTTGTCTCATTTCATCGGCAAACATCCTGTTTATCCCAACATCTGCCCACATTTCTCCTTCCAAAGCTTCTTATCTCCCTCCTCTGTTCCTCTTCTCCTCTGCCCTGTGACGTCCTCGGGAACTTTGATGCATCACTGATCTGCCAAAACATATTTTCTGAAATTTTATTCTATCAAACTGAGTCACGTCGCAAACTTTTTCGTCCTCAGTGTGTCTACGAGGGTCACTTAAGAAGACGGATGAAGACTCGCTGAAACCACGATGTCTCATACTCATCGGCGCCACGTCCCCACTCGAATCCACCCATAACTTCAGCCTGGCGTTAGCAAACCACCTCAACAACACAAACAACCACATCACCATCGCTTCCCTTCTCTGTTTCTGAAACCCTGATTCATGCATTCATCACATCCACCGTTGATTGAACCTCCACTGGGCCCTCGTTCCCCACATTCGACTCCTTCTGCCGCGTTCCCGCTTCTCTGATGCAACCTTCCCCTCTCCACCAAACCAGGGGCAACAAAACCTGCTACATTTGCCCCCTGCCCTCGAAGTCATCACCCAAGAGGCACCTTTGTCAGAACAGCTTTTAAAGTGTCATATTTTTATGATTTTATTATGTTTCCTAATGTTCTTACAATGTCTTCCTTTATATTTTATAATGCAAAGCACTTCCAAAGTCTACTGTCAACCACGTGATTCCCGAACCAACAGGAACAACATTAAGCAGGCGTTCACTTTGAATTGGCTGCTCACCTGAAACCAAGAAAGGGTCCTGGAACTGTGTCTAACGGGGGTGAAACATCGCCGGTTTTATGCAAAACTCAAACAGTTTTGAAGAGCAGCCAGAGAATCTTGGACTGACTCTTCCTTTCACACATGCCCACGTGGAAAACAACCCAAAAGCCGTCTTACCGAGTTAGACAAACACAGACTTCAGCACAAATCATCCACCCCGAAGGAATACAAAGAAGATACTGTTGTAAATGATATTGTGTTTGCTCAGATGAGCTCGCAAGGCTCCAGCTGTGTGGGATTAAATTACTATTTGCAGAAGTTTTATGCAACGGTTTTGTCAAAATCCCCCCCCAGCATCATTAAAGTAACACCATGATAAAATATAATCAATGAGGGTATATGAAGAATAACGTCCACCAGACTTCTTTTGTCCTCCTCAACAATGATCCTGTTATTGGTCTTTATTTATCAGATTTTGAATAAATGATCAGTTGCTCGGTAACGTTCAGCTGGTTTCTACAGTGGTGGTATTTGTACCAACACCTAGAACTTGTAACCTAGAAACATTTATAGTCTCTGCTCTTTTTTCTCTCTCTTTTATGCCAATGTTGTATTTCCTGGCTTTGTTCACGCCTTCACCCATGTCTATAAATATAGAATCCACCTGATCCCTCCCTTGTGTCACACTCGGTGTGCTTGATCATGTCGGATCTACGAGGCTCCTTGTTTGATCTTGTTTGAGCTCCACAGACCGATGAGACTTTTCCGACTCCCGGTGATTCATTGTGCAGCTCCTCTCCTGCCTCCCTCTGCGGTGCCACAGTCTATTTTCATTCCGGGGAAATAAATAGAAGTAGAAACAAGACGAGTGTGTGAAATTAGCTACATGTCATGTAATGCTCGTTAAGCTTTTGTAGCTCAGCGCTAAAGCTTCAAACAACAGAGAAACAGTTGGTGTTTGTGCAAATACTGCCGTCATCATCGAACCATTCATAGTTCTGTCTGTTACACAGCAAAGCAACATAGATATAAAACATAAAACGCACAACATAAAACTGTTTCCACGCCCACACCACCTTTGATCGAACGGTAGCTTTCAAAGGAAAAAGGAAATCCACCAAAATCAAGTCTGTGGTTTTCCCAAACAGCAGAGGTGGGAGCGTTGCTGAGGAACCTGTCGACACTGTCCTGGGCAAACCGCTGGTCGTTGGATGCTTTTGATTAAATCATTAAACCATTCACAGCACTTTACAGTAAAGTCTGTAAAGTAAAGTCTGCATCTTGTACAATTTAGAAGATTCAACCTATTTATGAAATGCTTTTTTTCTCCATCTAACATTTTTACGAGCTGAATTGTCCACGATATCCCTCCAGAATGAAGGTGCAGCTGCTACTGGATCCTCTGTATCAACAGGTGTCTCAGGTGGATTATCAGAGGTTTACAGCCCCCCCCCCCCCCCCCCCAAATACGCTCACTCAAAATTCAGATTCAACGACTCGACAACCAACTCAAGTGATAAGAAAGACGTCTGTCTCCTTTAAAGTGGACTCACAATTGCAAGTGCTGCCAAAACATGGCACAACTGTGTGTATCTGAGTGTGTGTGTGTGTGTGTTTGTCTGCACTTTCGAAATGTTCTCAACTCTCAAGTGATGAGGTCCAAGTACATGACTCAAAGCGAACGCTTCCTTTCTCGCACCTTCACACAAGTCCTCATGACCACGTCGCCGTGTTTTCCTTCCCCTACTGCTGCGATTTTTCTCCTCTTTTTTAACTTTTCTTCTCCGATCGTGGAGGATTTTACGTCAAGGACGATGCAGAAGGACGTGTGAAGGAAGCTGGTGGAGACGTGGCGGGTAGAGGCGGCCAGAACATGCAAAAGCATTCACGGGCGTATTTTCAGAAGAAGGAAAGTGCAAATTGCGTATGTGCGCATGGAAGTGAGAAAGTGTGCGTGCATGCTTTGGAAATGTGCGCAATTGTGTGTTTGAGGGAGGACATCAAAGAAAGTGAGAAGTATGAGGGATCCAGCAGGTGGAAGCAAGTTGTGAGAAAACGGTGACGCACGTGGAGCAGCGCTCAGCAAGCAGCCTCCCCCCGTTCAGGAATATTCAGCAGTTACATATACTGTAGATACGTACATCCACATCTGTCCTCTGACTGGGTCCTGCGTTTGAGTGATGTGGACACTGCCCAATCAAACACACACACACACACACACACACTTTATATGGACTCCACAACCAAAGTGCGTCATGGATTTTTTTTTTGCCTCACATACGCTACCAATGGGATTATGAATGATAACTGATGTGTCTGTACCATCCTTATATAGACATGACAGACTGCGAGTGAGCATGTGTGTGTGTGTGAGAGTGTGTGTGTGTGTGTGTGTGTGTGAGAGAGAATGGGATCTGTGTTCAGCAGCCTGGTAGCTGAAGAATAAAGTCGAGTACAAACACACTGACAGAAGGTTCTTTGTGAAGGATTTGGGCTCATAAACTCGTCAGAAAGGTTCATTATGTTTATTTATTTGCTTAATCTGCGGCAGAGTTTCTGTCTTGAAACAAAGGTGACGCATATGACCAGCTCAGATCAAGATTAGATCCATTTGTCAGATATTTTACTATCAACCTCGGAAACGTGACGATCCCACTGCTCCACTTCAGCTTCTGGGCAAATGTGAAATGTTCTGCTTGAGAGAGATTCTATATTTATGAATTTATCGCTGTCTTATTGTTTAGTGTATTTTTATTTTATCTTTCATGTGATTCACCAAGTTATTTTGTCGAGCATAATTGCACTGAATATTAGTATAAACCTAATACTCACTCGAAAGGGTCGGTCAGTCTTTCTAATTATAATATAACTGCATTTGCATGTCAGTCATTCATGATGTCACTATTTAATCATCTTTAATTTATCTTTTTGTTGCATGTCTTCACCTCATGTCCGTTTGTACTGTGAAGAAAGCTGGACAACAGCCGGGAAGACTTGCGCAACATCACGTGTGCGTGCGCGTCCACGCAAGCCTGTGGGTGTGTGCATGTGTGGGCTCAGGCCGCTTTGGGTGTTTCTCCCAAGACCTGAATGAACCTCCCACACAAAACGTTATTAAAATGACTTATTGTTGCTTTGATAGCAGCATCTTAACAGGAGGAACAGGAGCCAATCCAGCCGGTCAACTGACATCATCGTTTCTTTATTTTGTGCAAAACACAGACTGTAAACAAAGACAAACTGAACAAAGGAAACGACGTTACCATGACACAACTGGTCATCTCACAGTGGCCTCGCTGTCTGGGCCACTGAAGAGCCCCCAGGCTCAGGTTGACCTCCAGGAGATGAAAAAGAAAACAGCACCAAGCATTTCCTGAAATCACAATCATTAGAGTGTGTGTGTGTGTGTGTGTGTGTGCATGTGTGTGTGTGTGTGTGTGCGCGCGCATATGTTTGCACCTCTCCTACTCTTCCACTCCTACTCTGTATCTCAGCCTTGACCTCCTCACCTCTGCTGAAGCTTGGAAACACATCTACTGTATCTCGCTTGTGAAGAGGTAACAATGGAATAAACCCACTGAAGAAGAAGGAGTGTGTATGTGTGTGTGTGTGTGCATGTGTGTGTGTGTGTGTGGGGGGGGGGTTCTTCAACATGTTTTTAAAATCTCAGCTTTAGTTGGTTGTTATTAGTGTTATTAGTGTTTAGTTGGTGTTATTTATAGGGCCGTCTGTCCTCGTCCGCAGTGTGAGTCTTGGCTTTTTCTCCGGACCTTCTCGTTGGCCAGAACTATGGTTGCCAGGGAACTTGCGCCTCTCCCGTCCATCTGGCTTCGCCCGCCCGTGATTCGCATGAATCACCGCAGTGACAAAACGAGTGACGTATTTGCTTCTGCGATGGCGCCAGCTTGCGAGTCCGTTCATCGTTCTTCTTCTCGCTCGCTCACACCCTCCCAGATGCCTTCACAGTCAGGGACCTTCTCACCGGCCACTGTGACATCGGGTCCATGTGGTCGCTGCTTTTTCGTGAACTTTGGTCGGTTTAGTCACGCCGTAGTCAGAGTCGCAATCTGCTCCTCTCGACTTGGCTCCACACAAACCGAAGCACATTGTCGAAGTAATGCGACGAATAAAAGCGGGATTCCAGAAATATTCAGTGTATTTTTTTTTTATCAAGAGCTTCTGCATTCAAGTCAAACAATCTTTACACATTATATCAATATGTCACAGAAAGACACATCTATCGAAATAAAAGAAAAGAAAATAAATCTGCAGCTTCCTGACAGGAAGCACTTGTTCACTGTGGCTGTCGCAGAAGACACAGTGATCACAGAGAACCGCTGAGGTGGCTGGACACAACAACTACCCATGAGCACGTTTGCTTCTCTTCATCTGCAGGTTCCTGCACGGTCTCAAGCTTTCTCATCTCCGGCTTTGATTCGGTTTTCCTTGGTTTCCTTAACCTGCCAATTTCATTTCTGGTTATTACCGTTTGTAGCTTATGAAATGAATTCATCATAACCTACAGTAGTCTTTTGTAATGAGTGGACCCTGTCTCGGTATGATTACCTTTCCCTTTTCAGTTATCACTCACAAAAATACACAACTATTTACACACTTTAAGTGTTACAGTATTCATTACTGTGCACTGAAAACTAACAGTAATTTAAAGACCGGTAGCAGCCAGTTAATTGGTTGCACTAGTTTAAACTATGTTAAGGTGACAAAATTGACACAACTGTAAATCACACTGATACTAGTGATGGACTAAGCCCTCGTTGCCCTGATTACAGGGAATTATGAAATCATCCAGGCAAAGCAGAGAAGGCTATACCTGTATAAATTTGTGGTCTCAGCTGAAGAACTCTTAGCAGCCCTGAAAAATGTTGAGCCCTGTACGTGGTAGATTTAGAATCAGACCATTCCCTCTATCTCCCTCACTGTGCCTTCAGAAGTGGCTAACAGAGAGGGCAAAGGGGGTGTAAAGAGTCTATCAGGGGGTCTCACAGCCTTTAAAACAGGCTGGAGGGGGAAGGGGGCGTGGCATCAAGAGTCCAATTCAACCGAACAGTAGATGGAGGAGGATGCTGACAACAGAAAGGGCTGCCAGAGAGGGGGAGGAAGAGGAGGGGGAGGAGGCAGATGGAGGCAATTCAAATTCGGGTGGACATTCAAGCTCGAAGCACCGCACAGTGATGCCGGAGTCCTCGTTACCGTAGTTTTCCCAATACTCTTCCGGGTCGAGTTTGGGCAACGCCAGCTCTTCCTCCCCCATCTCATACTTGACCACCGAGGTGGTCGTTGACGGGCCTTTCCCATACAAACCAGCCTTGACGGTTTCGGAGGTTTTCTCAAAGACGCCTTTCGTGGAGGACTGTGGCTTGTTTTTGTGGAACCACCAGCGGGTTTTGGTGCTGAATGTGGTGGTGGTGGAGCCGCCAATAGAGCCGGGGTCGGGTAAGGGGCAAAGAGCAAAGTCCATCTCACGGAGGAAGCGAAGGTCCTGGCCACGGCGGGTGGAAGGAGAGGCACAAATGACCTCTGAGGAAGAGACCCGGGCCTCGCGGAACCACTCCCACAGGGCTCGGGACTCACAGCCACAGGACCAGGGGTTGGCATTGAGGCGGAGGAACTCGATACTTTGTGTGTCCCTCAGAGTTTGGCTGGGCAGCTCAGCCAGGGAGTTGTTGAAGAGAAAGAGCATGGTGAGGCGGCCGAGGTCGCGGAAGGCCCGGCGGTTCACCTGCCTGATGCGGTTGTCATGCAGGAGAAGGCGGTCAAGGTTGACCAGGCCACGGAACACGTTCTCTGAGAGAGTGCGGATGCGGTTGCCATGCAGGAACAGCTGGCTTAGATTGATGAGGTCTGAGAAGATGTCATCCTGCAGGAAGTGGAGGTTGTTCTCCTGGAGAACACAAAAAGAAGGTGTGTTGGTACAGATCATAAGCAGCAACCCAGGTTTTGGTACTTGAAGCCTGGGATTTTTTTTGGTTAGGCTCAGAGCCACCGGCACCGTATTTGTTTGCCTTCCCTCACCTGCAAATAGAGGAAGTGCAGGCTGTACAGTTTGTGGAAGATGTCATGGGGCAGGGCAGACAGACGACAGCGGTGCATATGGAGGCTCTGGAGTTTCTCGAGTCCGCGGAAGGCTCCCCCCTCCAGCCTGCGGAGGCCTGGATTGTCACCCAGATCCAACTCCTCCAAATCCCTCAGCTCACTGAAGGCCCCTGCCTCAATCCATGTGATGTTGTTGGAGAAAAGCCACAGAACCTAATGGAGAAAATGGATTTTAAGGGCGTGTTACCATGTTATTTAACCTTGCATCACTGTATGCAATGCATATATTTTTAGACGTATTTGTGATTTTATCCCTTCTCTATGAGCTTTTGTCTTTTACCTGAGTTCCGAAGCCGAAAGAGCCAACTCTGAGCTCCGTGATCCGGTTGTTCTGGAGGAATACGCGCTGCGACTCGTAGGGCACTCCCGCCGGTACAGCAGTGAAGTTCTGCGCCTGGCAGCTCACAGTCATCGGAGTCGGGTAGCACACGCAATGATGCGGGCACGCCGATGTCGGACTTGGCTTGCCGAGGACCAGCCACACCACCAGCCACAGGGAGAGACCGCCTGGATAAGAACATTGGCGCGTCGTTAATTCCCGGTCCAAACAGAGAAACATCTGCGTTTTGTTTGCCTCTTGGCCAAATCGTTATATTAAAATGCGTTTTAAGAATAATATCTTGATTTTAGCTGGATCATGATAATCACAGCTACTGAGTTAATGTTTACGTCAGGCATTTTACGCATTACGCACAACAAGAACGAAAGATCGGGCGAGGCATTAACGAATCATCGCTCATATCATTATTTTGATAAGTCATTCACTTGATGAAAACTATTTAGATTTGCAAGAAAATGATCATTCTGACAGAAAATTCTATGCTTATATTATATTGTGCCATTTCGTCTAATCGTTTATCTTTTAATTAAACGATAATTAAAATCAGTTGCACAAATTCCCAGTGAAAGCGTTTCTCTTTTTATAAGAGCAATTCCATTTAATGAATGCCAACACCGTACCATAAATGATAAGAAACAAAAAGAGTCTTACTTTTGCAGTTGCGCATGACGGAGCATCGTCGGCTCCGAGAAATCGATGAAGTTTCCATCCTGAACCAAAGCCCAAAGCGAGTTAGCCTGAAAGGGCGAAGTAAAGCCTGCTATCTCCGCTGATGCTCTGGTTCCCGAGTCGGAGCGACTGAGAGCGTGCCGGTTGGTGGCCACCAATGTCCCATATATACTCGAGCATCCCGTTATTGCCTACGGTAGTGGGCATCGTGGAATCTCCTACGTCACCAATCCCGGGTCATGAATGAGTGAGGGCGGCAGGAACCGGAGAGGGGAGGGGCCGACCGTAGGGGATTCTCTTGGAGAGGCTGGAACGCGCGTAAAGATTGGTTGGAGTCATGCACGCAAACGGACGACAAGTTGAAACGCGTAAGATGGGAGGGCGAAAAGGAGTGTGTGGAAGTAGAAAGAGAAAGGAGAAGAGGAAAGGAGGGGGTGAGGACGGCACGGTGCCCAGTAATAATGACTGGGCTTTGTGGATGCGCGGAGGAGACGCGCAGGGTTGTTTTTTATTTTTACTGGTTATGGTCTACTTCCGGCGCGCTCTCGCCAGACACAGGCAAGAAGAAACGGTCTGGATGGTTCTGTCAAAGGAAAGAAGGATGCCCCCGAATTATGATTCAGCTGCAAGGAAGGATTCAGTGCCAAAAAAGAGAGTCACTCAAAGCAGCTGTAGTATTTATTAGGGAGGTTAACTAACTCCGCTGCACCCAGGCTGTTTGTGCTATATTTAATTCGACTATGATGCGATTTTTCAGATTATGTCGACATGAAATCGAAAGTTTAGCTGGCCACAAAACATTGTTTTTTAACTATTGAGCAATATCTGAGTGGCGTTTGACAGATCTGCAATTTTAAAATTAAAGAAATTTTACTTCTGCTTTCTTTCTTTTTTTTTTTTACAGATGTTGCGAATGTATTACGATATTAGGAAGGAGAGATGTTGACCTCGATTCATCTGCTCCTGCTCATTTCAGTCTTCTCATCTTTGAATCATTTTAAGATGCCGCATCCAGTGGTGAAAAGACACCAGAGGGTGAAAATCAATCGAGAGGCTTTCAGGATGGCGCTGTGGTTACTGAGTGGTTATTGTAGCGGGCCTCGGCGCCAGTGACAGGGAGGAGACCGAAAGGTCCAAAAGCACGAGAGACAAACGTCCAGGAGGGACAACGCCAAAGACAGAGTCGACCCTGCGTAGTAAATCCAGAGGACGAAGAGGTCCAAAAATTAGTCAAGTCCCCCCGTTTACACAACAGACGATTCTACGAATGAATAATCCAGTATCAGAGTGCGTGTACAAACAAATGAGGATGCATGTGGAGACGCGCACACGGTCCACTCAGGCGCAGGCAGTGGTAAACATGTGAGTAATGAGGGGTCCGATCGCACAGTGTGTGCATGTGTGTTGTTCATTCACACCTCCTGGCCATCCTGGTCCAGAACCTCACAGTACCTCCCCTTCACACACACCCACTACACCAGCTGTATGTGTGTGTGAGTCTGCGTGCCTGCCTGCTGAGAGACAACTTTTGTCTAAATGCCACCGCGGCGTGTCAGCCCAGTCTGGGTTGTGCCAGTCACCCACACACAAGGTTTGCAGCACTGTGTAGGCACCGAATCCTTGGTGAGCGCGCCGATCACCATGTTTGTGTAACTATGGTGCACATTCAGAATGAGGCTTTCCCCAGCCCACTCTCTCGGTCCATCCCTCGCTTCTCCCACGTGCACATTATCCTCTCGGCGCGTGGCGTTCAACGACTACCGGGCGCACCTGTCAGCAGGTGTGTTGCCGTTGTCCTTCTGGTGTAACACGAGTTGGTTTCGACTTAACTTTGCCACCGAGAGTCACACGTGCACAGGTGGAAGGTGGCCTGTTGTTTTCTGCGTGACGCCAGCACTGTCCTGAGGCCAGAGTGC
The DNA here is from genome assembly GCF_003711565.1 of Takifugu flavidus. Lineage (NCBI taxonomy): Eukaryota > Metazoa > Chordata > Actinopteri > Tetraodontiformes > Tetraodontidae > Takifugu > Takifugu flavidus. The sequence continues at coordinate 14,705,109 of NC_079525.1, forward strand.
ACGATCCCTCTGTTCCTCTGCGATAATGGTGGCGCGCGTGCTTCCTTTCATTAGGCCTGAACTGGCGGCTCACTTTGAGTGAGGAGCACGGGGGGATTGACAGCTGCTGCAGACAGACGTGCACACATCTGAAGAGCGCTGAGACAGAAAAGACAGAGGTGACACACGCGCAGCCTGACAACGCCACAAAAAGACGACTGACTCAACACGACGTGTTGTTGTTTAGAAGGAAAGCGTCCGGCTAGCTGCTTATTATCCAGCTACCTTCACAGAGGCAGAAGCATCTTTCACGTCTGTCCAATTGTCTCAGACAAAGAACTTCATCATCCTGCCCTCCCTTCTGATTCTCGTCATTCGTAGCATCACTGCTTCCGTTTAACCATATTCTTGTTTGTCTCTTCCACACTGTCTCCAGCACAGTGCCCACTGCAGACGCATGATGAGTTTTTTCCTCTTATAAGGCAGCACGTTATTGAGCTCCAGAAACACAAGAGGGTCGTGTTCCTTCTTTCTGTTGCCCATATAAACGCCCCCCTGAAATCGTTGGTTTAGCTCTCATTTAGAGATGTAAGTTGCAATCGCAAATCTAAAGAGACTTTGACATATTTGTCATAATGTAAAATTATTTAAAAAGTGCCTCTGGGAGAAAACATTGTATTTCAAATATCTATGTATTTTTAACCAAATTTTCGGCCTTTTCGTGTTCACAAGCCCGAACCTACGGCGCTTTTTTTAATCAACAAACACGATGTAATTAGGGATAAAGTGGAAAACTGATTCCAACTGTTAGATGCAACACAATGTATGAAACATCTGGTTGTGTGTTCATCAGAAACAAACCCCTCATACATGATCGGTGAACATTTTTATGACTTTAGCGTGTGAGTTCATATTCATCTTTGATTCAGGACAAACTCAAGAGTCGTCTTTCCAGAGTTTCTGCCTTTTTTCCCTGTTTGTTTGTTCCGAGGCCGTCGAAGCTTTTGCGTCACTGCTGCTGTTGAGTTTTCACTTCGATCTCACTTTTTTCTCTCTGCATCACCTCTCGCTACAAGTGTTTTGTGCGTAAGTGACAGGGTGCCTGCATTTCCCTGTCAGGTGTGCACTAAATTTTCACATGCAAATGTGTTGCCGGGATCCACAGGAAGATTAACATTATCCTCCCTCTCATTTTAGTCATTTAAACGTTCCGAAGAACTTTTCCCTTCAGTTCCTTTAACATTTTACACTGAGATTTTAAAAACCGAAGGTTTTAGATGCTGAATGCACGTGGACCGACTGGACAGAGGTGGAATTGTTGTTTCATTTTACAAAAGATTGCCCGCCAGATTTTTGCACCCATGAAAAGATTCCTCACTGAATTCATTTCCACTCTTACGTTCACGTGTCGTGCAGAGTATGCAGAACTCGTGCTGTCACGTGTAAGTGTTAATTCAAGTTTCTGAAGAGCACCATTGTCATATTCACACCCGCTGCCCACTTTGTGCACCCATCTGCGCAGCCATGCGTGTGTTGGGTTTCAACTAAGGTGTGGTGAGATGCACGTGGAGCAAGAAGAAAGACCAGCGGGAATATTGTCTCGAGTCAGCGTTTCCACGGAAAACTGCGTCTTCATTAGCTCACAACACTTAGGTTTTCCCGTTTCTATGTCCTGGCTCTTTACCTGGCTCCAGCATCAAAGCATCAAAAGCCACACATGCAGTGATGACAGTTTTAAATGTATATTATTTACAGTGTGCTGTAGTCGGCCATGCCATGTTGCAGCCACTTATCCCCCCAGTGTGAAGTACACAAATATGCGCACAGAGACGTCAAAGTTGTGACGCACAGAGTGCCAGACGGAATCCCACTCACCTCTGCTCCAATCACCAGCATCACTGGGATCACTGCAGTCACGGTAATGGAGACACAAGTGTTCCTCACTTCAACGCAGCCTCTCCCGTTGGGCCAAGTCGGGCCGGCTGAGCCCAAGGACGGGAGCCAAGGTGCTTGAAAACCTCTGAAGTCACACCTGGGGCCTGCGGAATTCCCACAAATTGCATGAAATCACATGACCTTGTCTATATTCAGGCAAATTGATTTATTTGCTCAGTTTTTAAGAATCAAAAAGCATTTCAACACCTTTTTGAGGCTTACTAAACACTTGTGTGTGCACAGTGGCAGCGTACTCACCCCCTGAAACTAATGACTGGTTGTGTCAATAACTGCAGTCTTTCACGTTGGTGGGGAGGAATCTCGACCCACTCGGAGTTGCTTCATCTCAGCCACAGTGGAGGGATTTTCTGACCGTTTAACGGTGTGTTCCAGGCCGTTGTCCGGCTGCATAACCCGACGCTTGAGCTGAAGGTCACAAGGTTATTCTGCCAGACGGTAGACGTCAAGGTTCCAGGTCCTGACGCAGCAAAGCAGCAGCAGACCGTCGCCACTCTTGTGTCCCCGTGGAGTCATGAACTTTGACCTTCCCTGAGGCGACTGATGTGTGCACTACTTTAACTGTCGCTCTGGGTTGGACGACCTCCTGGACAGGTCGTCGTTGATTTGAAACAAGTGTATCAAGAGATTAGCAAGCAGCTAAATACTTTATTCCCACGGCACATTTAATACATTCCCTTCATATTCCCTTCAAAGTAGATTTGAAAAATGTCACATTAGATTAGATTAGATTAGATTCAACTTTATTGTTACAGTATGTGCGGTTTATATTGTTACAGTAGTTTACAGTTGTTTACAAAGTTGCACTATAACCATATTTTACAGATGAGTATTTACATTAAATGCCTTAAACTATAAGTGCAGAAACTATTTACATAAAGCTAGAGGAAATGTGCAAATGATAAATTTGGGATGTGCAGATGATAAAGTGCATGAGTGTGCAAAATAAGTTTAAACAGTAGCTATGTTGGTTACTAAGCTAGTGAGTTATTGTGTAAACCGCTGCAGTGTAGTGAGATGTGGAGTGTGAGAGTCAGCAGGAGTTCAACAGGGACACGGCTCTGGGGAAGAAGCTGTTCCTCAGTCTGCTGGTCTGTGTTCTGAGGGTTCTGTAGCGCCCCCCAGAGGGCAGGAGGTGAAACAGTCTGTGGGCGGGGTGGGAGGAGTCCCTCAGGATGCTGCGTGCTCGATGCAGCCAGCGCCTCCTTGGCAGGAAGTGGAGTCCTAGTGATGCGTTGGGCAGCTTTCACCGCCCCCTGCAGAGCCTATATTACATATTATATTCAATAATAGTGAAAGGTTCAGAGCGGCGAGATCACAAAGTTCTGCCGATGTCCACAATCCTGAGTTTAAGCCATCAACGTAGCTTTGATGTCACCTCATCCCTGCTCCCACTTTCATAACCCACATTAAATTCCATTTTTTCCATGCAGAATGTGGATTAAAACTATAGGTTATTATCGCCACTTATTGCCTGAAACACATTTAAGCCCCTTTATAGACTTGTGGCCACAGTTTATCATCTCACATTGATTCACAGATTTTTTTTCCCCCACAGGATATGTGTCAGCCCCCTCATCCAAGCCCATATTCACTCCTATCGCAGATATTATATCTGCAGGCGAGGTTGGTAAATGAATAAATATCCCATTCATGGCCTGATTTATTACATTCCTCCCCCACATCCCCCTATATCCTCACCCAGAGTCGTCAATTCCCCTCTCCATTCTCTTTGCCTCCATCTGCTGCCTCTTTTATTTTTAACCCTGACATGGCTCATGTGTGACGCACACGGGCACGCAATACAACTGAAGAGGGACGGGCTCCTGACAGACTGAGCTGAGAGGGATCCAGCCAATCGGAGGTAGGAACGCTCCTTATTCCCCCTCTGGAGTTGATACAGGTGCACCAAAATACCTGCGGAGCCTCCACCTCTAAGCTGAGAGCAGTCCACGCGCAGCTATTCCCAGTCGTTCCCTCTCCGTCTTGATCCGATCCCCCTCTCCGTCAAGCTCCACACACCCACTCGCTTGTCTGAGCAGAACGGAGAGGAGCTACATATCAGTCTTGCATCACTCAACAATCAGCCGGAGACGTTTGATAGAGACTGTGAATGGGAAGAGGCCCAGAAGGACACACAACTGTCAGCCTGCATGTGTGTCTGGGTGGAAGACAACCGGCACACATACGGACACGTGCACAGTTAAATTGAGTTTGGCTGCAGAGCTGGAAGCGGTTCCTGGAAGGAGAACAAAGAGGAGGACGGTTTTCCCTCCCTCACCTCTCTCAGTTCTGATTATTACCGATATTTAGACGAGTGCAAATCTGCTTCCTTACATTTGTCAAAGAACAAAAGCCCCCGTCCAAATACTGCCAATTGTTTTTAGCAGCACTAATCTGTCCAACTACAGGGAATTATGGGGATGACACACGTCGGAGGTTGCAGGAAGTTTGAGGACTTTTTAGGATTTAAACAATGACTATTCTTTATTTTCTTCTCCAAAAAAAACCCACATCATATGTGTCTGTTCCCTCCTCCTTCTGCCCTTCCCCTTACCCAGCTGGCCATAGGGTGTGTGTGTGTGTGTGTGTGTGTGTGTTGTGTGTGTGTGTGTGTGTGTGTGTGTGTGTGTGTGTGTGTGTGTGTGTGTGTGTGTGAGGGTGGAGACCGCGGTCGGATCAGTGACGTCTTATTTCACACTTAATGATAAGTGTCTTCTCGCAGACGATGGGACAGATATAAAAATAGTGTCACTGTTATCACTCCTGGAATCTATCTATCTATCTATCTATCTATCTATATCTACCTATCTATCTATCTATCTATCTATCTATCTATCTATCTATCTATCTATCTATCTATCCTACCTATCCTACCTATCTATCTATCTATCTATCTATCTATCTATCTATCTATCTATCTACTATCTATCTATCTACCTATCTACCTATCTTCTATCTATCTATCTATCTATATTATCTATCTATCTATCTATCTATCTATCTATCTATCTATCTATCTATCATCTATCTACCTATCTACCTATCTCTATCTATATAAACAACAGAATGTGCACGTTAATTGTCCCATGTAATGGCAGGTGTGTGTGTGTGTGTGTGTGTGTGTCTGTGTGTGTGTGTCTGTGTGTGTGTGTGTGTGTGTGCGTGTGTGTGTATTTTCTCTGTCTACACATTACCTAGCATCGGTGCACCTTAAGGAGTCATTATAAGCTACCCCACAAGTCTCTGCTTCTGAAACAGTCCCAATTCACAGGATGACATCAGAGACGGCCCAGGAAGTAGGTGTGTGTGTGTGTGCGTGTGTGTGTGTGTGTGTGTGTGTGAGGGTGGAGACCGCGGTCGGATCAGTGACATCTTATTTCACACTTAATGATAAGTGTCTTCTCGCAGACGATGGGACAGATATAAAAATAGTGTCACTGTTATCACTCCTGGAATCTATCTATCTATCTATCTATCTATCTATCTATCTACCTATCTATCTATCTATCTATCTATCTATCTATCTATCTATCTATCTATCTATCTATCTATCTACCTACCTACCTATCTATCTATCTATCTACCTATCCTATCTATCTATCCTATCCTATCTACTATCTACCTATCTACTATCTATCTATCTATCTACCTATCTATCTATATCTATCTATCTATCTATCTATCTATCTATCTATCTATCTATCTATCTACTATCTATCTATCTATCTATATAAACAACAGAATGTGCACGTTAATTGTCCCATGTAAATGCCAAGTATGTGTGTGTGTCTGTGTGTGTGTGTGTGTGTGCGTGTGTGTGTATTTTCTCTGTCTACACATTACCTAGCATCGGTGCACCTTAAGGAGTCATTATAAGCTACCCCACAAGTCTCTGCTTCTGAAACAGTCCCAATTCACAGGATGACATCAGAGACGGCCCAGGAAGTAGGTGCGTGTGTGTGTGCGCGCGGCGTGTGTGTGTGTGTGTGTGTGTGTGTGTGTGTGTGTGTGTGTGAATGAGACACAGAGCCTGCATGATTGTCTGTTTGTCTCTGCGTGCACAAACGTGCGTGCATGTATGTGTGTGTGTGTGTGTGTGTGTGTATGTGTCCGTGCGTGCGTACGTGCGTGTGTGTCAGTCTGACGTCAATACTCCTCCATTCTATGTTTAACTGCATGGAGGGTAACTCATAGTGCACAGTAGGAGTCTGAGCTGCTCGTATTAATAGACTGAACTAATGTGACAAGAGGAAAAGGTCTTTTTCCTTCAGGGGGTGGTCAACGACGGTGTCATAGCATCAGGGAATATTGCCCCCCCCCCTAAAGTAAATGCCCCAAAAATTAAACATTTACTTTATTTGTCTGAATGCTTGGAATATTGTGTTTTACCCTGGAGGTTTAAATGATCTCCATATTTAATTAGCCAGAGGCGCTAGCAGCTCAGTCTGAAGAAACAAACAAACAAACAAACAAACAAAGAATTATCCAATCAAGTTTTGTTTAATATTTTGAACATTTTGTAGCTAACTAATCTATGTTCATTGCTTTAACGTTATATTTAATTCTTAAATTAAACAAATTTTATCCAGGATTAAATCTAAATTCCTAAATCTTCCTAAAGCTTTTCTTCTGGGTTTTTTTTGTTTTGTTTTGTTTTGTGGCTGTTGTTTATTAAAATACATATATTTTTGCTGTCAGTCATGTCCCATTTCAGCCAGATTTGAACGTTTTTGTGAAAGTAAAATGAAAGTAAAATGTCTAAATTCTATGATTAGAGTGAACTTTAACCCTTTTGCCGAGCGTGACGCATCCACGATACTAAAGATCTCATTGTGTTGCGATGAATGAGTGGATTCCCAGCAGACACAGAGTGATTGAAGGGTTATTAATAATTTCAATTAACCGCGGCTGAACGGTGGTCTGATGCAGTTTACGGAAACTCGGCCCATTATGTTTGAATTTCCACGTAGTTCCACCACTGACGTCTCCCTGGTGAGCGACCACAGCACGTACCGGCGAACAGATCACAGTCTCGGTCCCTACAGCCTGAAATGTGATGTTGGTTGGATTAAATATCTGATTAGCTTCAGACCACAGAGTAGCATTAAACCAAAGAATCAATGCTGAGAGTGCTAGTGTCCATTTTCATGCTAGTCACTAATGCGTTAGTCAGAAAAATGCAAGTGTGTGTGTGTGTGTGTGTGTGTGTGTGTGTGTGTCATTAGCTGGCTTTTCAGGAAACATTTCCACGTCTTTTCACCACCAACAGCAACAACATTCGCTATAATGCACGAAGGTTACACTCTTCCTGCGTGATGTAGCTGTTAGTCACAGGCAGGGATGATGAGCAGCCTACGGAGTTTCTGCTCGGCCTGTTTGATTTTAACACCCCCCCAACAGACAACATCTATTTGACGCATATACTAGTCATTAACGCTCAATGTATTGTGAAATAATATTACACTTTAGTGCCATTACCCGCTTGACCGCTAGGGGGAAGCAAACCTAAACTATAGCAATGTGTTCATATATATTGGCATTAATAATATTTATTTATATATTATTATAGAATTTCTTAGCACCCCCTCCCCCAAATCTGGTGCTTAACAAAGCTTTTACCAAAAACATCTCAGCCTTGTTTGTGGTTAAACAGAATGTGAGATACTTTATTGGGTTTAAGGTTGTGAATTCTGAACACAAAGGATGGAGCCCTTCACCCCTCCTGCCTCTGCTCCTCCTCCTCCACGCAAACAGCCATTCTGGTTCTGCAGGCAGCCAGAGAGTGATGGGCTCAGCGGGGGCTGACGTCCATGTGATGTGGAAGAAAAGTTTCCATACGGGAGGGAGGAGGGAGCAGGGGCGCGAGGAGCGCAGCTGAAAGAGACGGTCGCAGAGGAAACATCCAACCCTCTCCTCCTTCTGTTTAAAAAATATTTATTTTCTTATTCAGTGGCCACTTGATTACAATATTCACATCTAAAAATAAAAACCCGTGTTCCCCACATCCTTCCCTTAAATTTGAAGAGACACTCTGGGGGCAGGGGAGAAATGATTACACCCTCTCGCTCCTCCTCCTCCTCCCTCACCCTCGCTTCTCCACCTGCTTGAGAGTGTCCAGCCTTTATTCCTCCTCCAGTCCGGCTCTCCGTCTCGCCGGCCGGGACTCACTTGGAGGACATGTTGTAGCACCCGTGTGGATGCCACTGCATGTCTCGGATGCGTCTGATGGACTGCATCTGTGGGCAGCGGGCTCCGAACTCATTGAAATGCTTGAACTCGCCCTTCTCTAGCAGGTACTGGCTGCCACGGTAGCCGGGGAACTGGTATCCCACCCAGCTGAAGAGAGGGGAGAGGACAAGGGGATCAAAGCTAGGAATGAAGTGGGAGGCCACAGGAAGACAAACACTGATGTTGCCAACAAAAATAAAGAGTCTAAGAGTGAATAAAGACGCATCATCAGGCAGCATGGTCGTTACATTCAAGCTGCCTGTTGTTCTGCTCACTCCCGTTAAATTAAACAAAGGTTATTACATCGTTGGTCCATCACGTAAAGAGGATTCAGTCGATCTCCTGACTCACGTTCCACAGCTGACCATCACGCTGCCCACCCTGTCGGTGAAACCGTAGGAGAACAAGCTGGGAACGTCATCGTCCATGATCTCCATCTTACGACCCTTGAACTCTCCGACCTCATACAGGCAAATCTTGTGCTTCTCCGGGTCCTGGAGGAGCAAAAAAAAAAAGAGCAACGCTATGGAAATCGCAGCGGAGGTCGCGCACGGTCAAGACAGAGCTGGTGCCGTTACCATGCGGATGGGCCTGAAGGACAGCAGGTAGTCATTCTTCTGGCAGTTGCTCCAGGAGTCCCAGCGGGGGTACTCGCCCTTCTCCAGGATGAACATTTCACCGCACAGGTTCATCTGCTCAAAGCCCACAAAGCTGAGGAGGGGAGACAGGCTTTTAGAGGAGCGCTACGCTGATCCCTCTCGCTCGGGGGCCTCCTGTGGGGGCCCCAGATGTTCCTGACAAACACAGCTGGAGTCCAGCAACCATCACGACTTAGATGGGAAACCACGGCAGAGTTAACCGCTGCATCTAAACGGCGTTAACCAACCAGCGCTCGTCTACAGGATCGCTACTGAGGTCCGGTGACGCTCACACCAGCGACCCCAGTCGCCCCAATGACCTCGGTGACCCTGGTTTTGCTGGTTAGTGCTGCTGATGGAGCCTCTCTGCCCAAACAGGGTTGGTTTTAAATCACCTTCTGCTCTATAACCAGTTAAACAGATCTCGTATTGGATTTGTATTACAGGACACAACAAAAAAAAAGATCTTTTTTTAAAACTAAAGCAGCTTAAACTGCCTCTCTGCTTCGTCATAGATGGCGTCACACTATGAGTCTTTGGTAACATTAGCACAAACGTCCCGTCGTTCCATGTAAAAACTACTTTTCTAGACTTTTGAACAACTTTTTCCCCCCGTTTTTCCACTGCAGGTTAAAGGAAACTGCCTTCTCTTCTCCCGTCACCGGACTTCCGATTGTCCGCTCTGTTCATTCTCTGCCTCTTTCGGCTCTCAGCGCTCTGTAGTGTCACATGATCGTCACATTATGTTGTCAGCTCACACGCCGAAGCTACTGGAGCACTATGCAAATCACCCTGGATAAAAGCATCAGCCAAACTCCCAAAAATGGGAACGCTCGTATAGTGCTGAGTGCAGAGGAGGACTGAGGGTGCTGGGCACATTATGGGGTGCGTGCGTGTGTAGGCGGACACGCGGCAGGATACTTACGGACCACATTCGACGCGAAGGGAGCGCACCTTGTCCATCCCCAGGTCACAGACGTTGATGCACTCACCGCTGATCTCAATGGTGCGGCCCTGAAAGTTCTCCTGCTCGAACACGTGCATCTGGAGAGGGTCGGCATGGGTCGGCATGGGTCAGCGCTCACCTGGACTGGCAATGATCGTGCAGTGTTGCTGTGCACGTGTGTGTTTGTGGGTTGGCTGTACCTTGTAGGACATCATCCCCATCTCAGACATCTTATTCTGAGCCATCTTCCAGTCAGTCTGGGAAGAAGCCTTGGATTTGTCTCCAAACATGATGACTGAGGAGGAGAAGATGCAACCTCAACCTCTTTTACGCCGTCACATTAGTTAAAATCACAACAGAGCCATTAATGTGCTCGAAAAGGATAGAATTTAAAGATTTATATTTTGGAGCACCCCCTCCTCAAAGAAAATAAACCCAAATCATATTTTCTTTGTCCAGAAAAACCGAATATTATAAAAGTGACCAACATTTTTGATACATTTATAGCTCAGAACAGGTCAAATGTAATGAACTCCCAAAAGCCTGAGACTTTGCTAAACACACGATCGAATCCACTCTATAAACGGAAGAGTAGATTTGATCGTAGCTATTTTTCGCTCTTACCTTGGCCGCTGGGTTGGTAACAGAGTTATCACAAAACAGACTGATGTCATGTGAGGATGCACTAGGCCCCCGGCCACTTTTATATGCTGGCGCACTGGCTGAGGGGATTAGGGAGACAAAAACAAACTCGCTGAGCTCACAGCCCCCACAGAATAGAAATACCCCCATCATCAAAGAGAGAGGGGCAGCAAGAGCGAGTGGGTGGCGAGAGAGAGGCAAGAAGTTAGGAAGTGGGGGAAATGCTGAAAATCAGCTCTGCAAATATTCTCTCGGCTGATTTTTTTTTTAATAATTACACCAACCGTGCTCACCATAAATCACATCATCTCTCCGTAATATGAGAAGGGGCTTTCATAATAAAGACTCGGTGGGACAAACAATAAAAAAGTAATAAAGTGTGAGCGGTAATACCCCGATGGAGCGAGCAGCTTCTGATGTGCGTGGTCAGTGGGAGGAGGAGAACACTAATACATCACAGCCCACTGCACTTCCTCGCACACTCTGGGTCATTTATTGTGCTCTTAATGTGAGATTCAAGCCCATGAAAGGCTCATTTTAGCAACGATAGCTACTAGCTACTAGACTGCAGCTGCTCTTCGGATCAGACAGACGCGCTAGGCAAAAGGTCACCGGAGAAAAGAGGCATTTTTAGAGGCACGTCGGAAATAAAAGAGGTAACGTTTCTGAGAAAGGGGAAGTAAATGGCAGGACTGTGTCCGGTCATTCTCATTCTCATTTGCATTGCCATCCAAGCGGCAGAAGCTTCACACACTTCCACCAGGCGTACTGTCCTCTAATAGCAGTAAATCATATGCTCTTCATTAGCTGGAGCTGGATCCACATAAGAAGGATTCGCATGAAGATGTCATGAATGTGTGGCTGATCTTTCCGGAAAAAGCACCTCATTGTTCCCCCTTTTTGAAATTAAGTTTTGGGGTCTTATGGGAAGAAATCTGTCAAATCTGGGGCATGTGTCAGATTTTAGCCCCATATCTAAATAATATGGCGCTCACTAACTAAACAGGTCTAATCCCACATCAAAGGATTGTCATACAACTCCAGAATCTTTTCCTTTGGCGTTCAGTTTGTTAAATGAGCCACGATGTGCAGTTACATTTGTAACGTGTCTGCAGGTGCTGATTGTCCCACTGTAAATAAAGAATAAAGCCTCCGGATGCTCAGAATGAGCTCATGGCCGACATGTCCTGGATAAAACGCTGTTTCCAGCACAGATTTCCACTGGGGGACAGAAGCAACAGAAAACTCCCGGATAAGATTTAAATAAGCCTTACAAATCACCTGAATTTTAGTTTTTGAGTCACCAGCGCCGTGGGAATGCTTCAAAGGCCTCATTGGAAAAGACAAGATGAAAGACATTACTGTGGGAAAATTGGCCTTTTAATGATTTCAATAACATTTCTGGAGCTAAAAATAAAAGTCGAAAGTTCTACGGAGCTCAAGAGCCTCCAGGAGCGTCAGCCGCCTTCTACAGTGGAACAATCCAAATAACAGTAAATGAGCCGGACTCCTGCTTCTGAACCTGTGTTCTGAAGGATACGATGCTGGTATATAGAGCACATGGTCAGCGGTTATGGGATGTGAGACCCAAAGCAGAGTGAATAAAGATATAATTCCCATAATAATCCCGAGTACCTGCTGGCCTGCATTGTGATATAATCAGCAACTTAATCAATGACTGTTTGACAGCAGAACTTTACTTCCTGTTTGTTATTGATGAGAACAGATGTGACCAGATGAGACCAGTGAGAACAGATGAAACCAGATGAGAACAGATGAGAACAGTGAGAACACATGAGAACTGTGAGAACACATGAGAACAGTAAGAACAGTGAGAACAGATTAAACCAGATGAGAACAGATGAGAACAGTGAGAACGCATGAGAACAGTGAGAACAGTGAGAACACATGAGAACCGAGAGACCAGATGAGACCAGATGAGAACCGAGAGAACAGTGAGAACAGTGAGAACTGTGAGAACACATGAGAACCGAGAGACCAGATGAGAACAGTGAAGAGGCCGTTGACGTCAGCCTGCTGCCTGCACGGTTCTCAACGTGACGTTGAGGGTGACATTCGGGATCATTCTCTTCTTTTATTAGTTCATTTCTTTGACGACGGTTCAGCTTCAACTCTTAAAACTCTCTGAATTTCCTCGACTTTCCAAAGTCCCGGTTAAAACTCCCTTCCCAAATAGTTCCCAAATCCTCCTCATTCTGTCTATAGTCCCAGCCGCTGTTGTTCTATATGGCTCTGCTGACCTATACGAATAGAGCAACAACGGCCTCACATTCCCCATCCTCACCTCTGCCACGATGTGCTGAGTCAGGGGCGAGAGACACAGAGCCAGGGAGAGAGAGGGAGGGAGAGATATGTATTATTTTTGGGGAAGCTGTTAAAAAACAAGCACATTATTCACAGTTTCTTAAATAAAACTGGCGAAATATTGAATTCTTTAGGCCTTTTTTTTTCCAGATGAGATTCATCACCAGGGAGATCACTCAGGCAACTAATGGATCTTTGGAGCTGTCATCTATTCACGGAGCCGGTCTTTGTTCCAGAATACAGCCATCCGAAAATAAATAAATAAATAAACAACCCTGATGATCTCTGCGGAAAACCCAATTTCAACATTGGCGTCATCACTCGATAGAGGCTGAATTGGTTCGTTTGAGCAAATACTGCGATACTGTTCTGTTAAAACACTGTAGCTGCTGGAACCAGAGGATTCGTCCTCCCTTCCCTCCTGTTGTTGGTTCTGATCCAAAGATTGTGGGAACCAGCACTCTGACCCCCCCCCCCCCCCCCCCCCCCTATCAGGCCCATCAATAAGACAAATAATTAATCAGAAATCACATCGTTGCCACAGTTCTTGCCCTATCGCTGATTGACCATTACACTTATAAATAAAACAAACCTTGATTAATAGAATGTAGAATAACTACATTTATAAAAATAAAACACTAACTTTTCTGACAGGAGGTTTCCATGGTGACAGTGTGTGTGTGTGACTAAAGAGAGGACAATGAGGACCTCAGCAGTTAACGCTCACTAAAACGAAAAAGGAAGTTTATTCCAGTGAACATACATGAAAACATACATTAACAGCTTTTATTGTAGCTTTTATGATGCTGGTAGAATAGTTTGGTGGGCAGATTATAAAGGAAAATGTGTTGTGTACGTGAAACAGGGTTCTTTAGCGTCAACATCCAGTTTTCTCCTGAAGTCATGTCCAAATGTCCACAGTATTAATGAGATCAAAGAAATAAATCATGACAAAAGTCTGCTAACTGGGACCAAAGAAGCTCTGTACGACCAACCTACAGCGTCCAAATTTAATGCGAGTCAGACGTAATAATTATCTTTACATTATTTTACAGCTGGTCCTATCATGTGGACAATGTAGCCGTCCTTCTGCTCATGCTCCTATTTCATTAGAACTATTAATAAATATTATAATTATTAATGTGCGATAGGTAACTGGGAAGGAGTCTTGATGATAATCTGGGCTGCATAATTCTGAACCAGTTGCTGTTTATGAGGGGGGGCACCAGGTGAGGGGGACGCCAGGGAGGTGGGAGGTGACTAGAACGTGGGCCAGGATGGCAGCGCTGGGTGGGGGAGGGCAGCAGCGATGCTGACGTCAGCAGGCGCGAGAGGCGGCGGGGCTGAACCAGAGGGGAGGGAGCGGCGGATGGTGGCGGTGATGTCAGAGACGGGGAGCTTAGAGGGTGAGGATAGCATCTCTGTCCTTTACATTCCACCTACACATCTCACAGCAGGGGCGTCGGACCAAAGGCTCTAAACGAAAGATCGGAGAGGAAAATGAGAACAGATGCACAGTATTTGCTAGTATGTGAATGCAGCGTCACCTCATCAGCATGGATGTCTCCCTCCTCTGTCATCGGTCCGTCCTCTCTCTCTTCTCCTTTCTCAGCCTCCAGGACGTTCTTCGCTCTCTCCCTCCTTCGCCTGAACATTGTCTCGCCTGCGATGGTGGATCTCCGCCGCTCTCCTCGCCGCTGCAGGCGAGGAGTCTCCCGATGCTGCATGCTGGCCTCCCCCTCCGCCCTCTCTGTCCAGCTCCTCGGCCCCGTCACCTTCACCGTCCTCTTCCTCCCCATCGCTGCTCTCAGAGCCCGACTCATCCGAGTTGTCCTCTTCCAGGTAGCGGTAGCCTTTGACCTGCGGATATTAAAAATATAGAATTTAATGAGAAAAGCGTCGCTCCAGCAAATATCCCACACCTGTCGGTGTTCAGATCATTTTTAAATCATCATTGTTATTATTTCTACTCCAATATCACTTTCTATGACATTATAATGACTCTATAAATTGTTAATGAGAGTTGGGAAAAACTTTCCAGCTGCTGCACACAGATTTTATAACACTTTATTACTTTTCTTTAGTATTTACTGCTTTGGGGATAAAAACTATTCCTTCTTTATGCAATTTACAAGAGGGAACTAAGTATTTATGATTTATTTATCTCTGGGAATTCGTTGGAACGTCTCACTTCCTCAGCACGCAGATCTTCCCGTTATCAAGGCTTCACCGTTGATGACGGCGTTTCCTCCTTACCTTGTGTCGGGGCCGAGGGATGCGAGGCAGCCTGAAGGACACCTTCTTCAACAGGCGACGCTCCATCAGCCAGTAGCAGTAACAGGCCACCAAGAGTGTCGCCAGCAGGATGGACAGTTTAGCCTGCGTCACACGATGCAGGAAGCCAAATTTAAGCTTCCCTTCAGCATCATTACTGTCCCTATACCCTCGTTAGTGCACTAAACAGTGTGCACACATTTTGTAAGGTGTCTGAATGTTGAGTGAGGATCGCCCGACACGATGTGGTGCACCCAGTGTATCCCATAATATAAGTTCAGACACTTTACACACACACTATCCCAGTTATTTGAGCGACAGCTCGTCATACCCTCATGGGCAGGTTGGACCAGAGGTAAACTATGAAGATGGCGATGGCCTGCCACCAGTGATAGATGGCGTAGACAAAGTCCAGACGTTCTTTTTCCTCCGCGTACAGCAGTCCCAGCACAGCTGAAGCAGAGACGCTCATGTCAGCCCGTGTTGTCTCTGAACACACACACACACACACACACACACTTACTGCTGACGCCCGTCTTGTTGAGGGCTGAGCCAAGGCCCCACAGTGCAGCGATCACCAGGAGTGGGCCCAGCATCTCCGGGTTGTTGGGACGTAACGGCAACGCCAGGAGGACCACGATCAGGGTCACGTGAACGGCTGCGCCCGCTACCAGACACACCCAGCGGGGGAAGTACAGGAGGCTCAGCGAGAGGGAGGAGAAGACGGAGCAGGACAGCCCATAGACAACGATGAGAAGCCACAGTTTATCCAGCCCCAAGACGCAGACGCCGTACGACTGTGGAACAGGCAGTTCGAGCATGTTCCTCAGTGCTCTCTTTGACTAAATTGAATTTGGAAAGGGAAATATCACAGTACCAGGGAGAATCCGGTGACGGCAAACATGGTTTCAAAGCCGCTGTAGATGAAGAAAGGGCAGAGCAGCCGCAGGCGGTAGTCTCTGAGGTGCTTGAACGGCAGCTGGAAGATGTTTCCCCAGCCGATGCTGCGAAGGTCGATCTCCTCGGTCGGCCGGTAGGCAGCACCGCACAGCAGCAGGAACTGGGAGCAACAGCAGTCTATTCACTCCAGATGTTTTTGGGCGTCTGCTCTGGCCAAATAAACCAACGCTCGATTGCTTTAGGAGGTGAATATGCAAAAACTCAACGGTGAATCTCTACTTCAAGAGTCCACCGGCCTCCTTCACTGACACACACACACGCAGCCGCACGCCGCTTCCTCTTTGCTCTTACAATGATCATAGCGAGGAAGGCGAAGCCCATGAGGATACTCTCCACCTCGATGAGCAGCATGGAGCGGGGCAGTCGCTCCAGGATGGTGGTGTTGAAGCCTGGGATCAGTCCGGAGATGTTGGCCCCTGGGGGAGGCAGACGTGGTGAAGCGCGGCGCCATTTGTGTGGCTACGATGTGGACTGAAGCAGCATTAGCAGTAACCCGGTGCCAGACGGTCTTACAGAACTAAAAGGAAACTTTTTTTTAGGGAAGTGAGCTCAGAGCTCAGCTGCACGTGTTTAGTTTCAAAGCAGTTATAGCGAAGAATAAAAGAATCGTTTCTTTTTGGCGGCCTTGGTAAATTGCGGGATAACAAAGGCAAATATCTGGCATTTAAAGAGGCTTCTCTTTCCTTCCTATCACTCAGGGAAAATCAGACTTTTAACAGAACAAACAGCGATCCCCCGGACCCACGCCTGTAGGCAGCATGGTCAGTTTACTGTCCAATCATTTGGCTTCTTGTAGTTTATGACTGAAGAATAAAATACTGCATGCACAGTGGAATAAACTAAACATAGTTGAGCTAAAATGGAGAAAACTGTCATCTTGCCCAGTGTCAATGACACAGGCGCCTCCCTTTCCTAGTCTCAATGGCGAGTGGATGAATGCAGGGCGCCGGGTGTCTTTACCGCAGGTTTTGACGCTGTGCAGAATGTGCTTGTTGGTGTTCAGGTGTCCATTAAGGACAAACCGCATGGGGAACTCTGCAAAAACAAAACTCAGCTGAGGAGGAAGAGAGAGAAGGTAGAGACTCATGACCAAGTGCTTCTGCAGCTGTTCAACACCACACAAAAGGAAAAAGCCTGCGTGAACGAAGGCCGGACGAAGACTCACATTAAAGATGCTGTTGAAGACCGACTGGAAGACGATGATGTAACGGTGGCACGCTCCTTTAGGAAGCTTCTTCTGCTCTTGCACATGTTCCTCTCTGTAGTTGACATACTCGTAGTACTGCTGCGCCATCCTACAGGAGGTTGGATTCATTGAATAAACAGCAGTGAGAGCTATTTAATGTATGTGTCACATATACAGAGCAGGTGTCAATTAATGCTTAACATTTCTGAGCTGGACGCAACTTTATACTGCAGCTCTTCTCTTCTCTGTTTTATAACCATCTGATATCATATCAAAGTAGTTCACCATAAAGGAAGTGTTGTCTGTGTGGGAGTAACAGCAGCCTAATGAGGTCAGCAGATGAGTCGCACCAACGATCACTAATTGAACTGAACTCTTGTGATACATGGACGTGTTGACACGAACTCGCACCTTCCTGCCACGTTCTGATACCTACCTGGTGATGTAATTCCCCAGGGAGGCCCAGAAGGGCACAATGGCCACACCAATGGCTGCAGCGGAGGGAACCAAGGTGTAGTATCGCTCCCAGTAATTGGTTGACACAAACAGCGCATAGATTCCCGAGGCAAGGAACATCATCCACTTGGTTCCGAGAAACCTTGAACATATAGAGGATTGGCACGACGTCATAAACGCTCGCTGAATGAAGACAAACGTGTGATTTTGTGCATTCCTACCTGATGAGCACGGGGGTGTACAACAGGCTGATGATGGGCGTGACGTTGATGCCCATCAGCATTTTGCGATCGATGTCCTCCAGGCCGAGGTTGCTGTACTTCACCTCACGGTACGTCATGTCATAATGGAGGATGAGCTGCATCTGCAGGAGCCCTGCGGTGGCCACAGACACCTGGCCTTCAGACACCTGCGTGTCTACCAGCGCACCTCTTCACTGCTCTCCAGTCAGACTCACCCATGTAGACACTGTACACAATCATGGCCCCGACACTGGCGGCGAGGACATTCTTGATGACGCCCAGCCTCTTCCTCCTGTAGTATTTCCGCTCTTCCTCCTCCTCATTGTACTCGGCCTGCGGGCCCAGGAACTCCTCCATCTGCAGGGAAACACAGGTGAAACTCACGCACAATGACCGATACGTGTCCTGTGGAGCCGAGTTTGTCACCTGGTTGTCCTCTTGTCCAACATCCAGAAGCTCGTTATTGCCACCAATGGGAGCCCCAAGCGGCTCTGCATGGACGCCAAACTCCTCCGTGTCAGAAGCCTCCATCTAATGATAAAAAACCAGCAAACTCAAACGAAACAGTCATTTTGAAGATAAGTGGCAAGGATCGAGTTACACAGCTTTTTTAATTGGTGGATTTTTTTTATTGAGTTTTATTATCTTATGATTTAGGAAAAATCTCCTTTGTAACCATAATTGTCTCCCAGTTTGAATAAGTGTTAAGTCCTTCAGTTGTTAAAACAGTTTTAAGGCTTAAAATCGTATCTGTTGGAATTATGCTCCCATGCCTGTAAACACAATCTACATTTTATTGCAAATATGGTGCAAAACTTTAATTTGACCATATTCAGCTTCAATTTTCTGCTTCCACTGTCTTCCCCAATAGATGAAAATATTGTTCTTTTACTCAATCACATTTAAAACTTTTTAGATTTAAATTTGAGGCAGTCAAAAAGAAAACAGCCCCAGAATCTGCAACACCAACATATTTAAACTTATATAACATATTATAACATATTTACTTCTATCTGTACCTTTTACACAAATGCATATTAATATTAAATAGTTTAATCTCCTTTTACATGAGAACTATAAATTGAAAATGACACAAGAACAAACTGTTTGATCGTAGCTGTCTGACGCGACGTTATGTTGTGAAACTATAGAACTT
The DNA here is from genome assembly GCF_003711565.1 of Takifugu flavidus. NCBI lineage: Eukaryota > Metazoa > Chordata > Actinopteri > Tetraodontiformes > Tetraodontidae > Takifugu > Takifugu flavidus. The sequence continues at coordinate 14,724,097 of NC_079525.1, forward strand.
TCTCTACTTTTTAACGATTTAAAGTTGCGTCTAAACTCTCTTACCATGGCTCGCGCGCAGAGCTGTCGTGTCCTCGAGAATGGTCCAATACTTCCGCTTTCATTGGCACGCGCACACACCGTTGGTATAAATAGGAGTTTTACTGAAGTGAAAATAAAACGATCCTCCACTTCCTCAAAAGTTTCTGCCTCTGTCTTAAAGACACACGCACGCAAAACCAGCGTCGATTATGTGTCGTCGAAAAATAAAGATTTTATAAAAGTCCCGTGACTCACCAGAAATGTGAACTTAGTTTAAATTGTTTTGATTATTTCTTCTTCTCCGTTTTAAACGTCCAGATATTGGCCAGTTTGGGGCGGGGAGGGGCTGGCACCTCCTCCTCATGGGGTTATGGGATGGAGCCCATTCTACATCTTTATCTCGCAGTTCTGTCCCAGACTGTGGAATTATGGGATGTTTAATAGCTGCAGAATCTCACCTCCTTTCTTTGGAGGTGCCCAAATCCAGCCGGGTACCCAGGTGAGACCATTGAGGAGCAGGTAGGATAGAAAACCCTGTAAACATACATCCATATAGCAAATATCCCCGTCCTATGCACGTGCACTTAGTTTAAGAGTGTTTTATTAATTTATAACAGAGGAAAACATTCTTCACAGCAGCTACAGTGAATCCAGAGTTTCAACTTATTAAACATTAAAATGTTGCGTAAAATCAGGTCGATTTTCAATGTTTGCACTCTGCCGCCCGCTTGTCTCCGCCCCCTTTTCTATGCGTGACGTGAAAGGCTAGTTTCCTTTTGCGTGTTTGTTTTCTTGCTGCTGTGAAAATGGTCTGTTAGAAACACAGTACAGGGAAACAACATTAGTGGTAAAAGAGACTTGGTCCACTCAGAGACACGGCAAGGTCGACCCCATGAGGACAGAGGACACGTTGGATTAACTGTGGTTCAAGGTTTCGCATGTGGCCGCTCCGCGTTGTGAAGAAACCTGCAGAAAATGTTTACTTTTGTCCATGCCAAGAAAAAAAATACTGTTCAAAGGTTGATCAGACTCAAGAGTGCACATGATCTGTGTGCTCCAAATGCCAAAGATGGTGCTCCTGCAGCGTCCTTCTATCACTCCACACGGTTGAAAACAGTCACAGAAGCTGACAAATAAATAAGGACGTCTTTCCTCAGGTGGTTTGGGTTTTTTTCCTCGTATCTTCTGCTTCAGGAGAGGAAGCAGTTTGTCTGAAAGGATCCTCAACCAGATGTTTCGCCCCCATCCCTCAACACATATCCCCTCACAATGCTTCTCTTTATTCCACCTGGTCACAGTATTTATCCGCTCCCCATAGCTGCTTTCCTCATCAGCTCCTCATCCTGGACCGACAGCTCCGTCAGCTTGCGTCCCAGCCTCTCGTGAAGGTCCAGGTATTTGGCCACGCAGCGGTCCAGACACACCGCCTCGCCCTTCGTCAAATCTGCCTCCTTGTAATGCGGGGGCACACACTTCCTGTGGCAGGCATTGGTCATCCTTAAAGGTAAAAGAAATTATTGCAACATTAATATTCCACCCAAGTGCATATCAGTCGGTTAAAACATCGTCAAAAAAAGATTCAGTACTTCGATTCATGCGGCCCACAGACATGTATTGTGTTTATGTATGTGAAGTTGTGTAATTCTAATGCAGAAACGATCTGGGGTCTGGTGTCTCTACTTCCTCTCCACTGCCCTAGATCTGAGTTTCTGGTCAGTCAAACTCAGGGATACTATGGTTCTTAACCAGGTACTAAACCTGACAGGACAGGTTGGTGCCAAGCACTGGAGAATGGAACCAGCATCTCCATAAAGCTGGTCAGCAGAAGGAAGCCTGAAGTGCTCTAAAAGCCCCTGATGTGCTGACCTTTGACCTGGTAAAAGGCAGTGCCCCAACATCAGCAGATAACAAGTTAAACGTGGTGGTTCTCCTGTATGTTCAGGGACCTGTGCATTAGCTGGCTACATGCTAGGAGCGTGATGCCAAACACAACCGCCCTCAAATCTTCTGAGCCCCCACCCTGCTGCTAGCAATAAAGATCAAAGAAATATACACGAAAAATATACATCTATGTCTGCATGTATGCGATAAACCTCTGCGTTTCACCGTTTATATTGAATTAATGAAAGTTTTGACGAGTTTTATTGACTCAGTATGAAGGCTCCCGATCTGTCAGTGGTTTAGTAAAGGCCCAGGCTGCCATCTGCTGGGGTGTAGAAAACAGATTAATGGATTTACTTGTTTAGAATGGATAAAAACATTAAAAGATAATAATACACCATTATTAATAATAAAGAAGGACCAATTTCAACTTTAATACCAGGCTCAATCGATAAAATGTGAAAGGGGTTTTAGGTAACTGCAGGTAAATATTGGGCTTCGGTTCCGAGAGTCATACTCCTAAAGAGGACACACGATGTTAAGTGACTGAATGGAGCCATCATTTCTTCCTAAATGGGTCAAATGGTTGGAGCATTTACAGGTCACTACATGTCGATAAATTAATGCCTGGAATACAGCTAGCTATTACTTCAACATGCGACTCCCCCACATTAGAACAGTTATAATAAATTATTTTAATCCTTGAAAGGTGGCCCTTTCTGTTGCCTTTAGAGGCCAGTTTTAAATGAATGAAGACCATAACCGCAGTCGAACACACTGCTCGTGTATGAACGGTGAAGCTAATTGTAGCCTCATACCGGTTGTACATGTCAGCCATCATTTCCACCTCCAGCTCCGCCGCCAGCTGCTGCGCTTTCATGGGATCCATCTCGCGGCTGCTACGGTTCAAACCTGCCTCCCAAAGCTGGAAAATCGGCCCGGAATAGGTTCAATAACGGACAGATTTTCGAATCTTCTTTAACCTTCACAACGTCTGCAGCGGAACACGTGTGTTGAGTTTCCGTTTCGTCTGCTGTGTCAATAAAGCTTTATTCAAACGAGGCATGACAATAGTGCGCCCTCTAGTGGCGTTGACTGGCCACCACCACGTTATTTCTTGTTATTTTCCGTTTAACCCTTGAAGTTGTTTCTCCGGATTCGGGCATAAATCCAATAATTACTGTTAAATAAAACACAGGGGGAAAAATGTTATTTAAGACTTTTATTACAGGGAATTTCCAGTTTGAAACTCCATATTTTATAAAGAAATTAAGACACAAACAGTACAAACATTAACTTAAGCTCAATCTTCACTGTAACATATTAATAACTGCAAATAAACATTTATTAGGAGCCTGAACTTTATTCAATTTCCAATCACTGACGGGGAAAATGAATAATTAAATCATAAAAAAAATACTTTGTTAAGCGGATTTGAAAATGAACATATAGTTATGAACGTCAACAATATAATTAATTATAATTTTATGAAGTGGCCAAAGATCAGAGTAAAATCTATCAGAAAGATTTCTTTGCCTAATCACCCATCACATCTATCTCAGGCTCTTCCTCCTCCTCCTCCTCTGGAAAAACAGAAATATTCAGCAGTTCATTCCCATTCAGACTGGAGAGAGGCAGCGGGGAGCCCCGGAGGATGTCCACCTCCTCCTCCTCCTCCTCCACCACCTCCACCACCTCCTCCTCCTCCTCCACCACCACCTCCACCTCCTCCTCCACCACCTCCTCCTCCTCCTCCTCCTGATGGTAGTTGTAGTTTAGAGCTCGGCTGCTCCTGCTGGGTGTCTGCGAGCTGGACCGGTGGTGCGTAAGTGACGCACTGATGTTCCTGGGAACACTCAGCTGAGGGGCTCCTTGGGAGGAAACGGATTATTCACCTCAACCAAACTGTTGGCACGAGTTACGGTTCATCTTTTGATTTAAACACAACTGCAAGAAAACATCAGCAGCTCCCAGCAGGTGATCTGGATTCTCAGATTTGGAACTTGTTCAAGCCTCAAATCTCTCTTAGAAGCCACATTCCCTCCACAACGTGGCCTGAATTGAACAATATTCTGGCGGATCAGCGGGGAGCCAAATTTTGAAGACATTGATATAAATTCTTTAAGGCCTGCAGATTTTACCTTCAGAGTTCTGTGGTGGTTTCGGCCTCTGGCCCTTGCCAGTCCGGCCTCGTCTTCTGGGGACACAGTGCAACAACGTCCCCTGCAGTTCGCCAGCAGACAGGAGGACGTCCTCCTCCGCGGAGATGTTTTCTTTGGACAGTTTATCCTCCCTGGGGGTGATCGGGCCTAAAATGTGATTATGGTTGCTGTCCGAGTTGAGGCGAGACCTTCGGCTCCTGGTCTGTGGCCCCGTCACGTCTGTGCCCGGGACGCCGCCTGCTCCCTCTCCGCTCTGTAAGTTTCCGGATTTTCGGGTTGCGTCCTTCCTCTGCCGTCCCTTCAGCTTCCTTGTTTTTGAGAAAAGCTGCTTGAGAATCCTCTGGGCGTCCTTCACATTTACCACCTGGGCCCGTCTTCGCCCGTCAGCTTTGGCCCCCGCTGGGAGTCCGTCCCTCGCGCCAGTCCCATCGCCGGGGTCAGCGGTCGCCGTTTTCTTCGGCGGAATTTCCGGAATTTCTTCACTTTCCAGCCTCTTCCGTTTCCCATCCAGCACTTTTCCACCACTGCCGTTGACTTGTGGGTCACCTGACACGGGCTGACCTTTGGCCTCGGGTGTGGAGTCTGCCTGGAAAAGTGGGAGAAATTAATTTATAATATACAATAGAAGCGACGGTGTTTCGTTGCCCTGGAAACGGAGGTCGTTCTCCACACATTACAAAGCTTTTCAGAAAGAGGAAACGATACCGGTTCCGGCGGGTGGGGCTCCTGTACACGGGACCCCGGGGAGGTGAGCGTCTCACGAGCGTCTCTTCGCCTCAGGACCTCCCAGGCTTTTCCTTCGGTCCTCACCAGCTTCAACTGGAAGACAGAGTGGAGTGAAGGAACCACGCAGAGCTTTGAAAACGGGTCGGCAACAATCAACAAGGGATCCTCGTTAGTTGCTGCTAACGTCAGTGGGAAGAGCCCAACATGTGTTCACCCCAAATCCTCCGACTCGCTCAGGGTCGTAGTGTGAACACGAGGTGGAAACAAGGCGGCTCTACAGGTGCCTGATCAGAAATAAATAAGTTAGCGGGCGTCAGAAAACACACCTTGAAGGAAATCCTTGTGGTCCCGAGCATCTGCTTCACTGTGGCCCGGTCCTCCTCTGTGATGGCCCGGTCCTCCTCTGTGATGGCCCGGTCCTCCTCTGTGATGGCCCGGTCCTCCTCTCCGCCGGCCTCTCTGCCGGCCCGGTCCTCCTCTGTGATGGCCCGGTCCTCCTCTCCGCTGGCCCGGTCCTCCTCTCCGCCGGCCCGGTCCTCCTCTCCGCCGGCCGGTCCTCCTCTCTGCCGGCCTGGTCCTCCTCTCCGCCGGCCCGGTCCTCCTGTCTGATGGCCCGGTCCTCCTCTCCGCCGGCCCGGTCCTCCTCTCCGCCGGCCCGGTCCTCCTCTCTCTCACCGAGCGCCGTTCCCTCCTGTTCAGCTGTTTCTGACGGTCCGGTCCCCAAAGTCGTCCGGTCCTCCTGACGGCAGCCATGTTCCTGAGCTATCTGGGATTCCAAGTCATCGTCATGGGAACCGGTGCCACACACACCACTGCTGTGTCCGCCCCTCGGGGCACCACTGGGCGAGCTGGGAACCGTTAGTGGAGGGTGACTCTGGCCCGGGCGACCCAAAGCCTCGCCAGCCGTCTGCGTCCCCACTGAGACACCAGGCGTCTTCGAGACCGGACCGCCTCCGGTCTCAAAGTGTCCACCTTGCAGCTTCCTGCAGGTGTCCTCCCGGGGTTGTCCCTCCCTCCCCCACACGTCCTTCCGCCCCTCGACCAGGTCGGTGATCCCAAACTGCCGGGCGGCGTACAGCACCTCGTCCTTCTCCAGGCTCCCTTTGACCTCCACCTCCCCAGAGTACAGGAGGCCCACGAGCTTCAGGAGGGTCTGGGCCGTCATGGAGTCCAGCCTGACCTTGCGCCTCTGACCCAGGGGCGAGGGCTGAGCCCCCGACAGCCTCTCAGACAGCTGAGGGCTGAGCGCCGCCAGGACGCAGCTGTGCGTGGGGACCGAGATACCTTGAGAGGGGACACCAACAGAAATCAGCTCCTCGTTGGGGGCGGCGGGCAACAGTCGGCCGTTGGCTCTTACCTTCCGCCTGCAGCAGGGTGTCACAGAACTGGGAGGCGTTCTGCTGCCTCTGCAGCTCCCTCACAAGATGCTCCACATAGCGGGGCCACCAGTACCTCTGCATGCTCAGCTGCTGGGGATGAGACACGGGGGCCAGTGATGCCCTGTTACCACCGGAGTCACGGAGAATCCTGCGGGGGGAACCCGCGCGGCGATGCTAACGCTCCATCCCCGCTCGCTCAACAGAACATGCAGAACGTGGCTTTTCTGTGCGCCTTTCGGTGTAAATACTCTTTTTCTGAGGTTGGTTTCCACTTCCATCATTAATAACTTTTCACCTGTTCCGTTGGGTCAAACTCCGCACAGCTAATCTGAGACGTTCGAGCTAATCTGGAGGTAATTTGTTGGCGTTTGTGGTTAAATTACACTCACCTGGCGTCGTGTCCTCCAGAACTGACCTTCGAACTTTTTTATTTACTATTTTTTTTCAAGTGTCACTTAATTTGGGGTCACCGGCGCCCGTTTCTGGTCCAGGTCCTGCAGCAAACTGACTTCCGGTTCCTCAAGGGAGGAATTACCTGCAAGGTGTTAAAAAAACTGTCAAAGATCGGGCGAAAAAAACGGACTCGGAACTCCTTTAACTTATTCATTGTTTTATTATTATTAAAAACAGTATTGCTAGTTACATAATTGGTTCATAAATGAGAATGTGCAAGTTGAAGAGCCAAACTTGAAGAGCCAAGGCGGATTATGTGGTCCAGAATCAAACTTTTCCATTTGTCTTCAGGTAACTGATGATTTTATTGTCTCCACTTTGCATTTTGTCTAAGATATTAAGTGTTCAATCAAAACAGGAAGAAAGGTTTGCATGTTCACCCAGAGCACCCAAAACAATTAAAACCTAATCAATATAAAAAAAAAAAGAAACACATAAAATTAACAAATATTCTCTGGTATATATAGTTTAAATGTGCTTTTATTCTTATTTTATTCTCCACTTTACAAAATAGTTTCTGCTCTGTGCCTTCTCCGGGGGACTTCCTGACCTCATCCCTCGCTTTCCTCTCTTCTCCCGTTAGCGTGCACTCGAAGGCAACTTGCTGTGACAAAAACAAGGCGTTTCCTGCTGCGTTCCGACTGGTACCAGTAAGGAAACACACATTTACCCCCCTCTAGTGCTTCGTTTAATCATCCCCTCCAGAAGTACAGTAAGTATCTACATCTCACTCGGCACTAAGAAAATGCGTCCTGCTACAGAAAAAGCACTGTACTTAAGCAAACTGGGCAAAAAAACCCGACTTTTGTGTAGTGTTATCACCATTCAGGCTACGGGTAGCAGTCACTAACACAGAACTAGGCTGGACTTTTAATACCTTATAAAAACAACCCCAGTAAAACCCAAATCTTACATTCACACAAGTACAGACGCGTTCCATCGTCGCTCAAAGTAGAAAACGGCTGAATCAGAGAGTATAGTATTCACAACCAGTCGCCTCCGATTGGTTTCCTCTGACAAATCGACGGGATCCGTCCCGACCACGTGAGGCACTCCAGTTACAAACGTGACGCTTTTGAGTCGGGCAGATTCCCGTTTGCCAACATTCATGATTAGAAAGCTGCAGGAAACTCAGGATCTCCATCAGAACAATTACAAACTGAAGGGGCTCCATTTCAGAAACTACTGGAGATACAGAAGCCACTGATTCTGATTCTATGGGGGGGGGGGGGTCTCATGTGTATAGGTCAGGACCAAAGGCAGGGGTTGCAGCACCTGCACGTATCATGGCAACGCATGAAAAAAAAAGGGTGTGCGGAGATCTTGTGTTAACTGGCAGCAATAGTAGTGTCACTTGGCACGTTTCTGTCATACAGAGCAAAGAAAAGAACTATTACCAAGCAGGGGCAGGAGCATAACACACGGCAGACTGGATTAGCATCATACCTCAGTGTCGGGGGGGGGGGGGGGCAGCTCACGTAGGTCAGCGTTTATACGTACAAATTCTGCAAACGTGTCCAGTTTTTGTTCTCAATAATTTAGTCTACAGGTCAGATGAAGCCACAGCCTCCGCTCTTTGGCAGAGAGTTAGTGTTGTCCGGGGACATTGTAGTGTCGTTGCCATGGTGATACGATCTAGTGGTTAATATTGCAGTTCTTGGAGGCCACGAAGCGGCTTTAGTGTTTTGTCCAGTTTGTCCACAGGGAGGGAAGATCCACGCCGGTTGGTCGGCTGCAGGAATGTAACCAAGCGGGAGAAGGAGAGAGAGAAGCTGCGAGAGACGACAGAGCTGAGGAGGGACGGGGCTTTGCTCCAGCAGGCGTGTGGCGCTCCCCCAGGGGCAGCTCAGCAGGGGCAGTAGGTGGGAGGAGGCTGCCGTCTACTGATGCACACCATCAGTTTCTCTGCAAGAGAAGAAGCCGCACAGGTGAAGGAACCCACCGCAGAGAGCGCCGCGGGAGGCACGGCGCGTTTAAAACGGCTTAAAACGGACAAAGTGCAGCCCTTCCAGGAAGTGACATCATCGCACCAGCAAAAGTGCTGCGCAAACACGCGTCCCCCACTGGAACCTCGTGTTTTATTACGTTGTATCGATTAGGAACTTTCACAAAACCTAAATATGACCCTCGTTAAACGTGTACCCCCCTGGAGGGGCTAAACGTGTACCGCCCTGGAGGGGCTAAACGTGTAGCACCCTGGAGGGGCTAAACGTGCACCGCCCTGGAGGGGCTAAACGTGTGCCCCCCTGGAGGGGCTAAACGTGTACCCCCCTGGAGGGGCTAAACGTGTACCCCCCTGGAGGGGCTAAAAGCAGAACACACTTATACAACAAGAGAACAACAAATTCACGTCTAGACAATGAAGTTGCTTTTTCTCACCAGCAGGGGGGGCAAAAGTGCAGTACAGGGAACAAGGCTAAGCACTGATTTTCCAAAGCTATGGTACGAACACAACATGAGCCGTGCTGTGAGTCAGCTGGAGCAGCCGTTGGGACGAACATGCCATGCTCTAACATGCAGTGTGACAGCACGTGTGGCCTAACCATTGTATGAATCCATGAGGGGCAAAGAGGCCTGCCTCTTCCCATACATCCCTCCCTGGGAAAGACAGCAGGAGCGTGTGACAGAAGAGAAACAGACAGATGACACAGGGAAGAGTCGTTTCAAGAAGCGCACATTATAAAAGAACCCCAGAGGAGAGGGCGGAGAATAAAAACAGGACAGATAGAAGGAAGAAGAGAGGAATGAAAGAGTTAAAAAGAGGAGTCAAACGTTAGAAAAAGGCACCTCGGTGAGAAACTATGTGGAAGTCACGGATGCTGGCACGGTGCGTTACCGGGACATGCACGGACATGCTGTCTGTGGGCGTGTGTGACAGCGTCTGTTCACACGCTAGCAGCTTTAATAGGAGAAACCAATATCTGCGTGGCCCATAAATTCTGAAGACACCCCGTCCCACACGATTGACCAAATTCATTCGTCCGTCCTCTTTGCTCCCTGCAGGCCGGCGCCGTGCGTTCAGGACGCGGAAATCTGCTTCCACGCCGATGTTATCGGTCGTCGGGGGCGATTACTGGATTCTGCTGCAGCCGGATCAATTACTAATGAGCCGCGGTCAGCGTCGTGATGCCGATGGATTCCAGAGCCTCCAGCTGAAGATCTCCTCACAGAGTGTTTCATCCGGCGCGTTTATGAGTTACACAAGTGTTGTTTTCTGTAGGAGAGCGAGGGGATCGGAGCGCCGCCCGTTTACCTCCACTCGGTCTCCGTCCAAAGGTGCGAGCGTGTCCTCCAGAGTGTTCCTCCTCCCTCTCTGGTCTAGTGACGAGTAAGTGTCTGGAGAGGACAGGGAGCACGTTTTCAGGCCGTGTCGTGACTGGAGGGTTGTGGGTGCTCGTGTGTGTGTGTGTGACACTTGCCTGGTCCGAGGTCGTTCATGGGGATCATTTCTCTGTCTCCTTTACCTCCTGTTGGGGGGAAAAAGCCAGTATCTGTACTGTAAAAGGTTTTCGTGGACACACTCTTCACTCACAGATCCATCAACTCCAATAAAAACGTGGGTTCTTCCACATCCTGACCGTTGTTGATGAGCGGCAGGGTGCTGTCCTCATACCCTCCGTTGGCCCTGGTGTTGCTGGGAGCGTTTAAGTTGACCATGAAGTCCGTCTTCTTCCACCCGTCCTTCTCCAATGTGCGTCGCAGGTCCTTGTAGCCCCACACCATCTGCAGCGCCAGGCCCGCCACCCGCACCTCCCGGTCGGAGCGGTTCCTGGGGACCCCGGTGGAGAGGAGAGGACTTAAATACAAGGTGTAGTACAGTAACCACGGGGGCTGAACCGGGGCCTTACCCGTCCTTGTTGATCAGCACCAATCTCTCGATGCCCTGCGAGGCCCGGAGAGTCTTGGCCGCGTCCACTCCGGACCCCAGAACCTCCAGGAGCGTGCTGAGCACAGACACCACCGTCTCCTCTGAGAGCCCCCGCGCGGCTGACTCTGACCCCCGCCAGGCAGGTTGGCCACCAGGTGAGGCACGGCGTGTTTACCTGTAGAAACAGCGGTTCAGGCCCACGTCCGGGTCACCCACGCAGCGCACCCTCACCACTCTCACCTAGCAGGTCTTTGTTGCGCGCGTCAATGGCCAGGTTGCGGAGCGCTCCGGACATGGCTCGGACCACGCGGTCGTTGCCGTGGGCCAGCAGCTCCGTCAGGATGGGCAGGCCCTTCTCTTGGCGCAGGATGGCACGGATGTAGCGTCCATACTAGACACAGTTAGGCTTTATTAAACCAGCAACCCTGGCCACCTGACTGCTAACCTCCTTTTTAAAAATATATATATTTATATATACCAATAGCACTAAGAATCTTTCCTGAAGACGTCTCCCATTACAGTCCTCTCAGTTATTATTATTTTATATTATTTACTATGACATCACTCTGTATCTGAGCTTTAAAGTGAAGGTTCACCTGAGCTATGATAAACCAACCGGTGTCTAATTATCTGTTTATGTAACTGGACCTCACTTTTGTTCATAAGTCATTTGAAATTTGAAAAAAAAAAGACAACATTGAACCAAGTGTTCAAAAAGGGATTATTTAAATGTAATAGTGATTTTCCTGTCAAGCACTGATAGATTTGTTACACTGACTTCCCAATTGATCAAAAAGCATCATAAAACAATCTTAAATATTGTGGTTGGTCATTATTTTGCTAGGGTGTGTGTGTGTGTGTACCTTAACCCCAATAAATGTTGGTTCTAACATTATGGAAGCATTTTACAAGAAATCTGCTGCTTCTCTGAGACGTGAGGGCTGAAATCCAAGAGTAAAACAACAGTTCTTACAGTCCAGCGTCCAGCACACAGGTTCTGAATGGCTCCAGCTGAGGCTTCCAGCACGGTCGGGTTCTTTGACTCCTTCAGCAGAGACGTGTAGACACGGACCACCTCTGGCTGGAACAGTAGCTCATAGCCTGTTGAGGAGTGGAGGGAGGGAATAAAAAGAGCTCAAGTCTTCTCTAAACCGTGTCATATACAGTGGAAGCGTTAGCTACCTTTAGCAGGCGTGGCTCTCTTTGGAATGTCTATTGTGTCCGCAGCACCATCGTCATCTTTCCCACCTGGAATCAAACGTTTAAAATAACATGTCGGATGCAATATTCTGAGTCTGATGTGGTTTGATTAAAACATGCCAAGACTAAGACGAAAGTTACGTGTTTGTTTAGAATGATTTAGCTATAAAGGAGAGAAAAGGACACGGAAGTACGGGAAGTACCCTGGCAGTCGGAGCTAAAGCTACATCAACAATGGCAACAGGCAGCTGAAGCAAAGAGCAAACATATAGAGGCAAGAGCTTACCTTTGGAAAACCACTCATCTGCAGCCCAGCCCGCAAAGGAGGAGGAGAGAAAGAAGGGAAGGAGAGGAGAGGAACAAAAGCACATGAGGAAGAGAGAGCATGGACAGTAAGTCAAAGGGAAGCAGCCATAACGGAGCCACCACTTCCAATCCCAAAAGCACTGAAACTGAACACACACCAGCGCCGCCACGGCTCAGGTTAATAAACACACACACATCAAACAGCTGCTGGCACCACATTTTTTAAAAGTCGTTAAAACCAGTTGGGAAAAATCTGTTTTCACTTTGACTCCTTTAAAAAATGATACAGGCCTTGATTTCACGTTCAGGAAGTAGGCAAGGAGTCACAAACCTTTTCCTTTACGGGAGCTGAAACACCCCCCTTTCTGGCTGGAGGGGGCGGGGCCCTGGTTAATGGGCACCGCTTCTTGATAGCGCTCAGAGCCGGGGATTTCATGGTGCACGTGGTACGACAGGTTCCTCAACAGACACACGCAGTTCTCGATCAGCTGCAATGAGAAAAACATAGCGCACGTTTCGTCAGGCGAGCACACGGCAGAGCTGCGCGAGTCGTTTAGAGCGGCGTTCACCTTATTGTCGACATCTTTACAGTCGATCTGGGACTGGACGATGTACATGAGCGAGTCGACCAGTCCCGTGCACTCTCGCAGCTTCCTGCGGGCCTCGCTGCGCTCTGAACTCACGTTTCTGTGGAGGAGGAAAGAGGAGACGAGGGGAAACAAAGCACGGATTAGCACAGAAGAGCTGGTGGAGAACAACCTATAAATGGAGAGGATTTGAGAGGATTTGGGTCCTTTCAAAGAAACTAGTGGTAAAGTTATTGACTTAAAAAAGAGAACAAATCAGTGAGGTCACGTTACAATTCTGGACCATTTAAAATAAATATTCTCAGGCGTAAGAACTGAAGTCCGGTTGGATTCTCTTAAGCTCAGGATTCCTGACTGAGAGCGTTCGTCGACGTTCCCTGGCTCCGTCCTCCGTTCATCCCCCTCACGAAGAAACAACAAATTGTCCGGAATGACGGGTTTGTTTCTCCCCAGTCTGTTTTTCCTTCTCGTTCTCCTTCTCTAACAATACCAGGACGCACAGCAGGGGGCTGGATTTCACTTCACAACTCAGGAAATTCACGTCTCGGCCAGCGGAGGCAAATCACGACAACAAACCTCAAAAAACAAACTTCCTCACTTTCCACTAATGTTCTTTTTTGTTTAAATCATAAAAAGTGAAAGCAGAACTCAACGAAAGTGTGAGAATGAACAAATCCATTCACTTTTTCCAGCTTTTCCACAGTGAAACTATACATTAACACAAAAATTGTGAGGAATGTGTTGTGAACAAAGATAAGAGGCGGGGAAGCACTGTTTACACTGCTGGTGTCAGTGCCCCCCGGTTCCCTGGCTCAGAGAATTCCCATTAAATCCAACACACATGAACAACGGACCCCGGAATTAGGGACCGTTAATCAGGCTCGGCACCCATCCATCCTCTACCCCTTATCCGGGTCGGGTCGTGGGGGCAGCAGCCTAAGGAGAGAAGCCCAGACTTCCCTCTCCCCAGCCACTTCTCCCAGCTCATCCGGGGGGATCCCCAGGCGTTCCCAGGCCAGTCGAGAGACATAGCCTCTCCAACGTGTCCTGGGTCTTCCCGGGGGCCTCCTACCGAGGCTCGGCACCCCTCCCAACGGCTCTGATGGTTGGATTTATAGTAAAGGAGAAGCTCTTTCCCGGTTCCACCCCAGGGCTCCATACCTGAGGCAGCCTGCTGTGTTGGTGAGGGCCGTCTCCCACTCCAGATGCCTGGGCTTGCAGTTCTCCTCGCCCCCTCCCGCTCCGTTGCTCCCCCTCTCCCAGCCAGAATGAGGTACGAGCACTTCGTCAGAGAGGGCGTGCAGTGCATGATCCACGATCTCCATCTTCACAGAGTCGTGGGACGACAGGTTCCACAGAGTGCCTGTGAGGAAGCAGGAGCCTTTCTTAAAAAGATTGGTTTTCATTCCTAAACCATAGAAAGTAGAGAACACGACGGTTTGCAGCTTTTGCCCAGTCAGGGCTCAACATTCACGTTCATGTGTGCATTCCTTTCAGGATTTTGATGTTGTCGACTCGGAAGAGTGGCAGGAAAACGCGTGTGACCCTTTTTGGGACGTCATTTGCCAAAAGATGTGACGGGGTCCAAGTTGAGGGTACTGACATTCTGGTCTGAACCACCATAAAAGGTGCCAGTGGAAAGAGGAAATGAGGCCTTGGAGACAATGACCCCAAGCATGAGTCCTACAGAAGTCCAGATGCTGTGCAGACATTCTCACATGCTCCAGAGGAATTTTTCATACACTTGGGAAATTCATTTCCCCCCTCAATGCCCAAATTTGGACGTTTCCTCCTGCCTACCTTGCTGGGACGACGCGTTCATGATATTTGTTATTTACAGCCCAGTAGCTCTTCACTCAGACCGCATGTTGTGGCAAAAGGATGCAGAGAAACGTCTCCCACCTATTTCCTGCCACTTTGCAGTGTGATGGGTCGCGAACCTGTGATGGTGTCGGTGAGGTCCTGGTCACGGGTTTTCCTCAGCAGCCGGACCAGTGCAGGAACTCCATCGCAGTTCTTAATGGCAATTTTGTTGTCGGGATCTTTGCCGTAGGAAATGTTCTTCAGCGCCCCACAAGCTGCGTGATGAACCTACAACAGAGACGCAGCTTTGGCTTATGGAGCTGTTGGCTGTGATGAAGCACCACTTTAACACAGCATTTATTCTCCTATCCTAATAAATGTCACACTCTAGTACACAATTTACACCAAATCTTGGCTCTGGCACTCATGCGATTGTGTGCATGGAATGATTGAACGTTCCACTATCAAGTTATTCAGAGTTTATACAGTTCTGTTAATAATTCGTGTGACTTTTTGGTTTCACGAGGCAGTTTTATGCAGCATCTCTTCCAGACAGAGAGCGAGGCGGTTGTGTTCGCAGAGCTCGCACAACTGCTTGAAATGGCTGAGAAATTTAAAATAAAATTCCCTTTTTGACTGGAGAGGAATGAATGATGTGGTCTGCTCTGGTAATACTCGTTTAAACATCAGCAGAGCGTCGCCACAGTCGGTGCCTAATGAAAGGGAGTCGCAGAAAAACCACAGGCTGTTTTGGCCCAAACCGTATTTAGCACAAATGTTGACCTACGGATTTAAACACAAGTCAAATATGCGCTTATTATTGAAAAATGCCTATTTCATTTTTACATGCAGCTGGAATTAGTTGTGAGTCTCAAACTGAGCTCAGATCAGAACAATTATCTCTAACGTTGACCCCACCTGGGTCGGTCAGAAGACAATAAAGCGAAGAAAGAACAGAGTCGTGGAGGGGAATCAGCAAACTGACCTCTTTGTTTGGGTTGTCAAGCATAGAAACCAGAGCAGGAATGCCTTTCAGGCGCCTCACCTCAGACTTGACCTGCAGAACAAAGATAAAGATGCAGCGGTTCACTAAAAAAAAGCTGAAATGTCATGAGAGGAGCAGAGCAGCCCCAGGACGAGTGCTGGGCCTGGTGGGGCAGGTGGTCAACGCGTGCCAGGACCAGCAGAACATTCCCCCTGGAGCTGAGGAAGGTCTCACCGAGGCCTCCCAACCCCCACCTGCTACTGAACACTTCTGACCACCCCTGTCCTGACCCCACCCCTGTCCTGACCCCACCCCTGTCCTACTGACAAGAACAAAGACCTGGATGGGGACTTTAGAAAAGACAGCCTGAGGTTCCTGGGTCTACAGGACCTCCTGGTCGGCCGGTACCACGGTGGTGGGGAAGGAGACCCAGGAGCTAAAGGTCACCGAGAACAGGGACAGATTCAGGGACAGGTTCTTCCCAAGAGCTTTCTCATATTTGTATTTCGTAGGAGCGATTCTACTCCGACGTCAGTGACAATCAGCCCAGGGACAATCTGCAATTCCACTGTAGCATCAATAAAGAAGAAGAATATGAGAGAGATAAAGAGTCGACACAGTTTAAATGGAGCAGTTTGCAGTCTGTTTTCTTATCCGTCTGGCAATAGCAGAACTTTGTGTACCTCTACTGTTGGGGCATCTTCTATCACAGAGCACGCTGTAATCACATCTAGAGAGCGTTGAGGACTTCTCGTCCTTGAGGTGTCACCTCGACCTCAGAGTTACCCGCGATATAACTGACTCGGTCTCTCACCTTATCGTTTTTATAACTGAGGTGTTGCAGGTAGGCGGCGGCGTTGCTTCTGACAGGGTCCAGCCTGTAGTTGAGCATGGCGATGACCTCGGGAAGCTCTGGTTGGCGCCAGCCACCAGGGCCCGGTCCTTTCCTCAGAGTGCTGTCCAGGGAAGCCATGCTGCCCCTCTCCCCCTGGGCCAGTGGCGCTCCCCCCCAGTAGTACATGTCGCCTGGACCACTCATGTCACCATCCAAGGTGCCCTCATAGCTCCTAAAGAAGCCACAAACAATCTCAACTCAAACATCCCGTGCGTACGGAGGGTGTGTTTTATCGTGTAAATCCTACCCAGCCCTCCGTGGTGGCCCCTGGGGGAACGCGTGATGGTTGCGGGGAACAGTGCTAAAGTGCAGCGGGTGGCCCAGCCCATAATCAGGCTCGTCAAAGCCCATGCTGCGCTGATCGTCCTCCAGCCCGTACGGATCCGGGACAAATCTGGGGATGGCGGACAGCTCCAACGCACTCCCCATACGTCCAACCTACGCGGTGAGAACACATAAGCAGCAGGCTCCTCGAAGTCTGAAGCCACTAACGAGCCAAAGTATTAATCAAGGCCGGAACGTTGAGCCAACCTGTGGCTGAGCCGCATAAGGGTCCAGCTGGTTCCGGCTGTGAGCTCTGTAGCTTGCATCCAGGGTTCTGTAACCGTCTGGGTGGACAGGCCTGCGGGTCGAGATGCAATGACGGTCAGGTGATTCCCACCCAAGCCCGGTGGCTCCGAGCACAGGTGAAGCTCCACCCACCTGTAGCGATCGTCCATGTGGGCGCTCCTGTTGAGGCTCGCGTAGGCGTCCGACGGGGGTCCTGCTCGGTAGTCGCTGTAGCCCACAGGGGGTCCGTAGTGATAGTTGCGGGGCACGGTAGTGGGCACCACGACGCTGGGTCCCTGCCTGTACCCCACAGGTGTGGTGTACCCCCCCATCCCTGTCACCGAACCACCATCCAGGGAGAGCGTGTCGGACACAGAGGGGATGACCGTGCGAGTGGTGGTGGTCTTTATCACCTTCTTCACCTGAAAAGTGCAAAAGCAAGTTAATTTCACCTTTTTATTTTGAGCACTTCCCTTTCGGGGGGGTTATTACCGTGGTTTCCGTACGCCGCGTGGTCCCGTCTTCCCCCGTCTCCACAGAGACGATGGGAGGGGACTCCTGGGGGTCCTCTTCCACCATGTAGGTCTCCTGCACCATCTGGCCCGGCTCCATCGCAAACTACATGACAGAGAAACAGCGGCGTCAGGACACGGCTCCGGAGATAAGGTCGGGGCCGCCCCGTTTGGAAGATAGCGGCGAGGAGGAGCGCCAGCCGCTTACGTGATGTGACCCGTTGGTATAACTCTCGTTCAGTGTCAGCCTCTCTACGTCTGCATCACAAGGAATGCGGCCGTTCTACAGAAAAATGGGGGGAAAAAAAATACATTTGCAGCTCACCAATGATCACACAAACGGCCACCGCAGGTCTCAAAAGCATCCAATTATTAAATTAAACAAAGAGAATTCAGACAGAATAAAGAATGAGATGATTTGACTCTGATGATGGAGGGAGGAAAAACAGCAGCCTGCAAAGTGTGAAGGAGACGGTGACCCAAATATCCATCTTTCCTCGTGGAGTTGCTCCACCTGCACGGCCTGCTCTCACCTGAGGGTGTGGCCTACTTCCTCCCGCCACCACACGGGGGCGCCCTGTGCGCCTCCAACAACATGGAGGTGGATCCTGATTGCTCAACGCTGATTTAGAAACACGACAGACCGGTCTCTCGCCACTAAAGCGAGGAGATTTACTCTAAATTAATCAATCACTGGGACGTAATAAATAATTGGAGCCAGTGAAAATCAAACACGGCGTGTGTGAAGGTTAAAAAAAAACACTGTTTTCTCTTTAGGGAAGAGAAGATAGAAAGTGCTGGGCAGGTGTGAGCATGTGGGAACCTGTCGGAACACTCTGGTTGCGCTGTGCTGCACGGGAGAGTGGCAGAGGCATGCCGAAGCCTCCGGGCTATGTAAACACAGGAACAGATAACAGCGCTCACTGTAACACATGCATCCCAAAGGCTCGCTGGGACAAAGATTCGTTCAGGTCACACGGGCTCCTTCACAGCTCCACTGAAGCCAGACACATAGCTACGTCTATATGTAGGAGGAAGTGGATGAATGTAAAGGCTGGCCTGACCGGGTCCAAGCCTGAGGCTCACAAAGATGCTAATTCTCTACTAGCCTGAGCAGCACTACGAAAGCCATGAAACAGGCCTCCAAACGGGTCGATATTCTCCAATAACGCAAAGACAATCGACGCCAGGTCACGTACGTACACGCGTGCGTGCACACCGTCGGACAAGTGGGGACAAACGCGATGAATCCAAGAGGAGTTGTGACGAAGAGGTTTGATGGCGGGAGGGTGGAGTTCAGATGGAAACAGGGGTGGTTGCTGGGGAACCAGAGGAGATGGTGAAAATGGGTGGGAATGTGTGGCGCCGGGGGTAAATGCCCTCCTCAGACGGTACCGGAGGGACCTCCCGCTGCCCCCTGAGGAGGCATTTACCCCCGCTCAAGCAGGTCCGAAGGGATGGGATGAGAGTGACCACAAAGACAGCGCTGTGGGCGGATCCCACACACTTTCCTTGGAATGCGTGCATGAGGAAGAGAGGAGAGGGGGACCGTGGGGGCAATTCCGCCATTACCTGCATGTTGGGGAGGGGGCGGGGCAGGGTGCCAGCACATGACCTCCGCTCCTCCTCCAGAGCTCGGCTCAGCATCTCAAACTGCCTCTCCTGCTCCCGCACCGAGGCCAGCAGGGAGGCCGTGCTCGCACACTGCTCCATTCACACGCTGAGAGTAGAGCAGAGGACAGGACAGGGCAGAGTCAACACCAGAACCTTCACCCAGCACCAGGACCCGCTCCAGGGACAGAACCCAGCAGGCGCCGATCAGAAGCAGCCCACCCGCTCACGTTAAAGCCCCAGCAGAGCCCAAGCTTAAAGCCGGGTGGCGAGAGAGGGAGAAGGTGACGGAGAAAGGAAGCGTGTTAATTCGAGGAGGGAAGATCGGCAGCAGACGCCGGGAAGTGGAACCGTCACCGGTTATTAATAGACGAGATGTGAAGAAGCTTTAGCACGTTCGTCAGCTCGTTAGCGCTTCGTTCCACAAACGCAGAGGAGGTGAGGATGCAAAGGACAGACGAGGGTGCGGTTGAGCGTTCAGGGTTCAAAGGGTAAAACAAAGGGCTCGGATATAACCGGGATATTAGCTGAAAATGAGCTTAAAAAAGACAGGTGGTTCAGGCTGGAGGGGGGGGTCCCCCTCGCCTCATGCACCTCCAAAGCTAACACACAGGAACTTTGCAGGTTCTGCATGCACGTCAAGACAAGAAGAAGCTCAATAAATCCCTCATGGAAACAAACGATGGTTCGAATTTTACCCGTCAGGAGATCAGAAAAGAAGTTTCATACAAGACACAGCGAAGAAAACAGGGAAAAGAATTCAAACCCACAGCAAAGACGGATAAAAGGTGGAATCAGAATGAGCTGCTAGCCTCCCCGCCAAGTGTAAACAAGTGTAAAAGGTCTATTATCCGCTATCACAACCTATTTAGAAATGATTATTAGGCGCTGCTAGTTATTGCTGTTCTGTTTAACAATATATTCTGTTTATTTTAACAAGACCAACCGGGCGTTAGCTTTGGGTGTTAGCTTTGGGCGTTAGCTTTGGGCGGGGATAGTTTCCCATCAGCCCACTTGTGACCGGTTACTTATCAACTCCAGAGACTCCCGGAAGCTGCTGCCTTGAACTTTGACCCGACCCGCTCAGCGAGGGCTTTGGTTCCGATGTCTGTTCTTCCTCCCCGCCGTCCCGTCAGCATTAGCGTCCCCCCCCCCCCCCCCACATGAGCCTGGTCCCGCCCATCACATAAAAAGGAAGTTTGTCCTGGTGACTGAGTGCTTGTTGGGGGTCAAAGGAATAAGGGTGAACTGAACTGCCCCCCCCCCCCCCCCCTCGTGTGTGAGCGAGCCACTTCCTGTCTGGCCTGATAAGGAGTCCTTCCATTATTCATTGTGCTGCTGTCAACCGTCTCTCACGCCACTGTTGCTCCTTCCTCTGATCCAACGGTGACGCTGCCACAGACCCAACGACCACATTCTTAGCGGACAAGTTCAACAGATGAGCCATCAGGCCTCCGTCGCAGATTTAGACAGACGTTTACACATCAGAGAAGCCGGCAAACGCAACCTCGGTTTGTCCTCCTGGGGGGCGGTTTGGTGCGCGGACGAGCTAGCATCACCTGACCGGATCACCGGAAAACGAAGCTGCTAGCAAGCAACACACAAACGCTCGCTCAAATCAAGCTCCTGACTTCCTGGACACACACGTTATCGACCAATCACCCGACAGGACGCCGCGGTTTCTTTGGAGGATTAAACCCTCTCTGCGGGGACGCGAACATGTGCACACGTGCACACGCGCGCTCTTAGGCCATCCTAAAAATGCTGCTGTGGCTTGGCCAAGCACAACGCTGACTCAGCTGCATCTGAATGGTCACACAGAGACGTTGCCTCCATCTGTGTGTGTGTGTGTTGTGTGTGTGTGTGTAGGCATGCCAGTGCTCACATCCAATAACTACTGCTTTTGCCATCCTAATCTGACCCATCACAGCACTGTTCACCCTCTCTTTCTCTCTCTCTCTCTCTCTCTCACACACACACACACACACACACACACACACCACACACACACACACTTTCCAGAGACCTCCGTAAGGCCGACTGGCTCGTCTATGGGATGCCAGCTTACTATTCTTAGCAAGGAAATGTGCAGAGGCTGTTACTCAGGGGAAAGAGATCAGTCGGACTGAATTCAGAATTGCCCTTAGGCTGGAAACCACTAGGTCTCCGCCCCCCCCCCCCCCCACACACACACACACACACAGCACCAGTTTAAGACGGGGGCCAGTTCATTTATGCGTCACACACACGTCACATCAGGTAGGAAAGAGAACAAACGGCAACACAGCCCCCCGTTGTGGATCAGTGCATCAGTTGACTGCGACCTTTGACCTCGTCACAAGATTAGACGTCATTTCAAACCGTTTTTTAAGGTGACCGCCACGCCACGGCGAGCGCCGTCGCGTCCCTTTCTGGCCCGGGCCGGACAAATCTGGCCACTTTGATTTCAGCCTCGTCGCCGTTCGAATAAAAACGGGCACCTGGTGGAACCGTTGGATGCGGAGAGAGGAAGAAATAAGGCTGACGGGAGGAGGAGCGCACGTTCCAAACCCAGCTTTTGTGTGTGTGTGTGTGTGTGTGTGCGTGTGTGTGTGAGAGACACACCCATGGCGGCGCTGAAAGCCCGTCATTACAGCCTCACAAATGATAGCCTTGTCTGCAACAGCCCGCTGAATAGCTGGACTTTAGCCCCTATAGACAGTGGATAGAAGCTAATTCAGGGCAGCAAAAGGAAGCGTTCAGCTCCGGGGTGTGTGTGTGTGTGGTGTGTGTGTGTGTGTGTGTGTGTGTGTGTGTGTGCGTGTGTGTGTGCGCCTATTTTCCTCGTCTTAGAGGGGGGCATTTCTGAGCAAACATCGTGTCCGAACTTGCTCACAATCGCTTCCATCTCTGTTCCAACGGCCTGGAGCAGAGGTGCCTGCAGGGGGTTCTGGGAACTATGACAAGCATGTCCACCTTGCAGCGGTTCCGGCCGATCCGGCTCGGATTCACCGCGGCCACATGTGCAGCCCAGCTGGATCCACCTGCTGATCCAGGTGTGGTTCCGCTACAGAGTGGTTAAAGACAGGGACCCAACACGGCTGCCGCCCCAGCACACCTCACACATCCGGACAACAGGTTCTTTACGGCTGCTCTCGGAACCAGGAACCAGTCTCTCTGCTCCGCCTGCAGACCGCACCAGCGCTGCCGAATCACGGAACCGCCTAAAGCGGCTTTAAAGAACCGTAGTGGACTCAAGTCCCACGGAGAATCACGCCTCCGAAGCCCCGAGAGGCGCCGCGCACACGCAACGTTTGCGGGTGGAGGGCGTCTCAGGTGCGCAGGGAACCGAGCCAACCGAGACTGGACTTTGACCCCGGACCTGCGCTCTTTTGCGCGGAATTCCGGATTCATTGCGGGCGTCCACTTTTTTAAAAAAAGCCCTTAAACCCCCCCCAAAACTCACTGAAAATCCGAATTCTTTTGTGTTTACAGACAGTCGAGTCGGTGAACAACGACACCGCTCACGCACGGTGCGCGGAGTCGGCGAAAGTTGAGACCGCTCCGCGTCCACGTTGCAAAGCAGCACCACTAAATCCCAAATCCCAAAGTTCCGACGCGATCTTTCCACGCGTTATTCATTAAGCTAATGAGCGCAATCAGCCAGCGCTGCGTAAATTAGCCGCCGCTAGCCTGGCTAGCACAATGCTAACGCTAACAAGTTCGGGACTTTTTAGAGTCGCGCCTCTCCTCCTGCATGATGGCGACAAACTACAGAAACGACTGAAAGGAGCAAAAGACAGACAATTACCGCTTCCGGGGCCTCTTAAGCGTCTTTTTCAACGTCCATACGCGTGAGCGAGGCGGGTTCGGGCCTAGCCGAGTGCCGCTGCGCCGACACGGTCCGAAGCTCGACCCGGACGCTCGAAGAAGTGGGTCGATGCGGGACGACAAAGGCGGCCCAGCGGGAGCCGACGCGCGGATCCGGCGCACGGTCCCCGGGGAGGCGAGAGCAGGCGGCGGTCGGAGAAAACACCCACCTCTGAGCTTCCCTGCCGCGGCTTGTTGTTCACTTGCCTCTGCTCTTCCTCTCCGCTGGGGGGGAGGAGGAGGAAGCGGAGGGGAGAGAACTCGTGGGGGGCGTTCATCATCCATGCACGCGGAAGATTTAGGCTTTATTCTAAGAATAAACAACCACTTTTCTCTCTATAGAGACAGTAATTTCATCATACACGTGACATTTAGAGTAAAACAACCCATCAGTTGTTTAAATCTCAATCCATACAGGTCGCATGTGTTTAAACTATAACGATCATCACACTGATCCTTGAGTTCTCCTGTTTTGTTGTTGTTGTTGGTGTTGTTGTTTTCTTGTTTTGTTTTAGTTCATTTTGCGTATTTTCAAACGTGAGCCGAAGGGGGGAATTAACACCGTCTTTGTCGCCCTCTGGTGGCGGAGACCGTTGCGACACATCTTGGTTTTGTCGTTTGATTAAAATACGTTTTGAATCTTTTAGTCCTGTTTCCTTCACTTCTGCACAGATGGATACACACCTTATTTTTTAACCCAGTTTCCTCCGATTAAATTAGGTGGGACATTGGTCCGAACTGGGGCTCCAAAGAAAATGTGGGTCCACAATCCGTCCTGGAGTGGTTATTGGGGAGCATGTAAATGGGTAGATGTTTCAGTTCATGGTGTCTACGTGCATAAGTAGTTCAGCCAGTGACAGAAACACATCAGAGCAGACAGTTTTAGAATTCTGAGAACTCCCGACAACATGTAGTCAGAAGGTAGAATGGAATATTAATGGAATAATCCTAAACAATGATGAAATCGCACGGCTCAAATGGTCTTATTCGTTGGCTCGCTTCAGCAATAAGCATGAAACCAGATTCATTATTTATTTCTGCAGTTACATTTCCACAGGATCATAACGTATGTTGCCGGGATAATTCCAGATAACGTCACCGGTGCGTGTCAGCGTCTATCTCCACATGTTCTCCCACCCTGATGAGGCCGGACGCATCCATCAGAGACGCAGCTCGACGGAGGACAACGGCAGGACGATCACCTGGAACCCGCTGCTCCCGTTTCCCTGCTCACCTTCGGACCGATGCCTCAAATATTCGGTGAGTGGAATCATCCCACGGCCTTTTGCGTGCGTTCACCGCCGAATTTCCTCTTTACGAACGCACATTCTTAAGGAATGAAAGGGTGATGTTGCGTGGGTTAATGCCTCCCACGTGCCCTCTGTCATGGTGGCATATTGGAGCTAAATTACCTCTAATCTGGATTATGGTGAGCACCGTCTGGTCCTGTAACAGACCAGAGAGAATAAACTGAAGATTAAAGGTTTAAAGTGTGGGGTTGAGAGAGGAGGTGCACTTTTAGTTTTAAACCACAGGTGTTGTGTTTGGGTAGAAAAGCCAATGAGTAATTACACGATTATAACTGGAACACACGGGTCTGTGGTCCTGAAATAATTAAAGAAGCTGCTGCCATCGGAGATAATGTTCAAATGTTGCTCTGTTAAACTTTAACTCTCTCTCTCTGCATACTGTATTTACATAATCTTTACTCCTCCGTGTTTCCATGTGACCTCCCACCAAAGTCTCTGGGCAGCAGGTTTTTAAGGCGTTTCAAGTTCAAGGTGAGTCCGATTCTCCAGCGTTAAGCATCATCAGATGTGTCTTGAGGAAAAAGTGACCCTGCTTTTCTGTTCCAGGTGGTCGGATCTCCGCCAATAGCTGCTCACCAGGGCGTATTTCTGCCCCCGGGCCCCTTTTGAGTGGTTCATTAATAGAAAGAGATAAACAGACTTCTCTGCTCTTTAACCCCTTTTTTGAAGTCGGACGGGGAAATAAATTTGAGCTGGGCTGGAGGACGCCGCTCCCCCGAGGCTGTGGACCATGCAGAGGCGCCGCTACTGGCTGACCCTGGTCTCGGGGACGCTGGAGTGTCTGTGCTTCGCAGGCGTGGTGTTCGGGTTCCCCTCCCTGGTGTTTGTGCTGAAGGAGGAGCGCTACTTCAGCCAGCTGTGTTCCGGCGTCCCGGGCAGCAACAGCAGCCAGGGCGGCACAGGTGAGCCCGGCCGCGGGTCTCAGGTGGACCTCTGTGCTGGTCCCCTCAGGGTTAACGTGAGCGTTACAGGACCATTACTCCATCCAGCCTCTCTCCGTCTCTGCCCTCTCAGACTGCAGCAGGCAGGACGAGCGCTTCTCCCTGGTCTTCACCGTCGCCTCCTTCCTCAACAACTTCCTGTGTCTGCCCAACGGCTTCCTGTTCGATCGCTTTGGCACCAGGGTCACCCGGCTCCTGGCCATGTGAGTCCAGCTGCCGTTTCACCTGTCGAAGCAACGAAGCAGCGTCGTTCTGTCCCAACATCCCAGAATAGAAAAGGCTGAACAGCAGCAGCAGCTTCCAACTCTCAACACTGACCTTAAAACTTGTCATCTTAATATTCACCTGGTTTCAGCCACCAGTTTTACAGCTTTGAACAGACTTTATAATGCAGATGCCACACACACACACACACACTAAAAAAGCTTACATTTATATTTCTCTATAGATGTTTGTACACAACTGGAACTCTTCTTGTGGCTTTCTCCAGTTCAGGTGAGCACACACACACACACACACACACACACACACACACACACACACACACAAATCAAAGCCAGAGCTGAGCGGCTCAGTGGGGTCAGAGGTCGGCAGGTCGGCGCTCCGCTACACCTGGAGATGGATACGGAGAGACGGTTCGGGATCTGAGTTTTTCTGTAACTCTTCTGTAAAATATTCACAATCTGATTCGTTATTTGACCGTTTTCTGGGTTTTAAGCTTCGAGCTGCTGTTCGTGGGCTTAGATGAAAAACATCAAACAAAAGCTGAAATCAAACATCTGCTGCTTCCTGCAGACAAGCAAATAGAAGGCAACAGCTGGATCAAACATGTGGAGGAAATCTATGGCCAATTTCAGCAAATGTAGATCACATCTGTCCAGATCTGCCAGACAGATCACATCTGTCCGAACAGATCACATGTGTCCACATCTGTCCAGACAGATCACATCTGTCCAGATCTGCCAGACGGATTACATCTGTCCAGACAGATCACATCTGTCCAGACAGATCACATCCGGAATTCCACATCTGGATCTGTTATTGACGGAGGTATTTATCCTGGCTCGCCCGGCCGCTCCGCCGATCCCCGGCCGCTCCTCCGATCCCCGCCGCTCCTCTGATCCCCGGCCGCTCCCTGATCCCTCCTCTGATCCCCGGCCGCTCCTCTGATCCCGGCCGCTCCGCTGATCCCCGGCCGCTCCTCTGATCCCCGGCCGCTCCGCCGATCCCCCCCCCCCCCCGGCCGCTCCGGCCGATCCCCCTGCCGCCCGCTCCCCGATCCCCGGCCGCTCCTCTGATCCCCGGCCGCTCCACTGATCCCTCCTCTGATCCCCTTCCTCTCCTCTCCCTTATCCCCGGCCGCTCCTCTGATCCCCTGCCGCTCCTCTGATCCCCCCCCCTCCTCGTCGGAAGGCGCTATCCGCCGATCCCGTTCGCCGTCTCCTCCGATCCCCTGCGCTCGTTCCTCTTATCCCCGCCGCTCGCTTCCTCTCCCCTCTACTCCATGCCGATCCGCTCCTGCTCCCCGGGGCTCCTCTGCATCCCCTGCCGCTCCTCTGATCCCCGGCCGCTCCTCTGATCCCCGGCCGCTCCTCTGATCCCCGGCCGCTCCGCCGATCCCCGGCCGCTCCTCGATCCCGGCCTTCCGCTGATCCCCGCCGCTCCTTCTGATCCCCGGCCGCTCCGCTTATCCCCGGCCGCTCTCCGATTCCCGCCGCTCCTCCTATCCCCTGCCGCTCCGCTTATCCCCTTCCGCTCCTCCTATCCCCTTCCATCTCCTCCTATCCCCTTCCGCTCCTCCGATCCCCTGCTCGTCCTCCTATCCCCGGCCGCTCCTCTGATCCCCGGCGCTCCTCCGATTCCCGGCCCGCTCCTCTGATCCCCGGCCGCTCCTCCGATTCCCGGCCGCTCCACTGATCCCTCCTCTGATCCCCGGCCGCTCCGCCGATCCCCCGGCGCTCCCCGCTGATCCCTCCCTGATCCCCCCCGCTGCTCCTCTGATCCCCGGCCGCTCACTGATCCCTCCTCTGATCCCCGCCGCTCCACTGATCCCTCCTCTGATCCCCTGCCGGCGCTCCAGTCACCACGTCCTCGCGTGTCCCACTAATGATTCCTCCTGAACTTCTGCAGCGTTCTCGGAGCTGCTGTTTGTGGCGGCGCCCTGCCTCGCCGTGGGTGGGATCCTCCTGCTCCTGACCAACATGCAGGTGAGGCTCCTGTGGCACCGAATGATCAGTAGGTTACGATTCCTGAACCCTGTCGTTGGGGGGAAGGTGGGGAACCTGTTTGCTGCTCATCGCTCCACCATCATCACCCTCTACAACGGCGCCTTCGATTCTTCTTCTGCGGTGTTTTTCATCATCAAGGTGCGGTCGTTGTGTTCCGTCCGACCCGCCCGGTCATGATGTCATAAAGCCGATGGGTTTATTTGTTGCCTTCTAGATTCTGTACGAATGCGGAATCTCTCTGCGCACGTCCTTCCTTTTTCTGTCCTCCTGCAGCATCATCCACCTGCTGAGGACCCTGTTCCTGATGCCGAACTCACACATTCCGTATCCTCCCCCAGAGCACTACAGCTACGGGTGAGACCGGGGCAGATCTCCCAGGAAGCTGCTGCCCCCTGACCTCACCTCATGGGTGCTCTTCCCTCCCACAGGCTGAAGTGTCAGAAGGCCAACACATACACGTGGAGCAGTTCGAGAGCGTTCCGAATGGAGCCGTCCCAGAACCGCAGGACAACGTGTCCCAGGAATCAGAGAAAGGTTGAATGATAATGGGAAAAGATTAACAGAAAAGAAAACAATTGAGCAAAAGATGCTTCAAACCTTCTGTTCTCCATTTGCTCAGCGGTGAGCTTCAAGCGCTGTGTTTTGTCCTGGTTCTTCCTGCGGCACCTCGTGTGGCTGTCCCTGATGCAGCTGAGGCACTACTTCTTCATTGGAACGCTCAACCCCACCCTCAACAGGCTGGCCCGGAATGACCCCGACCTCGGTAACTTGTCGCTAACCTTGTCTTCTCCATTGTCCCGCAGTGGTTGACTCTTCTGCTCTCGCACCCTCAGTGAGCCGGTACACCAACGCCTTCGCCATAACGCAGCTCTGTGGCGTGCTGTGTGCCCCCTGGAACGGGCTCATCATGGACAGACACAAAGGGAAAAAGCGACACCCCGGTAAATCCACGCCGGTGGTTCCATCTGCGCAGTCGTTTCAGTTCTAGTTCTCAGACCCTTGTGACCTCTGCAGGAGAAACGGAGCAGGAGGCCGACCTGCGCTCCTCCTGCCTCTCCCTTTTCCTCACCTCCCTGCTGGGCCTGATCTTCTCAGTCTGTGCCTCAGTCCCCCTCCTCCCTCTGCAATACCTCACCTTTGCTTTACAAGTCATCAACCGCTCCTTCCTCTACGGCGGACATGCGGCGTTCATTAGCATCGTGTGAGTAGCCGCCACACGCGCACTCTTAAACATGCAGCTCGACACGCTGCCGTCGGTCAGGTGAGAAAAACCGATCCTTCTTTTGGTCCGTTTCAGTTTTCCAGCCTGTCATTTTGGAAAGCTGTACGGTCTGGTGATGTCCGCATCTGCCCTTTTCTCCCTGCTGCAGTACCCCTGCTTCACCCTGGTCAAAGGAGCTCTGCACGGAGACCCCTTTTACGTAGGCGCTACAGTAGCTACAGCAAAGCTACAGCTGTATCCAAACACATTCATCAAAACAATCCGTTTCTTATGCTAATAGATCCATAACCAGCTTCATCTGTGGTATCTGCACGTATCTATATATGCTGTAACTCTGTGGTGGGTGTGCTGGTTGCAGGTGGACGTCGCTCTGACTCTGCTAACCCTGCTCGTGTTTGTCCATCCCATCTTCGCCTTCATGCACTGCAGGAGACTGGCCCGGTGCCGAGCACCCTCCGACTCCACGAGAGCCGGAGCCTGAAGCCAAATTACAGCTGGAGAAAAAGTTTCCCTTCATTTTCTTTTTTGCTGTTCAGCATTTTCCTTAATACTTTAATAATAAAGACATTAAATACTGGTAGAGTGTGTGCCTGTATTACACGTTATATATTACAGGCCCCCAGGGCCCCTAAAGGTCTCAGCCAGCCTGGGCTCTGAACATTAATGGAGTGATCATTTATCATTAATAATAGATTTTTAAGGCCAGTCCTGGTCAAGCCAGACAGAAAATTTATTGTGAAAAACAGATGGCACCCAGTTGTGATTCAATACGTGCAAGTCAGCTTCAATGAGGCGCATTTAAGGAGACATTTTAACTATGGTGATAAATGATGGCGTTGTGGGTGAAACGGTCCATGGTACCGGCAGCAGCGCTCACACCGAATCCAGACACAAAAATAAAAGATGGAGAAAACACGGGCAACAGGAGGAAAGGAACGACAGAGGTGTAAAATACCGTAGTAAAACAGCCTAAAACGAATCATTTCCAACCAATCACAAACCTCCGGTTCCTCTCTTAAAGCTAAATAAGCTCAAACACAGCCCAAAAAACTGCGGCTCATCAGAACGAGCAGTTACGGGCAATTTATTCTCTAACGGGGCTTCACTTTAGAATCCAAGCGTGTTGTAAATGCGTTCCCAGGAACGTTCAATGCGCCTGGTTTGCCCATTTTCCGTGGCGAGCGTGTGGTTGTGGTGCAGAAACAGGATGGAGTCCAAACTTCCTGGAGGGATTCTGCCTCTCCTCGTGCACGAGGCACTGGCGCCTTCCTTTACAAACCCCCCGCACGGCCTCACCTGCCCCAGCTGGGGCAGCCAGGTCACCACTGCAGGGGCTCCTGGGCACAGAGGAGAACAGGTCTGCCAGCAGGAACTCCTCACCAGATATGTCAGTGACTCTTTGGGTCCTCTTTTACAAGGCTGACAGCTGGTTGGACAGCAACAGTGTCCGACTAGAAGCCAGTGTGGTCGAGATCTAAGTCACAAATGTGATCTGAAATATTCAATTCGGATTTGAGGTAACAGTGCGTACTTTAGTGTTGGCGTCAAATCCCTGTTTTGTATATAATAAATGTCATTTTGCTGCGTTTGAACTCAATAACTCACCTTTTCCTCCATGAATCCCAAACTGGCCTGATGAGGGCTTCTCCAGAACTTTGCATCCTAATTTCTAATTGCATTCTAACCACGGCTCTCCGGGGGGGGCAGCGCAGCATCCGGGACATCGTTGTGCTTCGAAGCAGTTTGGAGGGACGAGAAATCACTGTGTGAATCCAAACCTGAAGAGTTAGAAAAAACAACAAACAGGTAAACAAATCAACAAACGCGTGTTTAAATTAGGCGAAATATTATCTGGAGACTGGGGGAAACGTGCACAACTCTCACAAACAGGTCTGTAGTACAGGGCGAGAGGCTGAAGACCAGTGTAGGGATGAATATTGATCGGCTGAGATCCCAGTAACTGATAGACATGTTTGATCTCTAACACCCTATTACAGTATGTGTAAACTTTATACTTATACTTTGGTGACAGTCATTTGTATCAGAATAATAAGGTTGAACTTCCATAACGTCCAGAAGGGAGAAACACCGATGCTGCAGCCCGGTGACTCCATGTGGGCGGGGCTTAAGCGTTGAGACGCGGCCCACGTTGAGCCCCGCCCACTGGATTTGACGTGGATGTTTTATTGTCTAAAACCCGCATATTGATTTCATGTAAACACACACTTGCTCTCGATGTCGGCACCATATGTGCAAAGGCTCCCCGCGTAAAAGTCTCACCTTTTTATCCGCTCTGATAAAATCCTCAACGTGAAATCCTCAAATCTGGCAACCCGAGCATGCGCGTCACCGCCGGCCGTGTTGTTAGCATGAACTGTCATCGTTGGAGGCTAAGCTAAGTGGCTCTGCAGAATTTAAGGTAAGTATTAACCTAACTGTGGCAGAAATAAAAACGTTTGCATCACTACAACTATTAGTTACCCTGCAAACATCTCGGGAGCTTCTGCCAAGATATTATCAGGAATGTCAACTTAACTCTGGATTATTAGTGTTGGTTTATTTAGCATCAGGCACCGAGCACGCTCACATGTGCTGAACGGCATGAGTAAATAGATGTTGGTTTGAGGTTAATGCTCCTGTTTCTGTTTAGCACCTTTGCTAGCTTTATGTCCTGGTCCACGAGCCGTAGCTGGTTCCTCTTCCGAGGAGGGAGGGGGCTGTTGCCATGGAGACATTACGCACAGGGTGTCCGTGACAGTAACCATCCAGTGCAACTTAATAGCATAGAAACCAAAAGAAAACTGACTGATGAAATGGCTTCCTGCCTGGTCCCTGAGTTCCCGGCTGTCTCGGACGCTTTGGAGCATTTAAGGGAACTGGACAACGAGCTGAGAGAAGATGGGATGGCGTTCTCAGCCGAAGCCAGCGTTCACCTGTCAGGAATGACAGCTG
Organism: Takifugu flavidus; assembly: GCF_003711565.1. Taxonomy (NCBI): domain Eukaryota; kingdom Metazoa; phylum Chordata; class Actinopteri; order Tetraodontiformes; family Tetraodontidae; genus Takifugu; species Takifugu flavidus. Next base: position 14,755,536 of record NC_079525.1, read on the forward strand.
CCATTACTGAGCTGGAAGGTTACCGGCGTGCCGCTCAGGAGAGTCTAGAAGCAGAGAAGACAGCGAACGGCACGTTGGCACGTCACATCGACGACGCCAAAGAAGCCGCGAGACGGGAAATAACGGCTGATGTCGCAGAAGGTCGAGCATCCAGAGCTGCGGAGGTAGATGGGCTACAGAAGCATCTCGTGGACGTCTCGCAGCGGCGAGACGCCATCGAGGAGAGGCAAAAGGAGCTCGTGAGGCAAAATGGAACGCTGCACCATGAGAAAGAGCGAGTGGAGGCGGAACTTGAAGCCCTGGTTGCTGCTCTGAATGATCAGCTCAGCATGAACAAAGGGTTGCAGACGCAGCTGGAGCAGAGCCGGGAGCAGACGGAGGTGTTGGCAGGAGGCACCGTCAGAGCAGAGCGGGACAAAATCCAGCTGCGGGAACAGATGGAGGTGGAGAGGGAGGCTCTCGCTGCGGCACGGCAACATCTGGACAGAGAGGTGCAGCAGGTGGAGGAAGAGATCAAGCAGCGGATGGAAGAGGTCCGGAGGAGGAGGACGGAGTTGGGCAGAGCTCTTGGAAAGAAGCAAGAGACCCAGGAACATTTAAGGGAACTCAGCTCTCAAACGGCCACGTTGGAGAGCAGTCTGCAGAGGGTGACAGAGTCTCGGTCCAGGTGTGAGAAACAGCTGGAAGGTGAGACTCAAAAGCACCAACATCTGAAGGAAAAGAAGGAGGTGCTGGAGAAGGATCTGCAGGAGTCGAAGGTCACCTCCAGCTCTTTGATCCAGCACCTCAGCGAGGAAATAAGCAGGATGGAAAGCGAAATAGAGGAGGGCCAGGCATGGCGGGGGCGTCATCGAGACTCCCTGGCTCAGATTCATCAGACGCTGAAGCAACAGCAGGAGGAGGAGCGCCGAGCCAGGGCGGAGGGCTTCAGAGTGGTGCAGCTGCTGCAGAGGTCCACGCTGCAGCTGGACCAACGTGTCGCCTGCATCAGCCACCACAGGAAAGAGGTGAGGGAGATGGAGGAGCAGATGGCGGCCCTCCGGCAGGCCGGCGTGCTCGGCAAACGCACGCTCGAGAGGGAGCTCCAGGAGATGAGCACCAGCGTGGAGGCACACGGGAGGACCATCCACCACTTTGAAGAGGAGAGAAAACAGCTAGAGGAGCTACTGGACACAGGGAGGAGGAAACAGGAGGCGCACGTGGCCAAGCTGACCTCTGATATCAGGAGCGCCAGGAGGAGATACCAGGAGCTTCTGCAAGAGGAGGCGGCGCTTCAGAAGCAGCAGCGGCCTGGGAGCATGGACGCGGACCTGCTGGCGAGACGCCTGGAGCAGCGCAGAGCCAAGTACGGTGAAGAAGAGGCCAGGCAGCGTGAGGAGGTGGAACAGCACGCTGCAGATGCTGAAGGCATCTGCCAGGGCATCGAGGAAAAACAGAGGCAGGCGGAGGAGGAGGAGAAGAGGCTAAAGGAGGCAGAAGCAATGTGGATGGAGGAGGAGGTGAGACACAGGGGGATGGAAAGAATGATAGAGGAGTTAGAGAAGAGGGAAGCTGAGCTGGAGCGCACGCTTCTGGAGCTAAAGGAGAAGACCAGCTCTCTGCTCCAGCCCAGAAGTGAGCTGAAGGCTCAGCTGGAGGACGTCCAGCGACGCTACATGGGGATGGTTGGAAACCAAATGTCCGAGCTGAGACGCGCAGAGATGAGCATTTATGAGTGCCTGGTGAAGGAGGAGCAGGTCAGGCTGGAGAACAGCAGGTTCCGCCTGAGCGTCACAGCGATGACGGAGGACGTGGGCCGAGCTGAGGACGATGGAGACAGATACCAGGAGGAGACGCGTCTCCTCAGGCAGGAGGTGCGGGACGTGTTGGACGGCTTACGGGAACGCTGGGGAGAGGACGTGTCGGTCCTGCGGGACCATCAGCGCAGGGACGGTGATCTTCTGACAGCCATGAACATCACCAGGAAGCGTCTGGAAACCAGGAGGGAGCAGCTGGAAAACCTCAGCACCCGTTTGGAGCAGCAGGTGCTGGCGTTGAGCCCTCAACTGGGAGGCGGAGCCATCCCAGTGCGTTCCCAGTGTCTGTCTGCCGGAGTGTGAGGGAAGAGTTGCATCATTAACGTTGCTTTTACAACAAAAGCCGACGTTAATGATGCCAACAAGGTCGTGATGATCAAAACCGACTGTTTAATAGGTCGATATGATGCACGGAACATTAAGAAGGCGCGTTTGTTTACTACATATGTTACTTGATTGATGATTCCTCTTATATTTTACATCTTTGTCATTTAGTTGCTGATTTTACTGATGATGCACATTGTACGTTCTAGTCAAAGTTCAATAAAATGATATTTTTGAATGCACAAAACAGTGTCTTAAAAAAGTGGCCTCTGTTGACGCCTGTCTCTGCTCTCTGGGGCATTTTATCCTGTATTTCTGTTAGAGCTGCTGTCCAATAAATTATACTAGGAAATGTCAAGAAACATGTCAATACTTTACACACAGCACTTATTTGGTTTATCCAATTATTGTTACTCTGGCAGAAAAATAAAGCAGACAAATAACTGAATTCTTGCTTTTTTATGGATGGATTTGACACGTTTCTCACTGTGCTGGATCCGCCACTAGGTGGCGGTGTGGAGCCCCCCCTGCCGTGACCTTTGAAGGGTCACTGACCACCCACTGTCCTCTGGAGAAGAAGAGACGCTTGTGCTGTTACAGCCCGACAGGGAAAAGAGCCGATCCACAGGCGGAAAACCAGCTGATTCAGCCACGAAGGTGAGTGATTCCGACATGGTGCCGTGTGGAAGTGGATTCTGTCGAAATCCGCCACGTTGTGACGCACTCTGACGTGCACGTGTGGGCGGAACGCTGAGTCACACGATGTCACCTCCGTTATGGGAAATAGTCTGGTGTTGGTCAGCTTTTATTTAAGGTTCTAAAACTTCCGACAGTGAGATGTGGGTCATTGGGAACGCCACGTGCTTTCGGGAATAACGAAGAACTCCGTGTTTCAGCGTGGAATGTTTGTCCGTCGGCCTCGTCCTTTGTTAATATTTCCCTGAGCAAATATGTGTTTGACCTCTGCTGAACCTCCGTTTGCTTTCAACACTGTATGTAGGTCAGCCTGATCCAGCGAGGGCAGCAAAGGTTCTCCGATGGTTCGGAATATGGAATATGCCTCTGACAGACGGGAATAGTTCAGATACAGTGAATGTGCGTGTTTGGGATTATTCTCATGAGAACCTGTGACACTGGTGAGGGGAAGTGAAGCTGAAAACTCACATTTGGAGTTAGAAGCGTGTCGCTCCAGATTTACAGCAACAACAGGCTCCCTCAGTGCCCTCTAAAGGTCAGAGGTCAAAGTGTCATTCGAACTGGCTGATGCCATCTTTAGAGTCCACACAGGGCGGCACAATGTAACAGTCCCACACAGGTTCTATCATAGGTTCTATCACAGGTTCTAACATAGGTTCTATCATAGGTTCTATCACAGGTTCTAACATAGGTTCTATCACAGGTTCTAACATAGGTTCTAACATAGGTTCTATCATAGGTTCTATCACAGGTTCTAACATAGGTTCTAACAGAGGTTCTATCATAGGTTCTAACATAGGTTCTAACATAGGTTCTATCATAGGTTCTATCACAGGTTCTGTCACAGTTTCTGTCACACAGGTTCTAACACAGGTTTTTTACTCAAATATTAACGTTTAAGTAGCAACTGGTCACACTTGGCGTGACACAGGTGACATCATCCACTAGTGACTCAGGGCCGTGCCTGTGCATCACGGGTGCGTGGCGGGCGCCAAATGTGTCGCGGCTGCAGCTGTGACGCACCCCTCCACCCCTCCACCCCTCCACCCCTCCTGGGGCAGCACCCCTCCACCCCCCCACCCCTCCACCCCTCCTGGGGCAGCTGATCACCTGTGAGCCACCCTGACGTCAGACGTGAGAATGAAAATAGATCTTTGTTGGATCCTCAGATCATCATCGCCGTCGATCCCGATCGCTGCAGCTGCTCGTTCTATTCGGCTCGCTGTGGAAATGTACGCCAGGGAGCAGTGACGTAACCATGGCGATGGTTTCAACATTTAGACAGGAAGTTGTCACCGCATTACACACGCCGCTGGTGTCGGGCCGTTGCTGCAATAGCAGCAGTGTTGGAAATCATTAACAGCTTTATCAAGAACACACACACACACACACACACACACACACACACACCACACACACACACCCAGGTGACAGAGAAGTAAAGGATGGATGGTTAAAGACGGGTTTGGACTGGGAAGGTTTTTTTTCCTTTGGTTCACATGACTTGTAAGCTCCATATGTATAGCTCCCCCCCCCTCCCCCCTCTCTCTCTCCCTCCCCCCCCTCTCTCTCTCTCTCTCCCTCCCCCTCCCTCCCCCCTCTCCCTCCCCCCCCCTCTCTCTCTCCCTCCCCCCCCCTCTCTCTCTCTCCCCCCCCCCCCCTCTCTCTCTCTCTCCCTCCCCCTCCCTCCCCCCCCCTCTCTCTCTCTCTCTCTCCTCCCCTCCCTCCCCCCCCCTCTCTCTCTCTCCCTCCCCCTCCCTCCCCCCTCTCCCTCCCCCCCCCTCTCTCTCTCTCTCTCCGAGGCTTTATAGCCGAGTGCGGCGCGTATCACAATTAGAGCTGCACATCTGCCACTCGCACCTTTTAAACAGGAAGCCTTGAATCAGCTGACGGTGACAGCCACTATTGTTTAAGGTCCAACCTCGAGGAGAGCAGACGTTAACCAGGGATGGAGACCTCGGGTAAGAGGAGAAAACTTTACAGTTCGCCGACCGTCTTAATGTGTAAATTGATAAACTTGTTGAGTTAACGTGAATGTCTGAACCGTTTTTCTACTCTGTGTGTGTGTGTGTGTGTGTGTGTGTGTGTTCTTGTACTTGCTGCATATTGAGAAATAAGCGTTCTGCTACCCAAGTGAGGACATCATGAGGAAATGGGGACATTTTCTCTGGTCTCAAGACTTCAAAAGACAGTTTAAATGCTTGTGAGACCTTCTAACCTGAGGACTGCATTTTGTTTATGAATGTCCTCACAAAAATAGAAGTACAAGGGTGTGTGTGTGTGTGTGTGCGTGTGTGTGTGTGTTTCCATTCTATTTCCGTAAAACATAACTGAGCTGTTTCTTCGTGGCCCCTCAGGCTCCTATAATCAATATTTTATGGCTGTAAACTGACAGGAAATTAAAGTCACCACACCCATGGAACATTCCAGGTGGAACATTCCAGGTGGAACATTCCAGGTGGAACATTACACTCCTGGTAACAGATGCTGGATAAATACAGAAAAACTCTTCATTGATTATTTATTCCTTCAGAACCAAAATAATGAAAGAAAAATCTGGTAAAGCCCAGATCACAAACCCGCTCACACCTGCCTACCTGGACGGGTCGACGTCCTGTGATGACGACAATGATGATGGTGATGATGGTGATGATGGTGATGATGATGATGGTGATGATGGTGATGATGGTGATGATGTGGTGGTGATGATGGTGATGATGGTGATGGTGATGGGGTGATGATGGGCTGATGATGATGGTGATGGTGATGATGATGATGGTGATGATGGTGATGCTGGTGCTGATGGTGATGATGGTGTGGTGATGCTGGTGATGATGGTGGTGATGATCATCATGATGGTGATGATCATCATGATGGTGATGATGATGATGGTGATGATGATGGTGATGACATCATGATGGTGATGATGATGATGGTGATGATGGTGTGTGATGATGATGGTGATGGTGGTGATGATGATGGTGGTGATGATGATGGTGATGATGATGGTGGTGATGATGATGGTGATGATCATCATGGTGGTGATGATGGTGATGATGATAATGGTGATGATGATGGTGGTGATGATGATGATGGTGGTGATGATGATGATAATGGTGATGATGATGGTGGTGATGATGATGATGATGCTGATGGTGGTGATGATGATAATGGTGATGATGATGATGGTGATGATGATGGTGGTGATGATGATGATGATGATGGTGGTGATGATGATGGTGGTGATGGTGGTGATGATGGTGATGATCATCATGATGGTGATGATGATGTGGTGATGATGGTGATGATCATCATGATCATGGTGATGATGATGGTGATCATGATGATGGTGGTGATGATGGTGGTGATCATGATGATGATGATGGTGGTGATGATGGTGATGGTGGTGATGATGGTGATCATCATGATGGGATGGATTGATCATGATGATGATGGTGGTGATGATGATGGCCATGATGATGGTGATGATGATGGTGATGGTGGTGATGATCATGATGATGATGGTGATTCATGATGATGATGGTGGTTGATGATGATGATATGATGATGATGGGGTTTGATGATGATTGTGGATCAATGATGATGATGATGGATTGTGGTGATGATGTTGTGATCATCATGATGATGATGATGGTGATGATCATGATGATGATGATGGTGATGATCATGTTGGTGATGATCATAATGATGATCATGATGATGTTGATGATGATCACCATCATGCTTCATCTCTGTTTGCTTCATCTCTGTTTTTCACCACTTCCAGGACGTTATCTGTGACCATGTGACAAAGGTCTTCACTGTTGTTTCCTCGCGGCCACATGTAGGTCAGTCTTGTGGTCGTCATGCACGTCACGCCGCCGGTCAGACACGTCGATGCGCTTGTGAAGATCAAAACAAAACCAGCTGATGAACGTCAGTACTGAACCTCTATTAAAGTGACTTTGCTCATTCTCTTCCTGGAGTTGGCTCATGAAGACAAGATCAAAGATTGAATTGAGACGAGAGTTTTGTCGTCGTGGCTCCAAACGGAAGCTTCTGGGCTGGTCTATGCTGGTTTATGCTGGTCTATGCTGGTCTATGCTGGTTTATGCTGGTTTATGCTAACCTTTGCTAACCTCTGCTGCGCTCCAGGGACCCAACGGGAACAGAGAGCTGATTGATGAGACTGCAGAAACCATCCCAATCTAATCATTTATGGTTGAGGCACTTTTAAAATCAATAAAAGGGTCTTTTTAGTGAAGATTGTGTGACGCAACTTCAAATCCTGGAGGTTTGTTTTTCCGGAGGACTTTTAGAAATGTCAGCGTTTCAGATTTTACCCCAAAGCTTGTTCCTTCCTGATCGACTCGTCAGATGAAGCTATATCGCGTCTGCCGTTAAAGCTGGACGATGGTCACCACCTTCATCTTTGTCCCCACATCAGTGCGTCCGATGGGCGGAGGAGCCACCAGACTGTTCGGCTCCGTGACCCTCAGCAGCGGATCTCCCCTCCCTCCAGGCCTGGATCTGGATTTGGAGCTGCTACGACAGTGTGAAGAGGCCCTTGGAGACGGACCTCCTCGCTTCCACAGGACCTTCACGTCCCTCAGTGATGGAGAAAACACCCCTGGCCCCCCCATTAGGGTGATGCAGTGGAACATCCTGGCCCAAGGTAATAATAACCTGTTGGAACGTCACTCCAGATGGTTTTTAAAGGAAGATCTCAGCCCAACTGAACCTTTTTGTCTGGTTTCTGGTCGCTCGTGTACCAACCAATCAGACGGGCTACTGCTCGCTAAGGGCGTAAAATTCGACTGCCTGTTTAAGACTCGACCTCAAGGTCACATCCTCCGGGCGGCTCACAGGACCCGGGACACCAGCGTGTCTGAGGCCTCTGAGGTTTCTGGCGTGTTTATGTCCAAACCTGGGCTCCGCGGACACGAGCAGCTTCTAGTTAAAATGATCACGACATGTTTAGCGACCGTACTGATGAAGCTCTCTCTCCCTCTCTCTCTCTCTATTGAAGCTTTGGGCGAGGGGCTGGACAGCTTCGTCCAGTGTCCTCCGGAGGCCCTGAGCTGGTCCCGCAGGAAGTACCTCATCTTAGAGGAGATCCTCAGCCACCGACCTCATATCCTGTGTTTGCAGGAAGTTGACCACTACTACGACACTCTCCAGCCGGTTCTGGCCAGTCTGGGCTACAGCAGCAACTTCTGCCCCAAGCCGTGGTCGCCCTGTCTGGGTGTTGAGGGCAACAACGGCCCTGATGGGTGCGCGCTCTTCTTTGACCACATGCGCTATGACTTCCTGGACAGCGTCAACATACGACTCTCTGCCATGAAGATTCCGACCAATCAGGTGGGTGGAACACGAAGCGGGCCGTTTGTAGACAGCTGGGCCCGAGCATCCGTAACGGGCGGCCTTCTCACTGCAGGTTGCCGTGGCGACGATGCTGCGGTGCAAGAGCACGGGGAGGTGCCTCTGCGTGGCCGTGACGCATCTGAAGGCCCGGTCCGGCTGGGAGTGGCTCCGCAGCGCACAGGGCGCCGACCTCCTGCGTCACATCCACAGTCTGATCCAGAAGCACGCTGGCGGCCACGCAGGCGCCCCCCCGCCCAACGTTCCCCTGCTCGTCTGCGGCGACTTCAACGCCGTCCCCACCGAGGACGTTTACCGCCATTTCTCGGCGTCCCCTCTCGGCCTGGAGTCCGCTTACAAAAAACTGAGTCGGGACGGCCTGTCGGAGCCGGAGTACACCACCTGGAAGATCCGGCCCACCGGGGAGTGCCGCTCCACCCTGGATTACATCTGGTACAGTCAGAACACGCTCAGGGTGGACGCCCTTTTGGACCTTCCCACCGAGGAGCAGATCGGTCCCAACAGGCTTCCGTCCTTCAGCTATCCATCCGACCATCTCTCCTTAGTTTGTGACCTGAGTTTTAAGGAATGAAAACGGCGTCACAATCGTAACGACGGCGTGGACGCCGAGCACGAACTCACCAACGGTGAAGAGTTCTCCTGGTCAAGCACATCGTGGCGGCTCAACCGCTCGACTTGTTGAGGGAGGGCGGGAGGTGAAAGTGCACTTACCGTTTATGGTCGTTTAAATCTGTTCTACGTACCTCAGACCGGCCAAAGCTGCTGCAGTTGTTGGAGACACGAGGAGACGGATGCATTTCAGTTATATTTAAGGGTTTTTTTTGTTGTCTAGCTAATAATCAAGACATCACAGAAGAGTCAACACTTGAGTTAAATAGTCTTTATGCTGGTTAAGATATTTTTTTTTTGTAAACTGGGTGAAATAAAAGCACCAAAAAACCTTCAGTTTTGAAATGTCTTTGTATTTCAGTAAAATCTAAATACACTTTGAAACAAGAGTACAGCAAAATAGAATATACTTCAAATGTTGAACATACAAACAGTTCAGTCTGAACAAAAATGTCGTCTCCATCTTCCCTCTTTAGAAACAAAAGTACAGGGTTAAGAATGTTAGCTGGCCCAGTCGGCCCAGAGCCGACCGGGATCCAGTGGTTTCACAGCCATTCGGCCTTAGTCTGATTTTATGTGATTTTTACCCATTAATTATTTGAAATTGATGAAATCCATTTGGATTCCTTTCTCCACACTTGGCTAACGGCTGTGGCCTCGCTCCGTTTAACAGCCCGATAGAGAAACTCGTGCGTATTAGTTCAGTAACACTGTGCTTGGTAAAAGGTATCAAAACATGAGAACAAACTTTCTTACTGTTCAGACGATACATAAAGAAGTTAACATAACAGCCGTAGATTTTAGTTTAACCCCGTAAACGGTGGAGCAGGTGGTATTTATATATGTACATACGCGACGACACTCTGTCTGATATTGGTTTTTAGAGCTTCTTGCAGATACACTTTGTCTCTGAGGACTCGTAGCACCGCTCACTCGGTCGGCACAGTGCTAAAATTAGGAAAAGAAACTTTGCTGGCTTCTGTTGAGGCAAATGTCATAAAAAGTCACGACACACATTGAGTCTACGTACAAGCAACCGTTGATTTTCTCGTTATTGCGGCGTTTCGCCCCCATCGGTAGTGTTTGTTTTGAAGTCAAACTGCGCGAGTGACGGCAGGACGTTAAAAACTGTAGTGATCGAGCTTGGTCCCTTTGAGTTCCCAACAGCGGGTGAAAAAGCCGTCGTGGCGTAAAGTTCCAGAGGTTTTGTTGCGGTTCTGAGCGGCTGCTTTAGTTCAATGAAGTCCGAGGCAGCAACACGGGTGACGTCAGGACAGGTTCTGAGCTTAAAAAAAGAAAAAGAAATGCCCTTAAGGGGTCATCAAAGTCTTACAGGCTACTGCTGGTTCTGACAAACATGTACACGCTGATCCTTGAGGCAGCCTTGAGGAGGATGGATGCTGGCTGAAGGGAGGGTCTCAATACTCCGGCTCCTCCGTCTTCATGGTGTCGGGCGCTTCTACTTTGATAACCACCTCAGCATCTATGGGCTCCGTCTGAATGTTCTGGAGCGTTTTGGAGCCGATCTGTTGGACTGGCACTTGCACGGCGTGGACGTGAACTCCCGACGCCTTCAGTTTGTCGGCCGCCGCTCCTCCGATGACCAGCTCGGAGCCATTAATGACGCCGCTTATAACCAAGGCTGGGCCACCACGGCCTGGCTGGCCGCGGACGCCGGCAGCCCCCCTGGAGCGCTGGAGGGCTGCGACGCCACTACAGTCTGCTGTTGGCTCTGGTTGGGGACGCTCAGCCTCATCACCTGTGTCCCAGGAGACACGTTGACGGGCGTGAGAGCGCGGACGGTCACGGGGCTACCGAGGACGCCGATGCCAGCTGGGGAGGCCCTGATGTTAGATTTACTGGTACCCGTGGAGGTCTGCAGCTGACACTGGGCCAGCTGGTGGGCTGGGATCGTGATGATCTTGGCCAGCTGCACGGTGATCTTGTCTCCGTTCTCTGCTGTGGCCGGGACCATGGTGGGTATGGTCTGGATCACGACCTGCCCCTAACCAAAAACAACAAAGGTCGCTTTTAATAAACAAAAAAACACCACAATGCAATAAAAGAAGACCTCAAAATAACCGCAGTCACCTCCATAATTATACTTTTGCTCACAAAGCCGCTACCATAATTAAGTTCAATATTTTAGGGTATGTTCAGAGCAACAGTTCAAACACCTTCTGCTGAGCGTTGGCGTTGCCAGTGGCGGCGGCGTTGATGGCCGAGGCGTTGCTGAGCAGAGCGGCGTGGCCAGAGGCCCCCGTCGTTCCTGCTGGCTGCTGAACCGCAACAGTCGGGATCTGACCGAGAGATGTGCTCATGACGACAGGCACCTGCATGGCCACCCGCACGGTCCTACAGTCGAGGGGTCAGACGGAACAAGGCGGCAGTGAGACAAGCGTTCCGGGCAAAGCGAGCGGCGCCGCTCGGCTGGACTCTAACCTGGGGGCTGAGGTGCTGGAGATGACCGCCGCCTGAGACTGCGGGCTCCGACTCCCGTCTGGCGTGGCCGACACGGTCACTATCCTCGGAACGCCGACCGTCACCGCTGAACTGACGCCAGGAGCGTGAAGCACGTTGGCCCTGCTCCCGCCCCGCAGGATATTGGGCCTCTTGGCAGCAGGCCGCTCTGTGGTCTGCAGCAGCATGTCCGGGGAGGGCGGCACGCGCTCGTACGACGCCGCCGTCTGAGAGGACCTCAGGTCGTCCGAGGCCGGCAGGTCGGCCTTTTCTTCGTCAATGATCACGATGTTCTTGGGCATCTCTTTGAACTGGTAGACCAGCCGCTGGCCTTCCACCTTGGCGAGGATTCCGCGCTGGTAATAATACCTGAAAGGGACGGATCGGCGGCGTTGGAGGATGCGCTGCAACACGAACCCCAAGGAAAAGAAAAGGACGCGCGTTTGGGCGCCTCACCTGAGGGCTCGTCCCATCGTTTCGTAGTTCATATCGGGCTTGTTTTTGTGTTTCCCCCACAGCTTGGAAACAGCCTTGGAATCCACCAGTTTGAAGATGCCCTTCTCCCTCTGGGTCCACTTGATGTACCGGGGGCACGTGTTCTTGTCCTGAAGGAGGTCTAACAGGAACTCCCACAGGTAGGTGGTGCTCCCTGCTGAATAGCAAGCAAACGTGACGCTAAATGTACGTCTTTTACCGACAGTTCACTCGTTCAAACAACTCTATATCCAAATATATTGGAAGGCAACTTTATCATGGGACTACCTTTGCCTTCTCTCTGTTTCTTCTTGATGCCGAGGTCGACTGAGCCATTAGAAAGCGATGACTGGTGACTCTTTGTCCTCCGCCCAGCTTAAGAAAAGAAGCAACTTTAGTCAGATCAGTCGCTTTAACGTTTCGGCTCTGCCACTGGGTGGCGCTAGTGGACAAACTGGAAATCTCTCTGCGTTGTGGATGATGACCCGAAGATGGACTCGATTAAATGTTTCAAAAGCAGCTCTACCTTTCCTCTTCCTGATGTGTTCGTGGTCAGGTTCTGGTTCGGGCTCTTCGGAGGGGCTGACCATTTCCTCCTCTTCCTCCTCACAGCACTCCTCCGTTGATATCTCCACCTCCGTGTCCGTAATCATGTCAGGACGCAGGGCGGCATGAACAAAGTCTGGCGTCGTACCGTAAGGTGAAACAAGACCTTCTGGACAGGGTCATTAAAGAAAAATGATTGATCATTTAAAGTAGGAAATTTACAGTTGTTATTTAATGTGGTGAAAGTGGAAACATGCTTCTCCCTCTACCTGGACTGCGGTCTTCTCTGAGGCTAGAGGGCGAATCCATACGTAGTAGAGCCTCTGCGGCCTCAAAGGTCTTATCAGAGCGGTGGATACTGGCGCCATGGACAGAAGCCTCCACTGAAACAAAAGCAATGAACATCAAGTTTAGGATAATCAGAACATAACCAACAAAAAAAATGTGTACGCACGCACACCAGGGACGATGCATTTTATATTCTATACACATGCCTGCACTTTATTCACATGCAACACACCTTTTATCTGAATGCTATCAGCCTAGTGTTAGATGAGGACCCAACGTGCGCTCTGAGGGGGAGCCCACAACACCTGTTACTGGTGTCAATCAATGGTGGGAAACGGGAGATGTTGTTACAAAATGGCCTGACCATGTTTGGCTATCGCGCTGAGGCAACAGGCCCAGCGTCGGCCAGGGAAACTATCTTTAGGCCGTCGACTCAATCAGTCCGTTTCATGTATTCACGGGACGCAGACGAACTGCGGAGCCCCTGCAGATCACAGAGCTGGAATGTGACCCCAACGAGGTGTGAGGTCATAAAGATGTGCTCTGAGTCTTTCTGTATAACTATATGAAAACTTTGGCATTCTGTAAATGTGCAAAAAAATATCCAACGCTTTTTTTTTAAAGTAACAAAATTTGTGTTTTTCGAAGTTTGCATTCAGAAAAAAAAAAACCTTTTCAATGAATCTGCATTTCAATATAACGGCGCCAAGAGGAGAATCGAGTCCGACAGAAAGTAGTGCGGCCTCTGGTAACTTCCGTGTTTACAGTCGTTGTCCTTTCCCTCCAGTTCTCTTCGAGGAAGCTCACAAATCCTCTTGTCACTCAAAAGCCGCCACGCTTCCTATTGGCTGGACGGTCACGTAGCGACCCGCCCACTTAACCCTGATTGGACGCCGGGTGACGTCAGAGCCGCCCGGACACGATTGGACAAATGATCGAGTCGATCAACACCAGACTCCGCCCCCTCACATACACAATGCTTCCGCCATCGATAATGGGCAAAAATACAAATAACTTGTCCAGCGCCTTAAAAAAAGTATACAAATGATCGCTGTTTAAACGTTAACAAGTAACGGAATCGCTCAAAACTTAGTTTCACCGGTCAATGCAGCGCAAAGCTTTGGACGCTATTAAACTAGTACTCGAAAAAGAGTGCGGCGATAAATGAAATCACGGTAGAAACGTCGAGGTTTGCCATATACAAGAGGCTCACGCCATCACAGCCATACATTAATGCAACTGCTCGGCGTTGCCTTGAATACAAACCACGTGGGCAACGAGCAAATTCGGTGCTTATCTAAGTAAACAGGAAGACTTGGTTGGAACACGCTCACAAAGGACACATGCACAAGCAAAGGGACCTCAATGGGAGGTGTCACAGCCCCCCCTCCTCCGCAACCAAAACCGCTATTAACATTTCAGGGTTCGGTGCCTTGCTCAGGGGCAGCCCGGCAGTACCGCGGGAACCTCCCGGAACCACTCCTGCTACCCCCCAGCTCCCAGGCCAGCCCCCCTAAAGGCGACCGCGGTTCCCGACTACCAGCAATCACGCTGTCGAGATTCCCACATTTGGGGAATCCGCAGAGGTCAGCACGACCGGACAGCAATAAAAGTGTCCCGGGACTCCCGCGACGGGATTAAACTGCCATCGGTGAGCTGCTGCCCGGCGCGTGGGCCAGATTTATGCTAGTAAAAATAAACCCACATGTCCTTCCTACTCAGACAGCGTGGCAAAGACGTAGGAAAGACAACATCTTTACACTTCCTGGTTGTGCAGAGCCGAGCTCCATACCGTTATTCCAGCCCACAGATTGGAAGGGAAATTTGACACGAACATGCAAAGGACACTTCGTGCACACAGCAAACCACCTGCAGCGATTAGAAAGCCATGCTAAACGTAATCACCTCTTAAACCGGGCATAATAAACCGTGTAGCAACGCCATGCAGCCTGCTACCAAGGTGATCACTTCCTGATTGCCCTCCATTGCTCCACAGCGCTACTAAGCGGATCCAAGCACAGCGGTGGAGGTTAAAAACCTGCCTCACTTGCTGCCCGCGCGTCCCACATCAACACTACAAACACAGATAAGATACGTTACCGGCTCTAATGAGTAGATCGAGCTGGTTAGCGTGCCCCTCATGTTGCGAAGTCGCCATGTTTTACTCTGACTGCAGCTTCACATTGACTTCTACTGAATTGTATAGGAAGCTGTAAGCACGTATCACTCCGCCACCACGGCCGCTGCTAGGAAACTTCGACGCGGTCGGTATCCCTCCGCCGCCGACACAGGAAATCCTTTTTTGGCCCGCCCACTCTGACGTGGTGTCTGCGCACAACAAAGCGCCGCTGATATAACGCGCGCTGCACGTTTAAAACGCGCAAGTTTAAACTTTTAACGACCAAGAGTGGAGAATAATTTACCTTACATGCTTTACAGGGACTAACATTTAAACAGTTTAAAAAAAACCTGGTGTATATAGTGCAATCCTTGTATTCTCAGAAGGAAACAGCATAATAAATGACAAAAAAAATGTACAAATCCTGGTATACACACTATAGGCTGTAGTAAAACAAGATTTAATAACAAGAATCTATTCACAGCTTTGAGTTATTTTGCTGTCACGTAACCTCCCCCGCTCCTCGTGATAGATCTTAGACTTAAAACGGGATTCGTGCACGTCTCACGCCCAGAATCCCCGTCCGAGAAAGGCCCAAACACGCGAAGCTGATCGACAATAAACTAGTCACCAAATGCAGAGATAAACATTGGATAAATGTAGAAATGCCTCCGTACCTGCACCTACACATGCTCCCTCAGGCTGGCCTCATCCTCCTGCTCCTCAGCCTCACACACGGCCTCCACCTCCCCAAGCTCCAGGTCCAGCTCCCGGGCCCCCACCTGGAGGGGGCAGCGGGGGCCCTCTGCAGTTGCCGCGCCTCCATCACAGGTGGCGCTGTAGTCTGGTGACCTCCCTGTGGCGGCCTCCTCTGGTGAGGAGCAGAAAGAGCCCTGTTCGGAGACAACAGAGATAAACGTCCTTTTACAAAACACAGGACCATCGGAGCAGCCAAGAAGCCGCTGTGGGCGTGCACGAGACCAGCACGCCTCGGTGACGCTCTCCAGCAGGTTCCGCTGGCAAGTATGACAGGAACTGCTGGATGCCATCAACAAGAAGAAAGAGTGTTTTTGACCAGCAAAAACCCATCATACCTGACTGCAGGAGCCTATTTTACCCTGGGAGGAAAACGTCTAAACTGGGGGAAAAAAAGGGAGGTCCAAACTTGCCTCGGTGTCCAAAAGTTGATCCACTTCAACTGCTGCATTTCTGTTCATCCACCCAAAAAGATCAGGCGGATGCCAGAGCGAGGCTGGTTCTTTTTTTTTTTGTAACAATTATCAAAAATAAAAACGTTAATAATCGCAAAGTTCTCTTCCCTTTTCCACCCTTCTGTCCCACATCCATCCATCCCCTGCTCCGTCTGCCTGCTCGGAACCTCGCAGAACGACTCAGCACTTCCAGGACTCTGCCCTGAACTCTGGTCACATGACAAGGGTGGAAACACGCAGTCACATGATCCTCCCACAACACGGCTTTTGTTCCCAGTGAGGGGAGCCACTGGTGAGGGTACAACTCCCAGCTTTGTGCCAGTTCAACCAGCACAAATACTCACACATGACATGCTGAGCAAATGTATGCCCAACACACGCGCACACACGCACACACACACACACACAATAAATCAACAGACCACGAATAAGCCTCCTGTCAGTTTCCTTTCTTGACACAGTTCACTCCAGGTTGGTAATACCAGTTCTCCCAGTCTTAAAGGTGGACATAATATACCGATGAAACATACAAAATATATAGCCGAGCAGCTTAAAATCATAACTTATCGGTACATTCTTGTAATCGGTGCCTTCTGTTATCAATGAAAATTCCCGACGGCTGGTCACGTGACACCTTGCCCCAAAACTTTAACGCTTAAATGACGCTGCGAATTTTCACCAACTGTACATTTAAGGTGTTTATCCGAGGTTTAATTAGCTCTAAAATCCGGGATTCATTAGTATGATAAAGGCTCACCTACCCGGCCTGGCTGGTCGCTTGTTGCGGAGTTTAAAACTCCGACTACAGCGCAGTTGGACCTTTGCTCAGGGGCATTAATCCGGAGCGGGTTGGAGCACCGTGAGACGTGCGTCGGCTCCTCCGGGAGACACCGACCGTCCGGGGGAGACGCGACTGTCCGGGGGAGACGCGACCGTCCGGGGGAGACGCGACCGTCCGGGGGAAGCAGCGCAAACCGCCGTCCAGGAGCCCGCGACGCGCGCGGATGAATGGGGGACGGCGGCGGCTAGCGTCGGCTACCGTTAGCTTAGCGCCGCGGCTGGACAAGCGGCGGTTCCGCTCCGCTCACTCGCCGTGTGGGGCGGGACCCCGACCGGGTCCAGGGTTCGGCGCTCACCGACCGCGGCCAACTGTTGGCCGGGCAGAACTTTCGGGCTGTTTGCCGAGTGACTGACAGGTCGCCGCGGGGGCGCGCGCTGGGCGGGGGCGCGCGCGCGCGGCTCCACTCGCTAACGGCTATCTGAAACTGTTAGCTGCGCTAGGCTAACGTGAGATAACAGTCTAATTTGTTCGTAATCGAATTTATTTTCCTGTGTCTGTTTTCTTTCTCGGCTTGATCCAGCTTTCGCAGGGGGAAAGGTGCATTTACCCGGGATTAATTAATCGAAGATGATTAAAAAATCTTAAAGGACTTTGATTCGCCTCATCAAAGATCAAAGGTTTCCCTTTGATTTCATCCATGCGCGTTCGTGAACGAGGACTTCGGCTGATCGTGGATCAGATCGTGGCTTCTGTCTCCACCAAGTGGCTGAAATTGGTTCAGCATATTATTATTAATGTGCGCTTTTTAATACTGTACATATATTCTCATTATTATACGCTGTGACATCTGGATTTAAAATGTGAGCAAACTTTATTGACTAGAAACCAAAGATTTACAATCTAATCAAGATCACTCAAACCGGTATCCAGTGGTTTTTCTATAGATACACATGTTTTCCACATATAACAGCAGGAATCCCACATAAAGATTCAAATGTTTCTGAAAGGCACAAAAAGGCTCAGAAAAGACAACAAAATGTTGACATTAACACGACTTTACCTTGATTTTACCCCCAATCTTGAGGATTCAAACTGTGACATGTGAAATAGGACCAGCCTTGAAAAAACAAGCTATTATAATTTAGCGTTACATTTACATTTTAGCATTTAACACACAGGAATCTGATAATTATACAATTCCATTAAAGAAGACGGCATAAATAACACAGTTGTTCAGAGTGAACAATGAAAACAGCAACAACAAATCACTGAACTAAAGTTTGAGGTTTGAAAGAGACAATTTAGACTGAAAAAATGAGGGAAAAGACTTGAATTATCTATATGTGTGTGCATCAAAAGTAATATGTTGAAATACTTCTAATTTTTATTGATATAAAACTACTCCTCCTAAATTTGCAGTATCTTCTAAAAGTGTGAAAATAAAGTGTCTAGTAGTTCAAACTCAACTTAAAAGGATGAAATCACATCAAACCATTTGAATGTGTTCCACCACACTATTAAAGGAATTTCTACCAGCTACAGACGCGACGGTTCCGACGGCGTTGAAGAAGAACCAACGTTAGCCGGTGAACACGGCCTCCCGCTGATGTTCCCACTCCTCCCGGCTCAGGTGGCGGAGGAGCGAGGGTTGTGGGAGGTGCACATCCCTCACGATGCGGCTGAAACAGACACAGAAACGTTATTCTGGTCCATTGGACTGTTAATCAGGATTCTGTGGGAGCTGGAAGCAACACTGCGAAGCACCGCTGCTGTGGACATGTCTGTGCAGATGTTTGTCACTGGGGGAGTTTCATTCTATCAACTGCAGTTGTGTCTATAGCGGTGCTGCTTTTACCTTTTATAACTGTATTATTACATCAGTGAGCAGCTTTTAACAGTCCAGACAGACACATCTGGCTCTGTGGATACAGGCAAAACACATCTGGTCAGAGGATTCAGATCATTTCTGGAGCGAGTCGTGTTTCTGGGGGTCTGCTCACTCCTCCGCACGTGTTTGACGACTTGACTTTGGTCGACTAGTCGTATATTATTTGGTGAGTGTGGCCTTACCGTGTGGCTCCTCTCTCTTGCTTCCATCAGCGTCTCCGCTGACGAGTGGCTCTCCTGGAGCAGCAGGTGGAGCCATTTCCTCAGCACGGTGGCAGAGAACCGTCTCAGCTCCTGATGTTCCTTCTGGATCCGCAGCTTCAGAGGATCCTGCTGAAGCTCCTGCTGCGTTCTCATCCACTGACCTCTGAGCAGCAGCGACTGTTGTCTCCTCAAACGACGTAGCCTCTTCATTCAGGATTGTCTCCTCAGCTGGTACAGCCTCCTCATTTAACAGGCTGTCCTCTTCCACTCTGGCCTCCTCAGTTAATGCAGCCTCCTCAGCCACTGTGGCCTCCTCAACCACTGTGACCTCCTCAGCCACTGTGGCCTCCTCAGTTAATGCAGCCTCCTCAGCCACTGTGACCTCCTCAACCCCTGTGGCCTCCTCAGCCACTGTGGCCTCCTCAGCCTTTGTGGCCTCCTCAACCACTGTGGCCTCCTCAGTTAATGCAGCCTCCTCAACCCCTGTGGCCTCCTCAACCCCCGTGGCCTCGTCAGCCACTGTGGCCTCCTCAGTTAATGCAGCCTCCTCAGCCACTGTGACCTCCTCAGCCACTGTGGCCTCCTCAACCACTGTGACCTCCTCAACCCCTGTGGCCTCCTCAGTCACTGTGACCTCCTCAACCCCTGTGGCCTCCTCAGTCACTGTGGCCTCCTCAACCCCTGTGGCCTCCTCAGTTAATGCAGCCTCCTCATTTGCCGTCACCTCCTCAGCTACAGCCTCTTCAACCTTTGTTACCTCCTCATTTACTGATGCAGCCTCCTGAGCGGTTGTTGCCTCCTCAGTAGGTGAGGGTTCCTCATCCTGTGTTGCCTCCTCAGCCACAACAGTCTCCAAATCTGTGGCAGGTTCTTGGTGTGACGTGGCCTCGTCTGCAGGACCAACCAGTGGAATATCTGAGGAGTCCATTTCTGAATCTGCTCCAGTCACCTGACCTTCAGCATCAGTACCTGCTTTTACTGTCTCTTCTGCAGGAGGTGGTGCCTCCTGCTCCTCTTCAGGCCTCAGCTCCTCCTCAGTCACTGCAGCTGCTTCTTTAACCTCTTCAAGTGCTTCCTGGACGTCCGTGCCCATAACCTCCAGGAAAGCGTCAGAAGCTTTGGAGTCTTCCTCTATTCTCTGGACAGCCTTCACCAGGCCCCTGTCACCTACTGAAGCTGCTGCGATCTCAACTGTGGACCCTGCCAAGATCTTCACAGCAGCGAGCAAATCTGGTTTAGACTCTGAAATAAACAAGGAAAGGATCTGAACAAAAGCTGCTTTGACCCTTTTAGGAATATGATCCTGGTTCTATTCTACTGACGTCTGTCTTTGACAGTCAACCAACAATGAAAATTTCAGATCTTCTTAGCTCAGACGCGTCCAAATCCAGTCTAAATGGCCACATTCCTGCTGGGTATCGTGTCCTACCAGGTAGGACATGCTTTCATTAAGGGAAGAGGGGCCCCAGGTGAAAGTGGTGGAAAACCCCGGCGGGATCGAGACCCTCGACGACTGGGTTTGGACAGCGTTTGGGTTTGGACAGCGTGGAGACATCTTCTGCACTTACCTCAAGTCGCCGTCTACTCAGGGAGGGTTAAAGGGCAGCACTACAGGAGACTACCTGTCCAGCTCATTCCCCTCAAAGAAAGAGTCAAACATGGCTGAAAAAGTTGGATAAACCAGTGGTTTCAAAAATGCATCTCATCTTTGATGGTCCCTCTGTCCTGAGTCTGATCATCTGTGTCCTGATCCAACTAAAAGCATCAGAACTTGAAGTTGTCTGATGTTCGGGATACTGTTCGAACTACGATTCAACCATCTGAAATCTTAGTTTTGAGGGCAAAAGAGCATGAACAAGGAGGAGGCAGTGAAACTAATTTGTCTTCAACCAAAGCTGCAAAACAATCTCTATAAAGCAGGTCAGCTTTTTTTTATTAGAACACTTGAGTGAATCAAGCAAAGTGACAAAAGGGAGTAAATTTTCTGCAGTGATCCCTGAAAATGACATAATTAAAGTACAGAGAGGAGAAACGACACCAAACAATAAAACAGGAGGTTTTGTGTCGGGACATTATAGTTTGTGTATTTAAAGGTTGTGTAAAAAAGGCACAGAAGGTGGAGCAACGACGACGAGTTGACTAAACGTGCACGACTCCCTCGATTGTGGCGGCTATGAGCTATTAGCCCCTTCTGCTAATGAGACATCAGAACAATTCCTACAGTCTGCACCACCCTTTAATCACTGACACCAACCCTCCGACCCTCAGCAGAACTCAAAAACGACTCCTGCAGAAACTTCCTTTTCCCACCTGCATCTCCACACAGCAACGTGCTGGCTCGGGTCTAACGGTCGGGGTGACGTCAGGGGAGAAAAGCGACTGGAAGCTTCTGAGAGGAACACAGCCGACAGGAGGAACACACAACTACCGACTCCAGAACACTGAACTATGGACGGAGGCGCCAGCTTTACGCCGCGGCCTCGGGAACAGCGACTCCCTCTACTGCTGCCGTACCAGCACGCTCCGCAGTCTGGGTCTCAGCCGGCGTCTCCATGGCGACGGCTTCACCAGCGACGGCGGTGGATTCAGGACCTGCTTCTGCAGCTACAGGTGGAGCCGGTTCCTCTGCAGCAGCAGCAGCAGCTTCCCCACAGGCCTCGTTGGCGGCTTCTTCAGACACGACCTCAACAGCCGCTTCAGGTTCAGCTCTCGTCTCCCCGGTGACCTCTGCCTCTCCTGCAGGAGCAGAGACGGACTCCCCGATGACCTCTGTGACCTCTGCCTCTCCTGCAGGAGCAGAGACGGACTCCCCGGTGACCTCTGCCTCTCCTGCAGGAGCAGAGACGGACTCCCCGATGACCTTTGTGACCTCTGCCTCTCCTGCAGGAGCAGAGACGGACTCCCCGATGACCTTTGTGACCTCTGCCTCTCCCGTAGGAGCAGAGACGGACTCCCCGATGACCTCTGCCTCTCCTGCAGGAGCAGAGACGGACTCCCCGATGACCTTTGTGACCTCTGCCTCTCCTGCAGGAGCAGAGACGGACTCCCTGATGACCTCTGTGACCTCTGCCGCTGGAGCTGCTGCTGCAAACAAAGATTGGATGAATACGTTATTATTGATGGTAATTATAATTTTGTAGTACCGGAGGCAACAGTCAAGAGGTTCTTCACAGTCATTTTCAGAGCAGGAATATCAACCCCGCTGGGTTCTTGTGGGGTTTTGCCCCCTTCTTTACCTCCGATACACATTTTTAACGAGGGGGCGATTTGGAACTGACGACCACCAGCGTAGCAGCGTCATCACAGGAACTTCATGACTGGCAACTTAACGAGAGTTAAGTCCATTAGCGCACGCTCATGCCATCTGGTATGTGAACTGAAAACTGGATGATTTTATTATAATTATCTAGTTTATTTCTTCATCTTTCATCTGTGGTGGTCAGTGATGACGTGTTCAGGCTGCTTTATGTTTAGATGTTTTAAGGACAGTCTGAACCCTGATTATGATCAATTATCACCGCGTTCATCAAGGTGTTTCTGCAAACATTTCCTGACCAGATTTCCTTGCTTATATCATACGGGCACTGGCAGCACATTCGCGGCCCATTTGAGACCAAACCTAAACTTTGAGGCAGAATGTACCCTGACCCAGGAACAGCAGCCGATTCTGCCAATGACCGGCGAGCTGGTAGCCTGGGCTCAGAGCCACGGCGTCCCTGGGTCCAGCGCCACGGCGTCCCCGGGCCCAGCGCCACGGCGTCCCTGGGTCCACACTGGCTGAACAGACTCATCATTTTCAGACAGATATCGAAACAGACAGGCAGGATGAAGCTATTGAGACTGGTCATCCCACCGTGGTTTCACCCTCAAAGGCTGCTGCCTTCATCGGAGCGTTCTGAAGGCCGACGCGCCGTCTCCGTGGTCACTCTTCTTCTAAACTTTTAACTTTGAGGGTTCCTGTGTTAGCCCCAACCCTTGAATGTAAGCGAGGCGCTCAAAATGAGCACACTAGGAAATGTGAAGCCATAGTTTATGCTCAGGGTGTGTGTGTGTGTGTGTGTGTGTGTGTGTGTGTGTTAGAACTGACCCTTAGCTGTGGAGCCCATACTGGCGAGTCTGTTCTCATAGCGTTCTGTATCACTGTTGATGGTCTTGTAGGCCTGAGGGAAAATAAGTCAAATACACATTTCAGCTACATTCCAGCACATATCAAAGATAAGGAGAAAAGTTAGCGTTACAAAAGGTTTCCCAACATTTTTATCTAGCGTGAAGCCCCACAGTTGAGTCAACAGAGACACAGTGTCCAGACGAGAGTGAAGAAAGCACAAAGGTGACGCTTAGAAAACGGAACGACCGCTTTATTCCAACTAGAACTGGACTCTCAGTGTGCATGTGAACATTAGCTGGACATCAAAGTTTTAAAAGTGGCGCTAACCCACCCAGATAATGAGATTGAAAGTTAATCTAGTGCACAAACGTCCTAACATCCCTAACGTCCAGCCATCCCAGTGGAGGTGACGTGACTCCAATAAACCAACGACGCTCCCGTGCACGTGGCCCCGGGATGAGGCCGATAGTCCAATTAAACAGCTTAAACTGTGCATGTAAATATACCGCATGTGTGGGCCAGAGTTACGCAACAGCGGGCAGCATTTTCCCCACAAAGAGATACACAAGGTTGGTTTGACGGAGCAAAATAAAGTCGTGAACACACACACACACACACACACACACACACACTGATACTCACGTAGACGAGGGCAGCTGTGAGCCCCCCCCCACACAGGACAAAGTATGTGGTGTTGAAGGAGCCACCAGGAACCCCGAAAGACATTTTCCGCGCCGGAACTGCTGAGGACACAAGAGCACATCATTTCCAGACGTTTGTGAGACGTTTCCAGCCCGTGTGACGAGGACAGAAGCGTTCCAGCGACCACGGGCGCCACAAACACGAGCGTGTAACAACAGCGTCAACAAGTCTTCATCCCTTAATCCCGTTACAGGACACAGGCCGGATCATTGGGAATTCAACAGCAGCCAAACTAAACACCAAATTATCCCTCAAATTGAGTTCAGAGGCCCAAAACGCTGAGAATCGCGGCTCCATCCCCAGCGTGACCCAGAGGTCCGTTTCTCTAGAGGAAGGCGGCGTTTGGTCGTCAGGAGCATCTCCTCCAACTTAATTAACCAATGAGGGGAAACTAAACTTTTAGCATCTGCTTTAGCCTAAACTTCCTTTCCTAGAGACATTTTGACTCATAGTGAAACATCAGTGCTTCATTCACTATAAAGAGATAAACGGGAGTTTTGGTGGCCCAAATCCTCCAAA
Source organism: Takifugu flavidus (assembly GCF_003711565.1). Lineage (NCBI taxonomy): Eukaryota > Metazoa > Chordata > Actinopteri > Tetraodontiformes > Tetraodontidae > Takifugu > Takifugu flavidus. The sequence continues at coordinate 14,779,642 of NC_079525.1, forward strand.
ACAAAGTTCCTCCCTTCTAATGCTCATGACACAGCAGCTTTGCAGCGGCCCAAATCCAAGTGCGGGTTATTTGTGAGTAATCGGTTAATCCCCCAGGTGAGGTTAGAGCCTGTGAAAACAGACACACGTGTCGTCCTGCAGCAGCCCGGACGCCTCCTCCGGGCCCCCGACACATGGTTCGGGACTCTGGTTCCTGCTCTGTTTGATGAGGGAGATGATGCAGAGCCACCAGGACCAGCTGCTGCCCCCCTGTCACACATGTTCTCCATCATCCGGTCACAGCAGCACACCCGCAACATGCGTGACGAGCTGCCCCCAAACACAAGTAACCGAGCTGCAAACCCAGGTTCTTGTGTCGGAATCATCCCGGAAATGACGAGTCATGCGTTAATTTAGGTTTTAAATAAATAGAGTGGCATCTTTTCAGTTTCAAATCAGCGGCGCTAATAAAACAGTCTAATTTTACAGCAAATATCTATTAAAAAGGAAAAAATAAACAGGATCGGAACATTTGTCCGCCTTTGATGTGTTCAAGAACTGCGTGTTCCCAAATTAGGCCACGCCTCCTCGGAGATTTATTACTAAATTTAAGCAAATTTAAAAGATAGAAATTAACTTCAGCGATTATTTAACCGCCAAAGTCCATCAGAGAGCAGCTCAAAACTTCCTCCGTGTTCGGACAGAGAAGAAGTTCTAGTTTTTATCCTGAAGGCTGTAATTAACCTGAAAAGCTGCTAATTAGCGACCGGACTGACCGTTTCTGGTTGCGGGTTCGAACGCCCTCCGCGTCAGGGGCGCGACCCTCTGCCATGCCCGTCTGCAGAACATGCTGTCCGGGGATCTGCGGCCGTGTTGGTCCGAGTGTCAGCAGCTTCTGAGGGGGGTTCTGTAGCAGCGACGCTCCGCGAGTGCGCGAGTCCGCGAGCGCGCCCCCTGGCGGCGCGCACGCAGCGCGGCGGCGGCTTTATTTAGAGCCCCGGTTCGGCTGCGCAAGTTTTCGGATGTTGTAATCTGATGAAGTCCTGCAGGACGGGCACATGCGCGAGTGCGCGTGCGCGCAGGATCAGCCTTCTCTCACGCCTGCAGGTGGATTAGAGGCGGTGCACGGAAGAGGGGGCGCGCGGAAGAGGAGGCGCGCGGAAGGGCCGCAGCGTCCAAACAGCCCATAATTCCAGGGGAAGCAAAGAACCGCCTGATGGTTCCTGATGATGACGATCTGAAGAGACAGTCGACAGAATAGGAGGATCACGTGTGAGCTGACGTCACACACACTCTACACACACACGCACACGCACGAGTGCAGAGGTCATTTATCAGGAATCGGCACCAGAACCCGGTTTTCCCGACCCGGTTCAGGCCCAATTTGTCGTTTGTTTTACGCGCTGTTATATCCGCAGTAACAGAAAACTCACATTTCTCTGCCTGATCTCAAAATGTAGCTTTAATCCTGCTTGTAAATTAAAAGTTGAACTTTTCTTTAAATGCTTAAATGGAACTGAGTGTCACGCGTCTGTTTTTCTTCTTCCGTGGTTGAGGATTAGTTTAGGAAGAATCCATTTTAATGATCGAGGATATTTAATTTATTAAGGACTTTATTAAGGTTTTTAATCTATACGTGTTTATAATGGTGTCACACAGACTTCCTCTGTTGGCTTTAATGTTGATTATTATGTTGATTTATGTTTATTAGCAGATTTAATTCCAAATCTGACGATGGTGGACGGCAGAATCCTTCTCTGGGTGATCCGAGGAGATCCACTGCTGCGTCTCCAAACCTTTCACGTGAGTGTGATGATCCAATCGATTTGTCGCCTTTAAAACGCTGGAATCCAACATAAAGTCTGTGACCTCTTGGGGGGAAATCCAGATGTTCCAGATGTTCCAGATGTTCAGAGTAGCTTCATCAGAACCACTGATCTTTTCTTTAATCTTCAGTTTTCCTCTGGTCACCAACAGCTGACATCTGCCTGTTGAATGTTGCGTCAGCGTGACACACACACACACACACACACACACACACACACACACACACACACACACACACACACACACACACACACACACACACACACACACGCCTCCACGGCCGCTGCATGTGATGGACGCTGAATCACCAGTTGGAAGCGCAGTGATGACATGTGACGCCTTCTTCAGCAGCCGTGCACGTCAGTTCATCAGCGAGACGAACCGACTCCGTGCGCTTCGGTTGCCGTGATCCTCGTGCACATCTTGACACGATCATGGCCAAAATGCTCTGAACAGACTGGTCGTGTTGACGTGACTAAACTCGTATTTAATGCTGGAACATCGATTTTGAGGCATAAATGTGGGAAAAATCAAGAGGATTGAGGTGATTTCAGTGTTTTAGACGGATGAATCATTTTTAAAAATCATTCCTATGAAAAAAAACCCTGAAATTAATGCAACACTGTCCTCAAACCCTCAGCTGACATCAGCCGTTTGTGCATATTTATCTTTATTTATTTAGACTGTTCATATTTGCAGCGATTTACAGGTTTTCAGAGAGAACTTGAGAATATTCCCAACCACTAGAAACGTGCACGTGATGCGGCCTGTCAGCCTAAATCCAACCTACAGGGAGCACGTTAGCACATTTTGGCTGCAGCGTGTGAGCGGAGCTAAAACCAACATTAGCAGTTTGTTCCCACTGAGACCACACACCCCGAGGACCGGCGGGTCACTCGAACCGTTTGCATTCCTTTATTTTGCACCTAAACAATAAAATCCCAAATATACAAAACGCTTCCACGAAGGTCATCTTGCCTCGAGAGCGTGAGCCCGAGACGTTAGCGTGGAGATGAGAGCGATGGGGTTCCGATGGGAGACCCGGTCGACGTTTAAAAAGAGCCCTGATGTCCAGTCTTCATAGTTGGGGGGTCCAGAGCTCCCGGGGCCTCAGCAGCACACGTACGGCTCTTTCTCAGGGATCCTCGTGCTGGTGACCTTGAAGGAGCCGCTGTACGCTGGGGGGTCGCCTGCCGAAGGACGCTTCTGCCTCTTCAGTCTGGCGCCCATAGAGGTGACGACGTCCTCCACCGAATCCTGCTGAAACGGCGCCGCCTCGCCACCTCGGCCGTGGCGCGTCATTTTACTTGGGGGGCTCTTGGCGGACGTCTCAAAGAACATCATGTTGTGGGCTCTGGCGAAGCTCAGCGCTCGCTCCTGGTGCACCTGGCAGCCGAGGCTGAGGGCGCCTCGGAGGTCGCTCTTGTTCCCCACGAGGAACCTGAGAGGATACAGAAGCTCTTAATTGGGAATTAAAGGCTTTGTTGCAGCTAATAAACTGAGCTCATCTTCTGGTATCAACCTCCAAATTCTGACCAAGAACCTAGAAATGTTTGGAAGGAACAAGTCTGGAGGAGTGTGAAGATTCAGATCGTTTAATCACTCAGCTGAATCTTTAGTCCAAAGTTTGTGGGTGGGGAGGCAACAACAGCGCTGCAGATTCATGCTGGAAATGGAAGGAGTGGGATTTCTTTGGGGGGTTTTTGTGTTTGTGGTCCGAAAAAGTCCAAGAAAAGTGATGGTTGGATTTGGTTTTAACCCTGCTGGAGGTGACACTAATGAGACTGGTGTGTGTTCTTAGGGCAGGTACCTGGGCACCTCATGGCCGTGCACGTTCTGCCTGCACTCCTCCACCCAGGACGTCAGGCTGCTGAAGCTGGCCGGGCACGTCACGTCGTACACGAAGAGCACGGCGTGGACGTTGCGGTAGTAGTGCTGCACCATGGACTTCCTGAAGCGCTCCTGCCCTGCTGTGTCCCACAGCTGCAGCTGGTGATGGAGAGAAGAGGAAGGGGTGGAAGGGTGGAAGGGTGGAAGGGTGGGGGGCATCAGAGAGGAGGGGCGACATGGGGAAAGAGGAAACGGAGCCGTGAGGAGGCACGGACAGGAAGAGGAATGGTGTTGAAACACCTCTGAAGCTGGAGCCACACAGGCAACGACAGTGACTCATGTCAGAGAAGGAACCAAAAACATCCTGACCGCACTTTTCATGTGATGTTCGAGACTTAAATATAAATACAAATCACGCTTTTGACATTTAAAGTAGCCGCCAGGCTATGACTGTTTATGCATCAAGGCAAATTCATTTTAAATATCTATATATTTCGTTTCGCGCCTGCTAACTGTCTTTTGTTCAGACCTGAGATTCTTTTTAGGGGAAAATGTGTGAGTGTTTGCAGCTAAAACGAGTCTGCATCACAAGCCCAGGTGACACTTCCTGACCGGCGTGAACCAAACAATCACCGCGTTGAGACCCAAAAGACTGAAATCACCGCTGACACTTCCTGTCACGGCCGTTTCAAAACATTCAGCAACAGCAGCGATGTGGAAACGGCCTGTTTCTCTACAGCCCGGGTCGGACCTGCAGCCCGGGCCGGACCTGCAGCCCGGGTCGGTCCTGCAGCCTGGGTCGGTCCTGCAGCCGGCGGCTCCGAGCGTCAGTGAAAGCTGCCCAATCATCTGGATAACGCGTTTCACGTGCACGTTTGTTCAACAGCCGGTTTCCAAACGCCTGAAGACGAGCGCCGTGAAATCACCACCACGCGTAAAAGTCAGCCGCGCTTTTACGCACCATCGGCCGGTTCCGTTGCGCGCGTTCGGTTCGTTTGACGCGACGCGAAAAACCCAAAAGAGTTACCTTGATTTTCTCTCCATCCACGTCCAACAGCCTCTCGCGGAAGTCCACGCCGATGGTGGCCTCCACCCTCGGTGGGAACTCTCCGGCGCACAGTCGGTGCGTGAGGCAGGTCTTCCCCACCCCGGAGTCTCCGATCACCACGACCTTGAAGGTCCGGTGGCGGCTCAGCAAAGAGGAGAAGCTGCTGCCCAAAGAGCTGGAAAACTCGAGAGAAGATTCCATTTAGAAGAAAGGAAGCTAGAAGGGAATCTGCAATGCTGAAACCGCCTTCTTCGCCGCGCACGGGATGTGCACATGAATCCGACGCGTTCGGCGTTTAGAAGAAGTGGAGGAGCACCGCGTGCGTGGGCTGAGATTTGGCAGTGTGGTGATGATCTGAGGGTGGAGAGGCGAGTTCAGGGACAGCCTCCCTCCCCCCAAGATCATGAAAAACGGGGTTCGCTTTAAACACCGTGTTTTATTTATGTCACACAGGTATTTCAATCCGAGTTTGATGTTTCCGGAGCGCCACAAAGACGCCGCGAACTTTTACCTGCGCGTTTGCTGCCCCCTGCCGGCGGAGCTGCGGAGAAACCGACGGGGAAAACGGAAGAAAACGGGTCGGAAGGAGTAAAAGGGGACACGGAGGAGTCACAGAATAATGAGTCGGGCGGGGGGAAAGATTCAATCGTGAGAAAATACCTGGAAAACCCAACTTTGAAAGGGCACCCTGGCTTGGAACCCAGACACAGGTGTGTCCCATCATGATTAGAACACGGCGATGGGGGGGGGGGGGGGCAAAAGGGACAGCTGCCACTTAAATGTCGTCATCATTGTCCATGGCTGACGTGTTCACGTTATAGAGGATGACGACACGGAATCACCTACATGTGGAATAAAGTGCTTTCCGGATGTCCCCATTATGATATAGAGGTGATCGCGTGCACCAGCCTGGTGGGAGATTAGATTTGGATCCAGGTGTGTTGATGTGAGAGTGAACGTTCACGATTCCCACCAGAATCAATCAGAACCAGAAATAGAAGCTGCAGAAGCCCGAAAGCCCTCAAACATCTGAAAACTGGGGAGAATTCTGTGTGGAGGGGCTGAAACGGGGGCAAGAAGGGTAGAACCGGGGCGCTAACTTACCTCAGAACGCACATTTTCGTCTTATTGTATAGAAGGTTAAGTTTTATTGTTTACCTGTAAATAAACCAGTCTTTTCCAGAGATAAATAAAAACAAGATTAGACATCAACATGTGAACATTTCTTTTATAAAAAAAAAAAGAACTGAATGTTTAATGGGTGTGCTAATTATTATTATTTTTCTTCTTTCCACGCGTAGACGGACAGGAGGAACCTGGAAGATCCACCGGCAGAGATGCAGATGTGGCGCGCGCGCGCACGTTTGTGCACATGCAGAGAAGCAGCTTTAACAGCAACACGGACAGCAGAGGCTGCTTCCCCCGGTGGCGCCCGTCGTCATGGTATTGCTCTGGTCTATGTGATGGGGGGGGGGGGGGGGGGGGGACCCTTTAACAGGTGCTGTGACACGTACGACACATTCCCAGGTGAGCGGACAGGTGAGGGGGACAGGTGAGGGGGACAGGTGAGGGGACAGGTGAGGGGGACAGGTGAGGGGACAGGTGAGGGGGACAGGTGAGGGGACAGGTGAGGGGGACAGGTGAGGGGACAGGTGAGGGGACAGGTGAGCGGACAGGTGAGGGGGACAGGTGAGGGGGACAGGTGAGGGGGAGCGAATGAAGCCACAATTGAACTGTTCCTCCCTCGGGGCCCCCGCAGACAGGCGGGACCTTCCTCCGGGGCCCCGCTGCGACACCACCCGGGGACCTGGTGCGTCTTCCGGGGTCTTTAGATTCTGGCGCCACCCGAAGCGCCGAGTCCTTGGGCCGCGGCGCCGCCGCCGACAGAGGGATCGGCCGCCGCCGTGGTCGTTTCTGATGAAAACCGCAGCGTCTCCCAGTCGTTTATTAATAACTGTTTATTTTCAGCACTGTCGTCAGCTGTATTAAAAAGTAAAAATGGCCGCTCTGCTATCCTCTCCCCCATTAACACAACTATACATGAATGCACACACGCGCTCAACACAGACCTGCGCACACTCGCACGCGCACGTACACACACACTCACACAGTGTTCTGATTTTTTTTTTTTTCCTTTTTCTTTTTGAATCGTGGGAGAGACCTACGCCATGCCAGGTCAGTCCAAATGAAGCTGAGCCCAAGAACAGGACGCCAGGGTGTCACTTCCGGCGCCGGGCTTGAAACGAGGCCGCCAGGCAAACCAAACGCTTCCGTGCTCGGCCCCACATCTCTGGTGGACTGCTGTTGCCCCCGTGGCCTCACATTTCAATGGCGAGCTCTTCCGCTTCCGTGGAAACGTCTCCGTTCACAATCTTGCTGTTTTCCTCGAACCCGGGGGGCGCGAACGCTAGCGTGTAGGGGAAAAGCCTGTGGCAGCTGTCTCGGTATGATTCAATCAGCTCCTTACAGTCCCCGAGGGCGCCGCTCCGAAGACAGTCCAGGACGTCGATGCACGTCTGGAGGGAAAAAAGACAATGAGTCCAAGGGAGGAGGACAGCAAAGGCAGCGTCCCCGTCCTCCAGGAGGCCTGTGAGAGCACACCTGTATGGTCCTGTTGTCCAGGGACTCGTCGAGCCCTGTCGCCAGCTCTGCTGCCTTGGTTTCTGTCGACGAATCCAGATGCACCATCATCTTGGCAGCTGCGGGAAGAGTTATTTTAGACTCAACGATGCCCCCTGCAGGACACCAGATGCCTCTGCACGCACAGCTGCGTCTCTAGGGTTCGTGTGTGTGTGTGTGTGTGTGGCCTACCAGCCAGTCGGTGTGGTATGGAGTTCGAGTGCTTGGTGAGGTAGGCCTGGTTGAAGCTTCTGGCATTGCTGTCTCCAAAAAGTCGGGTGATCTCCTGCTTGAGCACCGTCCTCACCACCTCCGGCAGGTCCTTGCTCTCCGACACTGGGCGGTGGGGAGAAAACCAGAGACACGGGTGACATTCAAACACCTACAAATCAAACTGTGGATCCAGAAAGCGGGCGGACGGGGAGCCCCTCCCACCTCCTTTGAAGAAGCGGACTAGACACTGGTGCAGCCACGGGTGGTCCGGGTCGATGGCCAGGGCTCGTTTGATTGACTGGAGCATCAACACGTATTTCTCTGAAAGGAAAAGAGGCTTGAGAACGTGTGGGAAACGGGACGGAGAGCGAGCAGGACCTCCCCCACCTTTCCTGAAGTAGATTTCAAAGGCCAGTAGGTGCGTGTCTATTTTTTCCTTGACCAAATGTTTGAGAGGCATCAGGAACTTGACAGCCTCTTCCAGTGGATTTTCTACCTACAGACCAGTTAAAGAGAGGAGAACGTTCAGCCGCAGGGCTTCAGACGTCCACCAGACTCCCGCTGACCTCTCTGACCTTCACCAGCTTCTCAGGGATGAGCTCCTCTTTGGGACCTCCGATCTCCTCGTCGTCGTCCTCTTTCTTTTTCTTCTGGTTCTTCAGCTGCTTCTCCTTCTCTGCGTTCTTCTTCTCTTCCTCCAGCTGGGCCTTCTTCTGCGCTCTCCGCTGCTTGTTCCTCAGCTTCTTCAGCTCCTTGTCCGAGAGGTTAGCTGTGGGGAGAGAGCGTGGCATTAACAACACCCCCCCGTCCACCGACGGGTCCCGCCGGCGCCGCCTCACCGGTGTCGGCCTGCAGCTCCTTGTTGTCATCGATCAGAGGGTTGTCGTGGAGGCTCAGGTAGATCTGGATGGCTGTGATGGCAGCTTTGTAGTAGAACGGATGCATGCGGAGGACGTCCTCCAGCTTCAGGAGGTCCACGTACGAGCGCAACGTCATCTTCCTCATGCAGTAGGTGTGGAAGTCAAACTGGTCGTCCGTGATCTCCACAAAATGCTGACGAGGACGAGGGGAAAACGGGTCATTGGTGTCGCACAGAACATGTGATCGGCAGCTGGTTTGGTCGCGAGGGTGAACCCAGAAGATCTCACCCGCTCGATCTCGTGGCATTTCTTCAGAGCCTCCCCGAACTTGCTCATGTTCTTGTAGGAGAGCGCACATTCTGTCTGGAACCACATGCACTGCATCTCGTTGAGGTTCTCCACGGCCGATGCTCCTTCCTGGGCCGAGAGAGACACCGTTGAGGTGCTGAATGATGGTGGCCAGGAGAGGACACGGACTCTTGGCGCCCACACACACACACACACACACACACACACACACACACACACACGCGTGCGTCTCTCACCCGGGTGAACTTGGAACACATCTCCTCGGCCTCCTTGATCATCCCGGCCTTCAGCATGTACTTGGCACACTTGGAGTTGATGAACCTGTCGGCGGTGTCCAGCGCCTGGGCCTCGTCCATCCACCGCACCGCCTCCCGGATGTTCCCGGCGTGCTGCGGGAGAGGGAAGGTTACCGGACCCATCGGGAAGGGGGGAACGCGGGCGTCAGAGCCACGCACGTGTTACCTTGTAGATCTTGGCTTTGATGAGGAAGAGCTCGATGAGGGTGGGCGTGCTCTCGATGGCGGCGTTGATGTAGTCGAGCGACAGCGTCTGTTGGCCGATGGTGTCGTAGTGCTGCGCCAGGAAGTACTGCACCCACAGCAACGTGGTCGGCGGCTCCTCTTTGCCATCATCTGCAAAACGCCAACACTTAATAACAGAACCAGCGCCCGGACGTCAGCGCTGCCCAGGGGGGCCGCCGGACCTCTGCAGGTGTCCAGGGTGGACGCAGACCCCCCCCTCCCCCACTCACCGTTGGCGTTAAACATCCGACAGCTTTTTAACGACGTCTCGTAACCGACAACCAGCTCCTCTATGATGGTGACCTGCACACACACTGAGGTTAGGTGGGGCCGGCTGAGCCGAGGCGGCGCTGGCGCTCGCGGACTCGCACCTTTTCTTTGTTGTTGTACAGCGATTTGAGGGTGGTGAAGACGGGGGGGCAGCCCTTGCTGAAGTTCATCCTCAGGTACTTGTCCAGGCACTCTCTGAACTTCTCACCTGGGCAGGAGGAGGACCAGTTGGGTTTAGGCTCATCAAACGCTACTTCTGAGGAGGGTAACGGGCCTCACCTAAGAGGAAGTTGAGGGGGAGGCGACGAGGCACCAGTCCTTTCGGGAACTTTTCCCACGCTTCTTCATAGATCTTACACTTGTCCTCTGTGCTGCCTGAAGGGGGAGAGAGGGGAGGTGAGGTGGCGTTAGCGTCCGCTGTCGCCTCCCGTCAGAACATACCTGGCTTCAGAGCCTTTTCCAGGCCGTGGTAGTAGGACCAGTTCTCCGGGTTGCGCTCTTGCAGACAGTGGTAGACCTCTGTGGCCTCTTCGAGGCGGCCCAAGCTCAGCAGCAGCTCTCCTGCGCACCCAAAATCAGAAGCATGAGTGAGAGTGGAGGAGGCTGTGGGCAGATCTTTGTGGGGGGGGTGAGCGACCTCGGGTCTCCTCCACAGCCAGCTTGTCGCAGATCTGCTTCTCGTAGTTGGACAGATGCTCCAGAGCCTCCTTGTGCAGGTTTGCTTCCCTCAGAACCTGGTTCTGGTAAAGCAGCAGTTCGCTGTACTCGTAGTCCACCTTGTCTAGAGACGTCTGCGGGGGGGCGACAGCGGGTTTGAGCGGGTGGGCAGCGAGATGCCGCGGTGACAACAACGGAGGCTAACCTGTTGGGTTTTCCTGAACTCTTCAATGATCTTGGCAGCCATCTCGTAGTCTTCCAGGAGGTGATAGGCGATGGCGTAGCCGATCCAGGAGGCCCGCTGGGCCGGACGGAGCTGCAGCAGCTGGTACCGCGTCTCCTGGAGAAAAGGGTGAATTAAAAGGATGAAATTAGCTCGATTCTTCTCCCTTTGGTCACGTTAAACTGGGAGATGAGAGGGAGGACAACTGACCACAGAGAGGAGGAGGAACCACCATTCAACAGCTGGCTGCCTAAAAACATGCAACATCTTCACTCACCCTGTAGCCCTCCAGGTCTCTCATCTGGATCTGAAGCAGGGACAGGTCTCGCAGGATCTGCAGGTTGTCTTTGTCCCACTTCAGGGCATTCCGGTAACACTTGATGGCCTCGTCGTACTTCTTATCCGAGCGCTGCAGGAGGCCGTAGACGTGCCAGCCTGGGACACGTGCACGTTAGGGAAAGGAACAATCCCTCCAAAAACAGACAAGTCCGGAAAAAAAAGACCACAAGCTAGCTGGGCTACACGGGAACATCCAGAGAAGGGTTCCGTGCTTTCAGCTCCTTCAGACTCAAATGTATAGATTCATGACGGACATGTCACCATGGGGACATGAACCGACCCGGTTCTGATTAGATTAGAAAACTCTGAAGAGCAGCGAGCCCCCTAAACCCCGGAGCTGTGCTGCTCCTCGCGGGGGCACCAAGGATACAGACGTGGCTCCGGAGGTCGTTCCGCAGGCCTCTCCTCACCAGCTCGTAGGCCTCCTCCTTCTTCCCCAGACAGTTGAGGGTCAAGCCCTTCATGGCCAGCGTCTCTGGGCGGAGCCAAAGACACAAGGTGAGCGCGGGCCTGGGGCAGCACACCTGCTGCCGCGCTGGGCTGCTTACCTCCGTGCTCTGCAAACTTGGGGTTGGACAGGATTTGCTTGCAGAACTTGAGTCCGTTTCTGTACTGCTTGTGTTCGTAACATCGCTGTCAAAAGAACGGTGCCGGTGTGTCAGCGGGGAGCAGAACCTGCCAGAACCAGAGCCTAACGTGCAGCGCCGGCCCAGCAGGTCCTGCCTGGAGGGCTCAGAACGAGAACGTGGGAGCGGGACGTCGCTGCCATCAACAACACGCGTGATAAAAAGAGGCTAAAAATAAAAACCGGGCACAAACGACGCAGCACACAGTGCTATTTAGCGTTCAACGAACCCAAACGGGCCACAGATAAAGTTTTACTTCACTTTAGGCGGTTATGAAAGTGGATCCTGTGCCACAGGAGGAAGTGCAGCCGTTTAATGATAAGCAGCTTTGCATGTTTTAAACGATCGTTTCTCTGGAGAATCGAGGGAAACGCGACAGAAATATGAACCATCAACAGAAACATCGCGGACCTAAAGCTCCACGGTGACATTTTAGAGTCGGACTTGGCTCCGGTTGAGCATCTATTACAAATTTAGCACCATTTCTATCACTGGCTGTGCTGATCCAGCAAGTTCTAACCCTGGACCAAAATAGCTCCCCCCCCCCGAGGGGCCGAGGGAGCAGTGCAGCAGTGCAAAGGTTGGCATTTTATGTCCACATAACGATGAAAACGGGGCGCTGACCAGGACGATTCCCCAAATGAACGATCACAAAAATGGCCACGGTTGTAACCGAGGCTGTTTCAATAAAGATCGATTGGATCGAAGCTGCTCGCTGAACCCGGATGGTTCAACGGTGCACGTCCCCCCCTGAGGATGGAGACCTGCCGGTTCCTCACGGGTGGTGGAAGGATGGAGGTCCTGCCCTGCTGCCGCCAGCCACACAACCAGGTCGACGCCGCGATCGTTCCAGCAGCTTCAGCGTTAAACCAAAACGATCAACAGCAAATTTGAAGAAGAAAATCACAGATGCACCTGCAGAAATCCTACAGAATCCTATAGAGTTGTGCAGGAGCAGCAGGAACTCTGCACAGCAGCAACCACACCTCCATTATAAAGGTTATTTTACTGCAGAATCAAGTGTGGGACACCACAGCAGATGAGCTGGATAATGTAATTAAACTGGTCATCATCGTACCAAAAGAATCGGAGGTTTTAAAGCACGAAATGGTGCATTTTAAACAGCCTGGACCAGACTGCTGACAGTCACATCAGGACTTCCTTTATCACTTCCAGACACTAAGAAGGGTGTCAAACGTAACACAAGTGGTTGTTTTAATGTACACAGGCGTCAACAACGCCAATAATTCCAACTAGCACCTATATTTCTAAGCGTAGCTACGTAAAGTTAATGAGAGTTAACGTCAAATAACAAGCCGGCGGGCTGTTTAGCACTGTAGCTTAGCATAGCCCATGTTTTAAACCAAACCTGCAAGCTTAATCTGGTCGGAACAATTTTATGCAGTTTAATAGCCACGAGCAAAAGTTAAAATGCATGTTAAAAGTCTTTTAAAACGTTATCCCTAGAAATGTTGGAGAGGCAATAGTTCCAGTGGCTAGCGAGTTAGCCATGGAAACTAGCTTGCGCTACTGTTATACTGCACGAAAATGCTCATCCCAACGAGTTTACCCTGACTGCTTAAACCAGATATAACAATTTAAGTTAAGGCACTGCACCATCTCTGTCATGCGCATTTCTGGCACATTAATAATAAAGTAATGAACAACCATTTTGACTTTACGTTACAATGACAGCGCACGTCAGGGTTGGTCTAGCTAGCTCATTCAATGATGCCATTTTGCTAACAAACTGGAACTACGCTAACAGCAACTCTGCATCGACCAACCTTTACATTGGTCCGCACACTGTCTTTAGGAGACAGTGTGTCCTATTTAGCGGTTCATCTTACCAAAATTCTTTTGAAGAGAGCGTTCTCCTTCGGTGGTAAAGTAACTGTCGGCATTGTTGCAGTTGGGATCAATTTCCCCCTCGACCTCAGCACATGTAGCTAAAGTTAGCCCAGGAAGTCCAAACGTGTCGAACTAAGAGACGTCCTGGTGCCGCCGCTGCGGCCGCTCCGCTCGATTGCTCTGGGTTCGACTGGACGCTGCGCCCTCGCGCCGTGACGTCGCTCAAAACATCTTTCAAAATGGCCGCGGTGGGGAAAGTGGCGCGTTAGCATGTTCGCGTTAGCATGCTAGCGGCACGTTTGAGACACGGAAAAAGATCACTTTCGTGTATGTCTGCCTTCTTAAAATGGGATGATTTGATTCATGGAAATTATGTTAGGCTGATACTTCTTTTAAACACAACCCAATAAATCCACGTTGTTGCAATGTATTGTAAACGAAAGGGATGTCCATTTAAAAAACAGTTTCCATTAGTGTTAACAAGTAAATCTATAAAGAATAGGTGAAACCACCACATACATGTGTAAAAGGGTTCTCTGTACATCACTGAATTATGACAAAAATAATATGATTTGCACTGCCTATAATCATAAATTAATATTCTGTTGGTGCCATTTCTCAGTCTAATAAATGCACTGCAACCCAAAAATGGTTCCTACTTTTTTGTGTATCTATCATGCCATTTATTTTATGTGGACTTGTTCATACAAGGCTGTCGGTTAGTGCTTTGAGCCATTCAAAGTAGGTCAGCTCCATTTTTCCTGCCCAATGTCTCCATATGACTCTTTAGGCAGTGGTGAGTACGTGCTGCCTTGAGTCCCAACACTTTCCCCTCATTTATTCTCTAATTTCCTTTCATGTTGTTCAGGATAATGCAAGAGTAAGACTGATTGTTGGACCTGCTAGTTGGGGCAGTAGGGAAACGTGAGGGAAAAGCTCTCCAGCATCTGTTCTGCAGCACCAACACTGGTCTGCTTCACTCAGCCCAGGTCTACTCTCGTGGAGACCCCTTCTTTCTTCTGCATATGGGGCCAGATGTCCCTTGGATTACAGGTTGTGTCCTTGTAATTACCCAGTTCTGAGGTTCCGACACCAGAATATCTTCTGGTGAATTGAATCATTTGTCTCCGTGATCACCCTGTGATTGATTTGTTTGATCTGATGGCCACTGGAAGGGGGTGAGAGTGGCCCTCCCTGTTGGCTCCCTCGTTCGGCTGCAACAGCTTCCAGTCTCAGCCCGTTGTGGTTACCGCACATGTGGGCTGGTTATAGATGCTTTGCATCTAGAGATCAAGCAGCTGTTGGAGTGTCCACGTTCCGGACCTTCCAGAGTTAATGAAGTAAACATCTGAGAGTGTGTGAGCAGGTCCTGCCTTTCAGCAGCCCTGGCTGATCTGGATGAACGGAAGATTACCATGTTTATTCTTAAGGGCTGCTCCGTAGTCTTGAGAGGAGTCAGCTGAGGTGGCCCGGGCACTGGTTTCAGATGAACCCCCTGGACCCTTCCCTAGGGAGGTGTTCCAGACATGTCAGACTGGGAGGAGGCCTGAGTTAGGCCCAGAACGAGAGCACTGTACACCTCTTAGTATTTGCATGATATTCTATTGCTGTGCAAAGCCCGTCTGTTGGTCGGCCAGTTTATAGATGGTACCAACAAGCGTGGGGGGGGGTTTACAGGATAGGGTTCATTTTACCCCGATTACGGATTGTAATCCTGTGTATTATATTCAAAACCCATCTTGATTTTCAAGTATCCCGCCGTCTCAGTGCATTTTAATCTGGACTGGAAGTTTGAAACTCACACCAAGTCCAAATATTACCTTTGCTTCCAGTCAGGATCCTCTAGGTGGCGTCATGACAACAGGGAAAACTGCGATGCGGCGGGGGGGGGGGGGGATTTTCCCGACATTCCTCTGCTATTGTCGGGTGGCCTCCCAGTCCACCAGCACGGTGGCTCCTGCAGCAGCATTTATCACGTTGACACCACGCTCTGTCCCTCTGTCCGTCCATCCTGTCTTTCCACACCTTTCCAGGTTGATTCCCATCTTACTGCTCGACAAAGAGCGGATGGTTCCACAAAACCCAAATTGTGGAGGGTTTGGACGTTAATATTAAAGGAATAAAGGGTTTAACCTCCTCCAGAGAGGATGAAGAACATGATCACAATCCCCTCTTTATGTGAGGTGAAGTTTTACTGTAAATTTAGTGTTAAAATGGTCTGAGATCTTGTGAATAAAAAAAAGGATTTAGACTATAAATAGCAGTTTTGAAGGAGGGGAGAACTTTGGCACATTGACACGCTTCTAATCGAATCCATCGTGCAACCCCCCCCCCCCCCCCCTCCCCCCAAAAACATTCCTACATTTCAAATAATATTTTTTCAAGATCAATGAAACATTGGAAAGAGGAAATGAGGATGTCTCAGTGTCCTGACCAAACAGAGCAGCTGTTGAGAAGAGCTCATCACACTCCTCAGCATCTTCACGCCGCCCATGATCACCACAGCACCGTGCACCGTGGGGGTGTGCTGGTGTGCGAGCCTGGACTAACTGGACCCCCCCTCGTCGTCCTCCTGTCCTGTCCTTCAGTCTCCCTCTCCTTTTTCTCTGTCCTAGGTGGTGTCGCTATTGAACATGAGTAATGATGTTGTCATCTCTGTTAGCCTCCATTTATCAATGTCAGGAGGGAAGCAGGAGTGCGGCGCGCGTGCACGTGCACGTGCACGTGTTCGGGGGTTAGTGAGAAGGGTGGCTGTGACAGATGAAGAAAATGGGCGTGGCCAACAGAGGATGAGGAGCGCACTTAAGTGGGAGGATGGTGGAAAAGATGAATTACAACAGGAAGGTCCTGGCCGTGCACGCGTCCGTCTGTCTGTGATCCATCGACACGTTACTGCCAGACAGAATTAAAGCTCTGCTCTTTAGCATATGCACGTCTAATTATGCAAATGAGGGCCGTTAGACGCAGCATTACTGGAGCTGCGCCCTTGTGCTGGTCTCACCCTGAAACATCTCCGTGGCAGCTGGAACTGGTGGAAGCAGATGGGTCGGACAAAACACACCAATCAGAGTCCAAATGAGTCCAAAAGAAACAGGGTTCCTGGAATATGATCAGCCAGAACACTCGCTTTATTGTAACTTTTTGAAAAAAAAAAAAAAAGTCTTTTGTAATTCTCTTTTGTTAACATTTCAGAATTCTGTACAGATTAAAAAGAAATAAGCACTGCTCAAGAACAACTCTCAAACTAGAAAAAATGATCAAAAAAGGAGGTTTATAATAGAAATTAGTAGTAAGACATTGTCTGAAGTGCAATGGCATAGCTCAGATGGGTTAAACATGAAACAAAGAACCTTTAAAATAAAAATACTTCTCTATTTTCCAACAAACAGTAAATTCTTTACAGAGTAGAGACTGTATTATCTGATGTATTTAAACCTGTAAAAACATATTTACAAATAGCCATCATCTTTTATATAGTTTTTCTCATAATCACATGTATGTCAGCACCAGTAACAAAAACAAATAAAATTTAACAATGAACATCAACAAGAAGCTTTAAAAGTGTACAGACTTGGTCCCAGAACGTGATATTTGGAGAACCGTATCACCGACTCGTACGTGACGAAGACGTTTTCGTTTTTCACCTCTGCTGTTCACCTTCGCTCGGATCCAAATATTCCATTTATAGATTTTAGGACTTGCACATCCCCAAATGACGAAAATGAACTCACAGAACCTCCACTTTGGGTTCTGCTAACGCGACAGTGGTCACACGGCGTATGACACGGTGGCTATAAAGTCTGTATTTAAAGGGCTGGATCACACAATATCTACAACCGCCAGAACGAATGCGTTGATGTCGAGGAGTTAGTTTACAGAGAAGAAGGCTTTTTTGGTTCGATTACAGCGTCATCCTCCACACGTTCATTCTGAAGAGCTAAATACAAACTGATGCTGGAACAGAGGCTCCTTTTTTGAACTGAAAAGAAAAAATATATATATATATATCGACACATTTATTTCTCACACGCAAAGGCAAAACAGTGGACAACTTAAATGGTTTGAAGCCTTAAGGCCTGATGTGAAGCCAACTGGTAAATAATAAGCACAGAGAAGGAGAGACGCCGCCGCCGCCGCCGCCGCTGGAAGCACTGATTGTTTTAATGCTAACTGATGCTAACGAACCCAACCGACCGGCTGAGGAGCTTCTCCACAGCCTGGAAACAAACTGGAGGTTTATCAGTGGTTCAAGTTCTGGATGGGGACACCTTGTACTTCTTCACAGTAGTGTTACAGTGTAGGTGATCAAGAATCTGCTGGGTGGTGCAAGAAAAAGATGGAGACGGGGGTGATTGACAGCTGCGTCACGATGGAAGGACAAACAGATTTTCAACAGACCGACAAACTAAAAAGAAGCCTTGTTTGAACATTTCCTCCCCTCTCAGCCCAACTGGCGTCGCCATCAGAACAAAATTGTTTTATTTAGAAGAAGTCACTTGTGGTGCTTGAATACATTCAGTACCCAGCGATCATTTCTGTTGACTCGTGTGTGTTTGTGTCACGCAGGAAGGTTTCGTATATTAGCTGCCTCTTACACATCCATTCATGCTCTTGGTGTGCGTGTGTACATGAGCTTCTCCATCTGAGTGCTTACTTTAGCTGCCTAGTCTCTCCCTCACTGACTCGTCTTCCTCTACATGAAGCTGCGTCGTCCACAGCTCTGCACTGAGACCGACCCCCCACCGAGAGGAGGCCGGGTTCACTCATCTGTGCAACGGGAGCTGAATTTTGTCTCTTCTGATGTTCATAATTCAAGCAGAGAAAAGGATGTTGAGAAGAAGGGGTCTCTGATCTGGAGGAGGAGAGAGACAGAGTGAGGAGAAGGACTGAGAAGGTGTGACGGGGGCACCAGCCGAAATGGGAAAATGGGAGCACGGAGGGTTCTTCCTGCTCCCCC
Organism: Takifugu flavidus; assembly: GCF_003711565.1. Classification (NCBI taxonomy): domain Eukaryota; kingdom Metazoa; phylum Chordata; class Actinopteri; order Tetraodontiformes; family Tetraodontidae; genus Takifugu; species Takifugu flavidus. The sequence goes on from NC_079525.1 coordinate 14,797,771, forward strand.
AGCGGCTCACACGGGTGGGAGATGTGAAGCTGGGAGGCACAAACACACCAACAAAAATCAACTCCTCCCTCTTCATCAACCCTGCTGGAGCTCAAAGCTCTGCAGTGTGGATGCAACTCAACACTGGATCAGGAGGAAACCCGATCGCACGAGGAAGGAGGGAAGAATGGAACACACCTCTTCATCTGTGTTGACCTTGTGACCTTGGGACCGCTCTGTCTGCAACTCAACTCGCAACACACCAAACGTGAAATGAAACCTTTGTTTTGCAAAACGTAACCGTGCTGGTCCACACGATGCCATTCGCCGTGTTTGAACATTTGTCCCGATGTCAAGTTCTTTCAGTAAAAGCTCAACACCATTTGTCTTTCTGGCTATTGGCTTGGGAAAAACTCTTCCATCCAACCACTGTTTGAGTCCAGCTCTGCCCCGGAGCCGTCACCCAGTCCAAACGTTCCTCCTCCTGAGGGCCCGCCCCCATAACCATAGGATGACATGTCCTGATTAGCTGTTCTCTGGTAGCCTGGTGGCTGACCTCCAACCCCAACCCCCGCTGATCCGTACGGTCCGCCGCCTCCTCCTCCTCCTCCGCCTGAGCCTATCCCAGGTCCGCCAGGTCCAGGGCCAAAGCCGCCCATCCCAGTCATGCCCTGGCTTATGACCCCCTGGTTCATGACCATGGGCCGCGGCTGGTTGGTCCTGGGCTGTCCACCCATGTGAGGCCCCATCATTGGACCTCCCATACCAGCTGCAGGGTTTCCCACCCTGGGGTCCATTCCCTGGCTCATCCCCTGGCTTGGGCCCTGAAAGTGTTGCTTAGGAATGCGTGGAGGTTGTCCCGGCTGAATCCCATAACCCTGGGGAGAAGTAAAGCCCACCATTTCCCCACCTGCCCCCCCTGTAGTCCTCCCAATCCCTCCTCCCATGGCCTGCAGACTCTGTCCTTGCTGCTGCGGCCAGCCGCCCGGCGCCATGCCCGCGTTGCTCGCCCCTGTTCCCAGCATGCTCTGCAGTCTCTGTGCTTGGGCTTTGGCGTTCTGAGGTCCTTTAAGAGATTGCTGGGTCATAGAGTTCATTAACATCCCCTGTCCCCCATACCCTCCGGCTCCACCACCTCCGGGGCCTCCAGACATACCTCCAACACCAGGACCGACACCTGCCTGGCGCGCAGGTCCTCCTGCAGGATTGTGCTGCGGTGGAAGACCCATGGAGGCTTGAATACTTTGGCTCTGGTGCTGATGTTGGTGGATCATTTGGCTCATGGATGGGTTGAGTCCGTACAGGGAGCCCTGGTTGGATCCCTGGTTGGGGTACGGTATGCTCATTTCAGCCGGGGGTCCCACCGAGCTGCCCTGACCCTGAACGCTGCTCATCTGGACCATCTGCTGCTGGTTCTGCTGCTGCTGCTGCTGCTGCTGCAGGAGACGGGCAGCCCGAATGTTCTGGAGAGTCTGGCTCCTCGAGGCCAAATCCTGCGGAGGGCCTGGAAGAGAAAAATAACATATGTGTCAACCTTGCATTGGTCATTGGCTGGAAGGTCTTCACCTGAGGGGGACGAGAACTTCACATCGAGGTGACAACCTGCTAATTCAGACAATAGATACCTCCTAATTTAATCTGGTCCCGGAGCAATAATCCCCACCACTCTTAATGAGGCGGAGGTGTGTATGACTGCGCGTGTCATCAGCTCGGTCTGACTGACATCAGCCCTCTCTTCTCCTCTACATCATTCATCAGACTTCAGTCTGTCGATGGCGGTCACAAATGTTTTATTCCACTTTATAGTAACGGCTTCCTCTCCTCTCCCCCAACGTCCCCCTCAACACACACAACCAGCTGCCTGTTCCTGTTCCTACTCTATACACTCCCTCCCATTTCCCTCCTCTCATCCATCTCTCCGACTTCACCAGAACTCAGGGGGGATCCAGGACAGACAAGTTGCCGTGGTAACAGGCAGAACAGCATTTTTTTTTTTAACAGAGAAAAGCGACGCAGAAGAGCAGGAGATGCATCTGACAGAGACAGAGAGGGAGGACGGCGTTGGGTCGTAGGGCAAAGGTCAGCCAGCAGAAATACATTACAGATATGTTAACGCCCACATTTACAGAACCAGTACGTTACTACAAACATCGAAGTTCAGGATCTTCTCGAACTAAAGATGCACTTGGTCTTCGAGAGTCTTTAATCTGGCTGTGCAGCGAGCTTCACCTGCCTCACGCCAGCGCGTAGTCTCACCTTGGTACTGATTGACTTGTGGGTATGGATTCCTCTGGGCCTGGCCCATCTGTCTGGGAAGATGCTGCTGTTGTTGGAGCTGCACACACACACACACACACACACACACACACACACACACACACACACACACACGAGATACAAGGTGTTAGTCAGGGTAAAATCCAACAACATTAATGCCCCGGTCTCTGTAAAACTGATGAAACCGATCAAATTAGATACGTATGTGTCTAATAAACCCAACAGTAACATTATTAATGAACAGAACCATCTTTGCCTTTTCTTCAAATCTCTGTAGCGAAGGTCTGACACGAGGGTTCGAGAGACTCCGACTCCAAACCCGCCACAAACGATCAGAAACGTTGCCGTTAATTATTGACCAATTAGCCGGTTTGCTGTGTTATCATTAGATGCCTGGGATGTCCAGGGTAGGTAGCATCAGAATCAGATGGTTTTGTGCTGTGTGACTGTGTTGGACCAGCAGCAGCGGGTTTTTCTGTGTTCTCTATTAGAGCTACTTAACAACGAGAGCTCGGTGAGACGCGTCTCTTTCTAGAAGCCCATATTTGTGCGTCTGGGCACGTTTCTGTTGATCCAATTAAACACAGCATAGTAGGTGGTGACTCCAGAATTCAGAACTATTTAACACTTGATTCCCTCACAGGGTGTAATAAAAAACATCCCATTATCACAGCTGGTGACATGTGGATAAGTCACACACTCACACGTGCACACACACCGAAGAGATAAAAGAGGGTTGAGAATAATTATACAAGCACCCAGGAAAGGAGAGGACCAACGCAGACGCCTAAATCTGCTGAAACCTGGCATAAACATGGGACAACATGGCAGTGCTGGGACGAGGGACACGTACCTGCTCGGCCAGGAGCTGCTGCTGCTGCTGCCGCTGCTCTCTGAAGAGCTTCTGCTGCTCCAGCATGTGCATCTGCACCCTCTTCTCCTGCTCCATCGCCATCATCTGCTTCATCATGGCTGCTTGCTGCTGGTTGCCCACATATCCTGGTGGTGGACCTGAGCCCTGATTCGGTCCCACCCCTGAGGCAACACCACCAGCAGGGTGGGGTGGTGGAATGGCTCCTGGTGGTCTTGAGATTCCTGCCATCCCCTGTTCCTGAACAGTGAACACGACAGGACAGCCGGTCAGTCCACAATCAGCCGTCTATCAATCATAAATAGAATCCATTTTCCTTCTCAGAAGTACACAAAGATTCCAAATGAACTCCAACAGCCATGTGATCAACGCTAACCTATAGCTAGAAGCTGGTTAGGTTAAATTAGCAGGAAGGAATATCACGCTTGTGTCTTCATACATACTCACACGTACTGTAGATAAATACTGGCTACTGAATCATTCTGCTTCTGTACCCCTGGACTAAAACCACTAATATGGCGAGATGTTCATTGTGTTTAAACCACGGCGGACCCACACCAAAGCAGTTTGTTCAGACAAATGAAAAACACATCACATATACCGTATTCAGCACTGTCGGAATCCCCAGCTAAAACCGCTAAAAACAGACCAAAGTCAGTAGCTGCTAACATAAAGAGTCAGTTAAGGTGGTGAATCAGTGAGAAACTAGATAAAGAGCAGACTGTTTGAAGATTCAACTCATCAGGCCACCCTGAGTCCTCCCAGTGGGGCGTTGCTTGGTCCTCTCTGCATACATTATCTCCCTATTAGCATATAAAGAGCACTTCCTCCTCCACTCAGCCATATGCTAATCTCTAATAGGATGAAACGGCCTCGCCTGGCCAATGGGAGGAGAGCGTTTGTAAATCTATTAAATGTAGGACAGCCAAATGAGAGTGGACATCATTCCGGAACCAGCCAGATCTGCACACACTTAACAGCACACAGGTGCAGACGTGTCGGAGGCGTACAGAAAGGCTGCTCGGACCGGCCCACCAGACAGCCTGGGCAGCCCGATCAATGCCCAGAGCCGGTGTCTCCTCTGGCGTTGGCGTTGGACGCTGCGCCGAGGCAGCAGAGGTGCAGTGTGAAGAAGTGACCAACGGGAGGCAGTGGTGATCTGTACGCACGGCTACGTGCGTGTGGCTCAGCGTGAGTCTCACCAGCCTCCCCTCAGCAGATGGCTCAATCATGACGGCTCTGATTTACGACCCCCCACTCACTCTACCTCTCTGAATGCCACACCATCACTGCTTTCTTCACTGTTTCAGCTCCATGCCTTCTCCCACTACACATTCCGTCCACACGATTGCAAGGGAGGGAAGGAAAAAGGAGGGATTTTAAAGAGGAAGAGCGTTGCTTTCTGACTGTGGCAAAGAGAAGCGACGGACTTTAGCTAAAACATCCAGTGTTGATCTGCTGAACTGAGTGAAGAGAATCCTTTTGTCCCTTCCAATAGAGGAGGGGAAGGAAATGGACGATGGAAGGTGATGAGCGGAAAAGCAAATGGGTGACAGAAGTCGTGATAAAAGGGGACGAGAGCAGAGCAGGCAATGGTTGCTGTGGTGAGGAGCAGATGGCCACTGGTGGAGTGGTTACGGCTGCCGTGCACGGCCGCCCTCCGCACGCTGGGGCAGACCCACACTCTCACTCCTGCTCTGCTTTTGTCCACCCATCTTCCACATTTCTAAATATTTCTATAAACATGGAATGGAGGGTGAGCAGGAAGGTGAACGGGAGGCTGGTTGTGCTCCAGGAAGTAGGAGTTTGTGTGCTGGCTGCTGTCGGACTTATTGGGTTAGGAATCACGCAGAGATGAGGTGATCCAATTACTCCAGAACGCACAAAAATACACGGCACTGGCTGCAGTGGAGACTCCCACGACCCGGAGCAGGCAGGTGTGTCCAAACAGCCCACCTTCTCACGAGGCCACCACGAGACACAGCTTCCAGCTCTGCTTTCTATCAAATAGGTTCTCCTTCACACACACACACACCCACACACACCCACACAGATGTAGGAATACGTGCAAAGACAAACACACACAGACAGAAAGGCGTCTGCAGCGCACTGATGACATTAGACGTTAAGTTAAGAGCAACACATCCGTACCTTGCTACACACATGCTCAACGTGTAAGGGAGGAGCGCCACCTGGCAGCAGCGTACCGGCTGCTCTCCAGAGGGGCGCACATCTGTCAGCCACTTGTGCAAAAGGGAGCGAGGGAGGGAGTGTAAGGAGAGGAGCCGAAGCAGAGAGCCAAGGCTGAATGGCTGCCTCGTTAGGATGGGAGAAAAAGGCTGCCATGTTCTCAGAGCTGCTTCCTGTTGGAGCCACGCTTCAGGGGCCACCTGAAGGTCACAGGGGGCATTTGTCAGGGTGTCTGAACCTTGAGCTTCCCTCTGCTCGACCTTGGATTCAAAAAGAATCTCCACCCGAACGCAGGTCATGATGGACGTGCTGGGATGTTTAAGACCGGTTTTGATTTCGCCGTGTTGCCCCCTCATGGAATAACACAGATGTACACAACTGTAGCTGTCCTCCAGAACACGTACACACAGCAGCGCCACGAATAAAGAAGGAGAAGAAGAAGGAGCGGAGCGATAATGTAGATTAAAACCAACATGTGCTGTGTATTAAAGGACACGTTTAGGACAAGTGTTGGCCGGTGAAGACACGAGTGGAACAACAAACACACACATGCAGGCTAACCTCAGCAGATGGTTCAGCAGACCTCACAGCTTCAACCAGCCCCACAGCACCAAAGGTAAAGAAGACATCATGGTGTCTCACACACACACACACACACACACACACACACACCGTGTTTTGATCCACTAGTTGTGCATAATACGACTGCCCACTTACCAAACTAAACACACACACACTTCCACTGTTTCTCCCGGCAGACAGTTACATTTAAACTGATGGAGAGGAGTCGTGCTCCCCACAGAGGTGTGTGTAATCTCTTAACATCTCTCTGCTCTAAACCCTGACTGGCCTATTTCTGAATCTTCTCAAGACACACACACACACACACACACACACACACAGTTCTTTCCCTCACAGCTCCTCAACAATGGAGTGGGTTAGCAGGTTTTGTGGGGATCATCCTTTAACTACAGCGAGAGCAGCGGGCGGCTGCGTGGAGCTGCTGTGAAACGCATGTGGGCATGCACGAGTGAATCAATTAAGGTAAATGAAATCCCTGCAGCCAGAAGAGCGTTTGCAGGCTCCGGGGGTTCGCCGGGCGAGCGCCGCCTGGAATATCCTGGAATATCCTGGAATATCACCAGCTGATCAATCAACCCTAAACATTTGGACCCGTTTGAGCCGCCATGTTCAGCCTAAATCTACTGGAGAGCTAATAAGGAATCCATGCATCACAGGAGGTGACGACGGTTGAGAACACGTAAACAACGTAAACAACGAACCGTTGAGGTTCAGCAGTGACCAGAGTTGAACAAAGACGTGACCTGGCGTGGGCGCGACTGAAATAGGGTTAGGGATAAACGGCCGCCGCCGCTGAGACATGACGAGCGACAGAAGACACGGGTAAATCATGTTCATGAGGACAGGCTGGGGGGGGGGGGGGGGGGCAGCGTGAGCAGATGAGATCACCGGTGGCCGGGGAGTGATGGTGGCGAGCGCACCACCCTGAGAGGGGCCAGGTGCTGTCGTAAATCACCTTGGAAACAGTAGCCACGGAGACCTTAAAGACACACGTACAGACACGAGTGCGGCCAGGCGGGCGGAGGTTTCATTAGGGGAGTGAACGTGTGCACGGAGTGGGTGTGTGAAGGAGACGGATCGTTTCCATCAGCTCATCACAGGCAGCGTCCGACAGGCTTCTCATGTAGCTCATAAGATGTGGAGTCTTTATTTGGACCTTTTTCCCACATATTCTTGTTATTGTGACGCATGTCTTCCACTTCTCCGTCCTCCTCCACCTCCTAAACTCTTCATCCGGCTCCCCTGCTTTTCTCTAAGCCGCTCCTTCTTTTCTTCACCAGCCCCGGCCTGCTCATCCCTCCATCCGCACCTGTCCTGTCCATCCTCCCTCCCTTCTTCCCTCTTTGTCCAGCTGGCAGTGGATCCCTCCTTCCGTCTCCTTTGTTACTCTCCGGTCACTCTCATCCATCTTTATTCTTGCCGTTGCTCATTTAACGTCTCCCCTCTCCTCCCCCCCCCTCTCTCTGACTCCATGTTTACCCAGCGGCCGTATAACCTCCACCTCTCTTTGTCTCTCCCTCCATCTCTCTCCACATCTATCTGTGCCTGTGTCATAGCCCTCTCATTATGCTGCTGCCTCCCCAACACTCCCTCCCTCTCTCCAGAGAAGCCATTAGGTGCTGCTGTAAGGCTATCACTCTTCCGCTCCCTCCCTCCCTCCCTGTTCACTCTCTTTGCCATAGTCTCAAGGCTCTCCCTTCTCTCCATCCCTCTGCCATTCTTCCTCGCCGTTCTCTCCATCTCTCCTTCTTCACCCCTCCCCAACCAGCATCTTCCACCCTCCTGACTCTTCCTCCATCCAGATTTTCTAATCTCCAACCCTTTGACTGAGCCATGGTGGAGCAGGTGAGCACACACACACACACACACACACACACACACACACACACACACCCTCTGCTGTGGATACACAATATAAGCCCTGTCTGAGGCGTCACTGAATTATGCTGTCAACATACTTCCATCACATTTCGTCTCCCAGAGAGAGCCCAGAAGTGCTCTCGTGTGATTATTGATGCTTCATTTCTGGTTCCGGTGCTGAAAAATAAAATAAATCTGCAACGAGCTCTTCAGTGAAATGGCAAATTGTTGATGATCAAAGACTGAAAAGCAACACGGTGGAGTTTTCTGCTTGGTGACAGGATGATTGTAGAGGCTCTGTGATGGGTTTGTTGTTCCAGAGTAATAAATGACTGCACCCACTTCCAGATATCTGCCCCTTCCCAAAGCTTCGCACTC